>NW_027491382.1:425000-1025000 GCF_021521415.1 Bidens hawaiensis | reverse complement strand
ACTACAATGACCCAGAACTCTGGACTTCCATCACTGAAGGAAACTACGTTCCTTCAACAGCTGCAAATAACACTACAACTGTTGAGCTGAAAATGAAGAAACGGGATGATAAAGCTTTGTCTATGCTAAAGGTAGGGCTTTCTTGGGAGATTTTGACAACTGTTAATCATCATAAGACTGCAAAGGGTATGTATGATGCAGTTATCGAAATATTTGAAGGAAATAATGAATTAAGGGACATCAAGAAAGACAGGCTGAAGCAGCAACTAGACAGGTTCAAGTTTAAGGACGGGGAAAGACTGAAATCAATGTTGCAGAGGTTTATGACAATTGTAAACGACATAAGAACAACTGATTTAGAAATCTCTGACTTTGAGCTGAACAAAAAGCTGTTATCATCATTGTCCGGAGAATGGTACACTTCTAGCAAGTTTATCAAAGAAAAGGCCAGTTTTCAGAACTTCAAGTTAGATGATGTGATTGCCTTTCTAAAGGCTGCAGAACATGAGATGATAGAGAACCACATGATTAGGAAGGACAAGCCAAGCTTTCAAATGAACAATGCCCTTGTAGAACCAATGGGCAACCTCTCAATCAAGACCCAGCAGCCTATTATTGAGGAACCATCAAACACAAGTTCAACTTGCAGTGGACAATCAAGATTCAATGTTCAACTGATTGAAGATGACACTCCCTCTGCAGTAAATGGGCAGTCAACATTCTTGCAGAACAATAATGCTCAAGGAACATATTAACAAGCATTATTTTCAATGTTTACAGAGTCATACCATGCCTTTGTGGCCAAGAATCTGATAAACACAAGCATCGTACAAGAAGGTCTAGAACAAATTGATGCTGATGATTTGGAAGACATGGACATAAAATGGCAAGCAGCTATGTTGGCAGTGAGAAACAAAAGGTTGTATAACAGAACTGGCAGAACAAGCTTTAATGGACCAAATGAAAGGATTGGATTTGACAAATCAAAGGCCATTTGTTATAATTGTCAGCAACCAGGACACTTTGCTAGAGAGTGTAACACGCCAAAGCAAGTGGACAATCAAGTTAACCAGAACCAATTCTATCACTTTGAAAGGAAGTCTTCTTGAATGTATATGAAGTAAATGAAGCGACCTATGAAAGTAAAATCAAAGGGCTTGAAGAAGATTGTATGTTGGCATACCAAACCCAATTAAGAATGACAATTGAAATTGAAGGGTTGAAGAAGATGTATGCAGAAGAGAAGATGAAGAATGCTGAATTACTGATCCAAATGGAATTCTTGAAGAAACTTGTTTCTACAAGAAACTTAGTGGGTTATGTTAATAAAATGACTAAGGAAGAGAAGTATAAAAAGGTGCCACCACCTTTTTGTGATAGCTACCCACTAAAAGTAGACAAAGAAAGCAGAAATGAATACCTTAAACAATTCAAGAATGTTTTTGATGATAAGGCTGAGTTTGTGAAGCAATATGCTAGTGTGTTTGTGGAAAATATAGAGAGTTTGTTGTGAAGCAAAATGAGGAATCAGAGACTGAGAAGAATGAAAAATTGAAGGAAAATAAAAAGAAGTGGAGTGAGTACTCCAGTGAAGACAACAACTGCAGCTGTTGAAGCGCTAAGTCATCAAAGGGCAAGAAGAAGAAAGGATCAAGCAAAAAGAAAAGTGAAAATATTCCTCTTCTACCAAAGATGACTCCAAAGATGAAAAAGCACTATGAAAAGATGAGAAGAGAACATGTAGTGTTTGACATCTATGCAAGACCACAGCATGATATCAAGAAAAGAACAGAAGAAACAGTGAAATCTTCCTACGATCAGTCACATCCTCCAATCTATCCAATCTTCTCAAACCATGAACTCTTTGACATTGGAGATGTGGAGTATGCTTCAAGGAAAAGACCTGTTAAAGATGAAAAGAGAAGCAGTTCAAGTACCCTTTCCAAACTCAAGCCTATTGTATTTGTCAAAGAAAAATATCATATGGAGCCTGATATGAACAAACCAATCAAGATGGACTTCAGCAATACACTATGTCCAAAAACCTCCCTAGGCTTTGATTTCCCCAAACCCAGTGACAAAATTCAAGACAAACAATTCCTTGAAGACATGAGGAGCTAAGCAAAGGTCTGGTGCAAGAAGTGTGATGCATATGGTCATCACACTGACTCTTGTTGGTTTGAAGAGGAAGAATTTGAGGTTCCTGATGTGGTTTGTGGGTTTGATATGAAAGGATACAAGAAAATGTACCAAAAATATTTAAATGAAGAAAGAGGAAAGTCAGAGGATGAAAAGAATAATTCAGTACTTGAAAAGAGGTTGAAACAGATTAAAAATCAAAGATGAACCAAGTGGATCTGGTAAACCTGCAAAGAACAAAAGGTCTAGTGACAAAGGAAAAAATTAGACCTGGCGTTCTCAATGGAAATGAGAAATTTCTGATGAAGCAGGGGTTTGAACCAAGAGGGTTCCAATGGAAAACAAAACGGGAGCTGAGTGAAAAGAAGATCCAGGTGATTGAACAAAATGAAAATTTAATCAAGTTACAAATTGTGAAGGATCGGTCAGATACTGACACAGAAGATGAATGTGAAATTGTGTATAAAGACCCACTCCTAGTTTCAGTTCCAACTCCTTGTAAGTCCCGTAAACGGATCTTTCAATGTGATATCAATATACTCGATGATTAGGCGGAAACTAATCACCAAGCTGATTCTATGAGGCAATAAAGAACACAAGCAAACCACACAAAGAAGCTTCAAAACATACGTATATTATACGTCGGGTGCTTAAGCCCTTTACTTACACGGTTGAATAATCAAAATGACCGAACAACCCTGACCTAAACTACATACATCGTATATATAGTCATACCAACCTAGGCCCAAAACATACAAAATCCCACCGTGATCAACAGATCTCGGTTTACATAATACACCCCAAACTAAGCCCAAAATACAAGCATAAACCACAAATTAGTGCCCAACATTCTCCCCCTTGGTTTATTACTTGATCACAAATGTTTCAGCCATAGACAGTCAGCGTGCTTCTGTATGTTTACCTTTCGGCGTATAAACTATGGCTTCTAAATAGACACTTGGAAGTTGAGTGTCTTATTTACGGCCTTTATTTAAACCTGGCTAGTAATCCAGCACAGGTCATGCTACTACCCATATGAAGTAGATGAACATGACTTTTGTCATCATGAATAGCAGCAAGTATTAGGCTTGATTGACTCAGAATAGTCAAACACAATGTATCTTTGGTAGAACCAACAAGTCCTCGGTCAAGGTTTAACCAAGAATGCTTCAAAACCTCTCCAACACAAAGATCTCTCTGATTGATCAAAAGAATCTGATCAGTCCATGCCGAGAACCTCATAGCACTACTCATCATCTTCATCATACCACCAATCACCATTTATGACTAAACCTGCAACTGCAATCAATGACTAAACCGATAATCAATAACTTCAACAAAGAACAAACAAACCTTCTGAATGAAGAATCAATTAAATCTAATAATCACTGAAAACCTCTCAACCATAAACGAGTTCTTTACCTATTAAAGAAATCTACTTAAAAGAACAAGAAGACAAGAATGGATGTATGGCGGTGAGTAGGTGAAAGATTTGATGGTTGTAAGGAGAGAAGATTTTGGAAGATGATAGAAGTTGTGAGTTTCAGGAATGATCAATAAGTAGTAATGAGTGCCTTTTAATCTACCTGGTCACATCAAATTGAACCGAGAACATTTATTTACCGAGAACCATTTACTGAAAGCAGAGAATACACAAGACTGAGTTTGCTGAGCCAAAATGATCTGGCCGAGAACAAGGAAGAGCCGAGAACACCACTAACACAAACAACTTGGGCCAAGGATGACAGGACTGAGAACACAGAGATTATGGACACATTTGGCCCAACTGAATGGCCCATGACATTTTGCAACCGTCAAGTCAAAAACCGATCCCGATTCATGTGAAAACGATTTCTTAAGACATTTGTTTCGAGATGAGTAAACATGAGGTAAAACCAAAAAGATAAAAATAAAATAAAATTAGAATAAAAACTAAACTAAACCAAAAAGATTTAACCATCAGGCCTTCAATAAATTTAACATATTTTGGGATCAAATTTCAGCTGTCTTAACAACCGACACCCTTTTTGATGAAAAGATCCAAACATGAAATCATATTGATTAAGATACTTTCACAATGATTCATTTTTGGCATTATTGTGACATAGTGAAAGATTGATAGCAGGTAATTTTCATGATTTTCATTGCGCCAGTGATATGATTAGACTCAATTAGGCATAAAGCTTACATGAACATCACTTATGGACATATGTTACCCCATATATATTCTCAAGGCGTATTTGGCTTTCCCTAGATCACCCCAATTTGACTCCAACCCCTTAATGCTTGATCAAAAGAATTTTCTCTATACAAAGATAATTTAAGCTTTAAGGTTGAACGTTGGACTTACATGCCATACGGACTTACAAGCCTTACATTCTGGGGGTTTAGGACTTATTTGTATGCCCCACCCCTGTAGTTCCCTGGGACCCCTTTAAGCTTTTGGAAAACAAATTTGAATGTCAATAATTTTCATATATATAAATTTTTTTTATTAATGCTTCAAATAAAATACATTGTTTTTGGCGATCAGGACACTAACGGGCTCGTGTATGACTGGGTAATAACCTTTCCGCCCATCATTCGGAGAGATAAATCTAGGGACATGCATAGCATCTTCAAAATGACTCTCCACAATAAGTTAGCAGATTTAGTTTATATCACTTCAAACTCTTAATTATCATGGATAGCTACCATACACATCAATGAATGTTCAAAAGCCTTTTTAACCTAATAACTTCACATGTTAGGCACACAAAATCAATTTATCTATCATTTCTCAAAGGTTGGATCAATTTTCATTTGAGAATATGTAAAACTTCTAAACAGCTTTTAGTTGAATAATAATATCACTTCCTAGATGATGAACCCGAAGACAATTTTGAAATTCAATCACCCCAGTTACCTTCAGTTTTCAGGTGAATGGCTATCCTATGAGTCTACAGGTAGACGATAGGACCAAACATATAAAATGTGTCCCTCGAACTTTAGGCGGCCGACATAATTTTCAGTGAGAGAACTTAAAACGATAGTTAAACAAAGACAATTTTTATGTTCAGTTGCCCCGGTCACTTTCAGCCCTAAGGTTGATGGCTATCCGTAAGTCAAGAATTTATGACAGGACCAAACATATTAAATATGTCCTTTGAACTTGAGTACCCGGCAAGATTTTAAGCAAAGGAAGAAAACGTTTTTGAAAATTAGAATTTTTTTTTTAACACACACACTCTTTTTGTATTTTTCTTTTTCTCCCCCTAAATGTGTACAGAAATTATGACACACAAAAAAATTTATCTACATAATTTATACCTCAAAAATACTCAGTCATGAAAATGCAACATCTTAAGGAATCCCACAAGCACATTAAATCTGGTTGTTCTGACCGGTTTAGTAAATAAGTCTGCCACGTTATTATCGGTGCGGACTTGTTCACGACGAATCAGTTTCCGGTCGTAACAGTCACGAATAAAATGGATTTTGATGTCAATGTGCTTGGTTTTAGAATGTTGAACAAGATTTTAACAATAGCAATAGCAGCATCATTATCACAAAAAATGGGAGTGTCAAGAAATTCCAAACCATAATCCAGCAATTGATGTTGTATCCAGATAATTTGTGAGCAGCATGCGGAAGCAGCCACGTACTCATCCTCGGTGGTAGAAGTAGACACCGTTTGTTGTTTCTTGCATTGCCACGAAATTAGGCGATCACCCAAGTACTGACATCCCGCAGATGTTGATTTCCTGTCAATATTATCACCTCCATAATTGCTGTCAGCAAAGGCATACAAATCAAATTCTGAGTTTTTAGGATACCAAAGACCAAGCTTCGGTTGCCCTTTCAGATAACGAAAAATACGTTTAATAGCAATTAAAAGAGAGAGTTTAGGATTAGCCTGGAAACGCGTGCATTGACAAACAGCAAACATGATGTCGGGATGACTAGCAGTGAGATACATGAGAGATCCAATCATCGATCGATAGTGTGTTTGATTTACAAATTTCCCTTCAGCATCAGAAGAAAGAAGTGGTCTTTCCGCCATGGGAGTCGCTGCCGATTTGGAATCTTGGAACTCGAACTTTTCTAGAATGTCTTCGACATATTTTCCTTGATGCAGTAAAATCCCTGTTGCACTCTGACGAACCTGTAAACCCAAAAATGTTGTTATCTCTCCCAGTGAACTCATCTCAAACCTCTTCTTCATAACCCCCTCAAATTCAGCACACATATTGGTGCTGGTAGAGCTGAAAACTTGTCTGATGGGACTCTCCCCCTCAACAGATGGAACATTTGCCGACGGTGTTGTGGTTGAAGGCAAGCTACTCTCAATCGGAGACTTTGGGGTTGATTCTGAGACAGGTCTCGGGTCAGGATCTTGAGAACCCGAGGATGACGGTTGACTATTTTCGAACAATTCTGGCGGATCAATACCCGCAACCGGCCCCTTTTGAAGAATGTCAAACAACTCTTCATCTTCATTAGCACATCCTATTATATCAGAAGTTTCAGCCTCGATGACTGAAGGCACATTGAATGGCTTGAATAGTTCATTTTAGTCAAACAACCAGTCAGGTCCAACTCTAGCATTCGTCTCGTTCTCCTCAAGCCACCGAATATCGTATGATTCCACGATTTGCTTTGAGGATTTGTTGAATACCCTGTAAGCAGTGTGACCCGCATAACCCACAAAGTAGCAGTGATCGGCCTTTGCTCCAAATTTCAGAGTCGAGTCAAGATTCAACAATGTGCATGGACATCTGAATGCACAAAAATGAGCAACAGTGGGTTTATGTCCATAGATGATCTCATATGGAGTCTTCATCTGGCTTTTGTTGATCAGAACCCGATTTTGTACATAGCATGCAGTGTTAACAGCTTCAGCCCAGAAAAACAGTGGTAATTTTGAGTCACACAACATAGTTCTTGCTGCCTCGATAAGAGTTCGGTTTCTTCTTTCAGCAACTCCATTTTGTTGCGGTGTGCGAGCAGAACTGTATTGTCTGAGCACACCCCTTTCAACACAGAAATTATTCAACACGGAGTTCTTGAACTCAGTTCCATTGTCTCAACGAATACTCTTGAGCTTCAGATTCAGCTGATTTTCCATTAGTACCACGAATCTCTTGATCAGCTCTGCAGTTTCACTCTTATTTGACAAGAAAAATACCCAAGTAAAACGTGAGTAATCATCAGTAATAACTAAGCAATAAGAGCTACGTGAAAGACTCAGTACGTGTACCGGACCAAACAGATCCATGTGAAGCAATTGAAACATGGATGAGATGGAATTAAACACTTTCGGCTTGTGAGGTTTGCGGTGATGTTTGCCCAAAGCACAAGCAACACATTTTTCAGTTGTTATAAAATCTTTGATTGGCAAACCTCGGACAATGTTGTTTTTAGAAAGACGGTTCAAGTTTTTGACATTTGCATGTCAAAGACGACGATGCCACAACATGGCATTATGTTCCGATACTTTTGAAAATAGACATGTAATTTCTTCTATAACATTTCTGTTCATGTCGATCATATAGGCATTATCTTTTCTTTGTGATCAAACAAGAACCCAGTCCTCTGGTATAATTATGCCAGGTTTTAAAATCAAGCACTCTTTGTTCATGAAATGAGTCGAAAAGCCTTTATCACAGATCTGCGAAACACTGAGCAGACTGTGTTTTAATTCAAGAACAAAGTTTACGTTTTCAAACCTCAAAACTCCATTACTTACCGTACCCTTCTGTGTGATTTTACCTTTTTCCCTTCCCGCAAAGGAAACATAGCCTCCAATAAAGATCTGAATGTCGTTCAGTTGAGATATGTCCCCTGTCATGTGCCTGGAACAGCCACTATCAAAAAACTACGGTCTGATGATATTCTTCCATAGCCGTTCCTGCAACATGTGCGAGATCAGTTAGATTTTGGTACCCAGTCCATAGTCACTCTGGGCACACCAAGTTCATCAATTTTAGATACGGGTAACCAAGACATGTCTTCCCGATTATCTAGAATTGTACATGAATAATTTTGAGGTTTAGAAACCAGAGACTTAGGTAACCATTTGTATTTCGGTTTTAAAATTTTGTGGCTCACACAAATGATTTGCTTTGTCTTAGGCTTAAGATCGGAAGACCGTGAAAGATTTGGTTTGTTATTTAATTTCGATCCCGAAACGTGTGAAGGTTTCGGAACCAACTTCGGTTTTCCAACGTGTTTTCGAGATGTGGCAGGAGCTGCTTGTCTAACTTTGACACGATCGGCCTTGTCTCGAATCCAATTTCCATCAGAAGGACTTGCCTTGAAATACTTTGATTTATTTGAATGTGATTTGTTAAAAGTATTCTGATGCACGCTCTTCTGACGGTGTCCAGAATATGGCACATAAGGACGATGTGGGCAGTTTCTAGCAATGTGACCAGGAATGCCACAATTGAAGCAAGTTTGTCGCTTCACATGTAAATCTGGGTGGCCAATTCCTGGTCTCGATCTTTGCAAATTTTTGCTGTCTCGCATCGACCTTTGTGGTTGATTTACTTGCACTTGTCATGCCTGTGTTTACTTCTTTAATGGGTTTTGGTGTATTTACTAGCATTCCTGTTTAACATCAGTATTTAAAGATACATCACACTTATTAATGCTATTGGAACATTCACCCACACAATTGTTTATGCTCTTAAAAACAGAGCCCACACAAGCATTAGTCTTAACAGAGGCTAAATCACACAATTTAAAAAAAGCATTATTAAAATTGTTTTTATTAGGTAAAACAAGTAAATCTTCCTCATCATCCACCCAATCCTCAATGATTAATTCATCTGCACACAAAGTAGAAACATTAGTATCATTCACTTGCACAACTGATTTAGCTGGTTTGACAAACCCGGGTATTATCTTTTCTTTAACTTCAGGTTTGCCATATTTCAAAGATTTCTCTTTATCTTCCTCAATAAAAAAAGGAGAGGGAGTATAATTGTCATTGTATGGAGGTGGAACCTCATTATACCCAATTCCCTCACCTCTATTTTCCTTCCATCTTAATTGCTTTTCAATCATTGACTCAACGACCGCACTAGAGACATCAAACTTTTTAAAATTGAACTCAGCGTTTTCAAATTTGTTCGTTAATTTAGCGTTTTCCAAAATAGATGTTTCAAGTTTTGCGGTTAGATCAGCAATTTTCTTATTGGCATTTAAATGTGACAACACTTAACACTGAAATCACTTTGCAGTTTTGAAAAATCTTTGTTTGATGCTTCTTGTTTTGTTGTAAGACCCTTCTCAAGTTTCTTAAGTGTATAGTTTTCATGTTTTATATTTTCCATTTCCCTTACAAGATTACTATTATGCACACGAAAGAGTTCTACCTTTCTGATGCATGCTTGAGAACACAAATTAGAGTTTACCTCAGATGAAGCAGCAGGAGTAGAAGCCATGAAAGCAAACTGGAGACTCTTCACCTGGTCTTCAGTCTCATTTCCTTCTTCAACATCATCAACTTAAGCGAGGTTTGCGATCTGACCCTGAATAGTGAGTGCCTCCATCTGATCAGCCCAATCAAACTGTTGTGCAACTAATCCTTGCTCGTTTCTTCCAGCAACAGCATTGTCTCCCCTTGCACCATTCACAGGAACCAAAGCCCTTTCAGTATTTCCTTCCTTTGCCGGATTTGTGCATTCTCTAGCAAAATGTCCTGGTTCATGACAATTGTAGCACCTGAGGTTCCCCTTGTTGAAGCCCACTTTTTTGGTTGCAGGTAAGTTCCAATTGTTCCTGCCAGTCCTTTTGGTGAACTTCTTTGCTCTGAATACAGCCATAGCGATTTGCCAGGAGATGTCCATCTGTTCCACGTCATCAGGATGGATCTGATCCAGTTCAATAGAACCTACTGGTTGAACAAGGTCTCTAGCAAGAAAAGCATTATAGCAGTTCATCAATCCTGCCATGAGAGCAATATTCTCTTGAGTTTCTTTTTAGATGGCGGGTCCTTGGGCAGGAGACTTGCTGGAAGAATCAACACTGGGTTGGCGTTGAGAGTGTGGAGATGGATGTGGAAAGAATATGGAAGCAAGCGGCTGTGGCTGAGATGTAGGTGGAGTGAATTGTCCTAGAGTTGATCTGAACATGGAAAAATTTCCATTTGGCTGCTGCGGCTGTGAGTACACACCCTGAGAGGACTTGAACATTGAGAAGTTGTCTTGTGATATAAGTGCATTGTTTGATGACGCGGCGTATTCAGCAGCAGTATACGAATTTGCATGGTTGATTGCTCGCTGCTTGTCATCCATATCACATGACTTAATGATTGCGATCACCTCAGATAAGGTTAGTCTTGAAAGATCCTTTATCTTCTTGATAACAGCAATGTTCATATCCCATCCTTGTGGTAGAGAGTTGACCAACTTGTTGTTGGTTTCAATGAGAGTTAAGTGTATGTTGGCTGATCTCATTTCGGTCACAAGTGTGACGAATCTTTGCAGCTGACTTTCCAAGGACTCACCCAGAACATGATTAAACATATTCAACTTTTGTCACACCAAGTCCTGACGACTGCACTTCATGTCTTCATTTCCCTCATAGACCTCTATCAGTGCCTCCCATAGGGCATTTGATGATTGCAACTCGCGAAAACCTTGAGCAATCTCAGGTGACAGGGCCATTGTAAGAGTGGCAAGTGCCTTCTCATCTTCTTCTACCTTGTCACAGTCAGCATCAACATACATTTCGATAGGCTTGACAGCAATCTCTTCTTTAGCTGTCTCATATGTTATCGGTTGAGGACCTCTAACTATGCTCCTCCACATCTTAGCGTCTTTCATCTTGACATACTTCTCGAATCTGAACTTCCATTCATAGAAGTCTTCATGCTTCAGCAGACGGGGCACACGTGTAGCTGTACCCATGATGGAGACTAGCTCCTGGTGAAGTGCTGAGTTAATGGATGCGTTGATGGATTGATTCGTGATGATAATAGACCTAAAACAAATCCAAATTCTTCAAACAGAGAACTCAAGAATGACCCAAGAACCAGATACTTGACCCGAGAACTACTAAGTCAAACAGAGAACCAGAGAGCCAGAGAACAATCCCAAGAACCCTGAAAGTTGACCGAAACCAAGCAAAAGAAGCCTAGAACGCTGTAATTCGCCCGAGAACAAAGAATACTTCCCGAGGATACTGAAATCCACCAGAGAACACCGAAAATTTCTCGAGAACCTTCAAACCGTGGCCATGAACTTTGGTTAAGAACTATCAAATATGCCCAAGAAAGACGAATTGAACCTAAGAACTACAAGTTTAGCCAGAGAACTTGAGAATGCCCCTAAAAACCTTGAAATATTCTAAAAAACTTCAAATTTTAACCCGAGAACTAAGAATAGACAAGGATATGGTAAATCTTGAATATTTAACTAAATCCCGAGAAAACATGGATTCAAATTAAATTCAAGATATACCAAAATCTATTCTGAATTCAGCCTTCCTCACCCAAAGAACACGAAGAACAACCTTCTTCAATCTCCAAAAATCTTCAACACAACAAGCCTTCTTAGATTAACAACAGAATCCTTGATATCACCAATAGCCGAGCCTAGAATAGGTCTATAGGCTCTGATACCAATTGTAAGTCCTGTAAACGGATCTTTCAATGTTATATCACTATACTCGATGATTAGGCGGAAACTAATCACCAAGCTGATTCTATGAGGCAATAAAGAACACAAGCAAAACACGCAAAGAAGCTTCAAAACACACATATATTATACGTCGGGTGCTTAAGCCCTTAACTTACACGGTTGAATAATCAAAATGAACAAACAACCCTGACCTAAACTACATACATGTATATATAGTCATACCAACCTAGGCCCAAAACACACATAAGCCCACCATGATCAACAGATCTCGGTTTACATAATACTCCCCAAACTAAGCCCAAAATACAAGCATAAACCACAAATTAGTGCCCAACAATCATGATTAATCATCAACTGATACTAACTTACAAACTGATGCAGTTTGTAAATCAGAATTCAACTAATTCTGATTTATATATTTGTGCAGTAACAGTCCTTGAACAGCAATGATTTATGGTACCTAGACAGTGTATGTTCCAGGCACATGACCTGTGACAAGAGTGCACTAATCAATTATGAAAGAAAGTATGAGGGACCAGTTTCCTTTGGGAGTGATGAGAATGGAGGGAAAATTGTTGGAAGAGGAACACTCACAATTGGCAAGGTATCCTCTGATAATGTTCTACATGTTGAAGGACTTCAATACAATTTGTTGAACATTTCTCAAGTATGTGACAAAGGATACAAGGTAGCCTTCAATGATGAACATTGCCTGATTTTGAAGCCTGAGTTTGTGATTCCAACTGAAATGATAATGATGATGGCTCCGAGAAATGGCAATCTCTATGAACTGAGAATGAATACTGCAACTTCAAGAGGTGGTTCATGCATTGTTTCCAAAGCAACTGAAAATGAAACCAAGCTATGGCATAGGAAGATGTGTCATGTGAATTTAAAGAACATGAACAAACTTGTAAACGGTAAACATGTTGTTGGCCTTCCCACAAGAGAGTTCAAATTGGAAGAAAAATGCACATCATGCCTAAAAGGGAAGCAACACAAATCCTCACACAAGAGCAAAATGATAAACACAATTGATGAGGTCTTGGAACTGTTACACATGGATCTATTTGGTGCTGTAAGTGTTCCAAGTATTGGAAAAAAAAGATACTTCCTGGTGATCACTGATGATTACTCAAGATTTACTTGGGTATACTTCATGGGTAGCAAAGATGAAACCCCAGACCTGATCAGATCCTATGTGCTTAAGATGGAAAATCATCTTGAGAGGAAGGTGAAGGTTATTAGAAGTGACAATGGGACATAATTCAAGAATTGAATTATGGATGAATTCTGCACTTATAAGGGTATATTTCAACAATACAATGCACCTAGAACTCCTGAATAAAATGGTGTTGCATAAAGGAGAAACAGAACATTAATTGAAGCTACAAGGACCATGATTGCTGATGCAAATCTGCCAGTCACTTTTTGGGCAGAAACAATCAATACCGCATGTTATGTACAGAACAGGGTTCTACTGAACAAGGCTCAGAACAAGACTCCATATGAGGTTATCTTCAAAAGAAAGCCTTATGTGAAGTTCTTAAAGCCTTTTGGATGCAGATGCTCGCTTTTGAATATAAAGGATTATCTAAACAAATTCCAGTCAAAATCACTGGAATGTTTCTTTGTGGGTTACTCATCTCATTCAAAGGCTTATAGAGTCTATGTGAAAGAGCACATGGTGGTCATTGAATCTTCTGATATAATATTCAGTGAAAACCATTTTAATAATGTTGAAGGACCCAAGTGGCTGTTTGACTTGGAAAAGATGATTAAATCTTTCAAAATCTACACTTAAGATATGGATGATAGCATGTACAGAACCAGCTTTGAAGATAAAGGAAAACAAAGACAAGTTGATCTGGACAAACTATGGTCATATGTAGCCCCTGAGTCTCAACGATTTAACTTTGAAAGAAACAACAATCAAGCTGCTGAAGTGGATTTGAATGTACAAGATGATGCAGTAGAAGTTTCGAATGAAGGACCAACTGAAGTAGAGAGTGAACCAAATCAAGGTCAACAACCTGTTCAGATTGATGAAATAAATCAATTTGAAGGCAGGTTCTAGTCTTTGTTTGACTCTCAACAATTTGAGTCAAATGAAGCATCATCATCTGAGATCAATCAAGTTCAAAAAAATGAAGAATCACAAGTGAGAATTGAAGATGAATCTACTGAGTTCAACATGACAAATCTAGAGACAGAAGTGTCTGCACAACAAGTTGTGCAGACCACCTCTGTTGAGAGAAATCACCTTGTAGAAAATATAATAGGAGACATGCATGAAAGAGTGACTAGAAGCTCTTCTGAAAAGGCAAACATCTGTCTGTATGCCTGCTTCTTATCCCAAGTTGAACCTAAGAACATTGGTCAAGCCTTGAAAGACAACAGCTGTGTAGAAGCTATGCAGGAAGATTTAGCCCAATTCAGAGACTTACATGTATGGGACTTGGTGGACAAGCCCAGAGGCAAGTATGCTATTGGAACAAAATGGGTCTTCAGGAACAAAAAAGATGAAAGGGGAATAGTGATCAAGAACCAAGCAAGATTGGTAGCTCTAGGATGCTTACAGGAAGAAGGAGTAGACTTGTCCAGTCTGAAGGGATAAATCAATTTGGGGATAGGTTTCAGTCTTTGTTTGACTCTCTATAATTTGGGTCAAATGAAGCATCATCATCAGAAATTAATCAAATTCAAGCGACTGATGAAATTCAAGAGAGAATTGGAAATGAATCTGCTGAGTTGAATATGACCAATCTAGAGACAGAAGTGTCTGCACAACAAGTTGTGCAGACCACCTATGTTGAAAGAAATCACCCTGAAGAAAATATAATAGGAGGCTTGCATGAAAGAATGACTAGAAGCTCTTCTAAAAAGGCAAACATCTATCTGTATGGCAGCTTCTTATCCCAAGTTGAACCAAAGAATATCAATCAAGCTTTGAAGGACAACAGCTGGGTAGAAGCTATGCAGGAAGAGTTAGCCCAATTTAGAGACTTACATGTATAGGACTTGGTGGACAAGCCCAGAGGCAAGTATGCTATTGGAACAAAATGGGTATTCAGAAACAAGAAATATGAAAGGAGAATAGTGATCAAAAACAAAGCAAGATTGGTGGCTCTGGGATGCTTACAGGAAGAAGGAGTGGACTTTGAAGAAGTCTTTGCTCCAGTTGCAAGACTAGAGGCTATCAGGATCTTTCTAGCATCAATGAACATTAAAGTCTATCAACTTGATGTAAAATCTGCATTTCTGAATGGAAAGATTGATGAAGAAGTTTATGTCACTCAACCTACAAGCTCGGCAAAGCACTTTATGGACTACATCAAGCACCAAGAGCCTGGTATGATGAGCTGTCAAACCATTTGTTGGAAAACGGTTTATGCAGAGGAGCCATTGACAAGACTTTATTCTACAACGAAAAGAAACAAGGATCTGCTGCTGCTGCAAGTGTATGTGGATGACATTATCTTTGGCTCTACAAATGAACAAATGTGTAAAGAGTTTGAGCAAGTGATAAAATCCAAATACAAGATGACTTCTATGGGGGAAATGAATTTCTTCCATGGACTTCAAGTGCAACAAAAAGCTTATGGTATCTTCATAAATCAATCAAAGTATGTACAAGAGATTCTTAACAAATTAAAGTGCCAAGACTTCAAGACAGTGTCCACACCAATAGACACACATGAGAAAATGGTACCTGATGAAAAGGGGGAGCCAGTGGACCAGCATGAATATAGGGCCAAGATAGGATCACTGACGTATCTTACAGCATCTAGGCCAGATATTACGTTTGTTGTGTGCGTGTGTGCCAGATTCCAAGCTAACCCCAAGGTTTCACATATGCTAACAGTGAAAAGGATATTCAGATACTTGAAAGGAAAACCAGATTTGGGGATTTGGTATCCAAATAAACCCTTCCTTTGATTTGATGACCTACACAGATAGTGATTATGATGGTTGCAACATGAGTAGAAAGTCAACCTCTGGAGGATGCCAGTTTCTAGGGAATAGGCTAGTGTCTTGGCAATGCAAGAAGCAAACTATAGTGTCAATTTCTACTACTGAAGCTGAGTATATTGCTGCATCTGCTTGCTGTGCACAGGTTCTGTTGATTCAAAATCAACTACTGGACTATGGTCTGAATTTCTTAAATACACCTATCTTAATTGATAATACTGCTGCTATGTTTATTGTTAAGAATCCAATCCAACATTTTAAGACTAAGCATATTGAAATTAGACATCATTTCATTAGGGACTGTCAGGAAAAAGGACTAATATAGATGAAAAAGGTAGATACATCTGATAACTTGGCTGATTTGTTCACCAAACCTTTAGATAAACCAGGTTTCATTTTCTGTTAAAATGCCTAGGAATGATAAATGCTGATGAAGTCTGATTTAGGATGTGTGCTTGAGTGAGATGCTAA
Organism: Bidens hawaiensis; assembly: GCF_021521415.1. Classification (NCBI taxonomy): domain Eukaryota; kingdom Viridiplantae; phylum Streptophyta; class Magnoliopsida; order Asterales; family Asteraceae; genus Bidens; species Bidens hawaiensis. Next base: position 1,008,789 of record NW_027491382.1, on the reverse strand, counting down.
CTGATTATATGTGTTACTTACTTTGAATGTTCGCATGATGATTTGCTATGCATAACTGATTATTCTAATTGCATGAATCATGTATTTGACTGAATTGTGTGAAAATATTGTTGAAATTTGTTGCTATTGTGGTTTACCGACTTTGGTACTTTGATTTGTGCATAAATGATGTATTCCTATGATTCTAAGTACTTCGAGCATGAATCTGTGCTTGATAGTGTACGTGTTGCTCCTCGAGCACAGGCATAGGCTCTTATCAGACTATTCTAAGTCATTTGAGCACAAATGTCATAGCTCAGCTGCTCGAGCACAGAATTTGGCCTTGAAAACTTTTCCAAGTATTTCGAGTATAACTCTGTGTTGCATGGTGTGTTTAATGCTCTTCGAGCACCAACAAACCATACTTGAAGGTTTCTCAAGTAACTCGAGCATAAACGATGTGTTACTCGTACTCGAGCATGGACATGTGTTGAAAAACTTTCTAAGTAGTTTAAGCACAAGCCTACTGCTCGAGAACTCAGCTAAGTCTTTCGAGCACAATCTGTAATGATAAATCTTAAGTTTGCTCGAGTGACTTTCGAGTATGCTCGATGAACTTCTGAGCATGCTCGACAGACTTTGTGATTATCTGAATGATTTCTACTGACTGAATGAATGCGTTTTGATACTGTGATAATGTGTGCTTTTTAAACATGCTTAAAGGACAACACTGATTTTGAAAGTCAATAGTTCTTAGTTGAACATTCAAAAGGAAATGGTTTTTAACACAGTAAAGGTTTTTAACTAAGCAACATTGTTTTTGGTGATATTTCATAAGAGACATGATAATATTATCCAAGTTCCCAGCTCTATAGAAGCTAGAAACTGTTTTTGTGGGAGTTGAATCCAACCCAAATGGGAAATGATAGAAAACTGTTTAAGATAACTAACCCATGGATTATAAGTTCAAAGGGCTTTGAGTACAGTCATTGGCAAAGGACGCTAGCTTTCCATAGTCTGTAGTTGTAATATGTAATATACACTTAAATTTGCTAAGTATGATGTGGTGAAACATTGGAAAATAAGGTATGTTTTCTGGCATATATCTCCGAATGATAGGCAGAAATGTTATTATTCAATCATGCACGAGCCCGTTGGTATTTCTAGTCTATAAGAATATCTATTAAGTATTTGAGCAGAAATAAATTATTGATATATGGAAAACCTCTCAAAAGAAAAGAGAAAGAAAGAGATTGAAAAGTATAAAAAGATCAAAAGTATAATATATATATATATATAAATATATATATAAGTTATCTGATTTCATGGCTTAAGGGGCACTAAGGGAACTACAGGGGTGGGGCATACAAGTAAGTCCTAAACACCCTGAATGTAAGGCATGTAAGTCCGGATGGCATGTAAGTCCAACGTTCAACCTTACATTCTGTTATCAAAGAGAAAAATATAATTAAGTAACTGCTCTATTATATAAAAATTAAATTTTGACCAGGGCATCAGGGGTCGGAGTCAATTCGAGGTGATTTGGAGAAAGCTAAATACGCTTTGAGAAAAGATTAGAGTCAATCTGAAGCTATAGTAATAACCACTCCTAACTTATACTCTAATTGAATCCTAAATGTATCACAGAAAGCAACGACCATTATGCTAAGTATACCTGCTGTCAACCTGACTTGAGTCATAATAACACTGACCATGAAGTGGTGTGATTGTTGTATTAAATAGTCTGATCCCATGTTGAGATCTTTCCAAATAATCTAAAATGATTTTGTTTTGAACTGGATTTTGATCTCTTATTTCACCTTAAACTAACTGTTTAGGTCAGCTCATCAAATTGAATTGATCATTTTTTATTCGAGCAAAAGAACTAGGATTACTAAGAATGATAACATTGTGTGAATCATCTTATGTGACTTGTATGAATCATTAAGTGTTTCGAGCATGCATCCTGCTTTCGCGCACCTGAAACGAAGTGCATAGTAATGTATGTGTGTCGAGCATGATTGCGTTCTTGTTTGTCAAGTATTTATTCGAGCATAGTAGTGCACTAGGTGCGTAGGCATAAGAGTTCGAGCTTAGGCAACTGGATCACTTTGTTAAGTTGTTCGAGCAAGTTTGAAGACTAGACACTTGGATTGTGAGTTCGAGTACAGGCATAGGAATGATTTAATATGCTAAGGCTTTCGAGCTTAAGGGTACCTCGAGCACAATTGAGCTTTCGTAATCTAAGTTAGTCGAGCAAAGGCTCTAACACATGCGTCTCGAGCATAGGACACTGTCATGATATAATTCTAAGTATCTCGAGCATGATGCATAGTCGAGTAAGGTTAGATTACTAGTGTGTCCCAGGATTTTATATTGAATGAACTTTGATAAGTACATTCAAGAACACTACACCTCGAGTATGACTCAATACTCTTCAGTAATTTGATCAAACATTTGGGTAAGGCAATCGAGCACAAGCCTAGATGAGTACTCTGTCTTGTAGTATACTGGTTGTACCATGTACTCGTTCAAGGACAGAATATTCCAAGTACATCGAGCAAGGGTTGTACCATGTACTCGTGTACAGGGGGAGCCAGCTTTTATTTTGGCTGTATGCTCGAGCAAGGGAGGTACATTAAATTTAAAATTAAATGACAACTGTCATGTGCTAGGCGACAAAATGACGTACTGTACCACCCAAACGTTAGGTATAAAAGGGAGACTTAGAAACTTTTTCACACATTTCTCTCACTTAAACCTAATTGCAAAAACCCCTTTGCTCGTCCTATCTTCCTCTTGCTCGTTTACTCTAATACTCGCTAAATTTTACTTCGATTACAGCCATTAGCTATGTCTCGACTTCGGTAAGACATCGTAATTCGATAATCGTCACACCAATTTCGGAATTAGGGTTTCAAATTGAACAATTGCCTACCTGTTTACTTGTTGTGCAAGTACACATATTACTATGGAACAGGTTAATTGAAGACGCTACTAATCATCTATCTATCCTCATATATTAGTTTTGCAACCTTTGTGTACTGACAATCTTTTATATTTTAAGAACTGATGGCGTTTAAATTCAAAAAACGGCATAATATGTGTGCTCAGTTGGAGATAGATGATGACAACCAAGAGTTGAAGCCAATGATAAATTTTCTAAGCAACTCTAATTTGCGGGTGGCATTAACTGAAAATCCCACAATATACAGGAATCATATTTTGGATTTTTGGGGTTCAGCAACATATGTAAATGATGTCAACGGAGAGCGAATTGAAGCGTCAGTTCTGAATCATGAAGTTGAGATAACAGAAGCCTCAATCAGGACTGGATTAGACCTGAATGATAATCTTGGGGCTCAGCCGTCTTACTCGGTCCCAAGGGTATTAAGAGTCTTTCAAGAGACTATGGGCTACTAGGGAGGAGTTAAGGAGGGGCAGTTTCAAAAAGGAAGTTTTCCCTTGATCTATCACGTGATCCAGTCCTTATCTCCTCGGAGAGGGACATGGACTTTATTGAGCAGAGAGCTTGGGACTCTCACAGTGGCAATACTCTACAGGCAACCCTTTAATGTATCAAGACTTATCTTTCATGGGTTGGTTTCCAATGCAGAGAAGGCAGAAGGTCAAAGATTCCTTATGTATCTGAGGTTCTGCAGATTTTGATAGACAGAGCTTTGTCTGATCTTCAAAGAACCGGTGAAGTTTTGAGGCTTCAGGATTCAAATATTTGCAAAAGAATGAAAGATGCTCAGAGCAAATTTGTGGACAATGATGACTAGGATGTACTCCCATGGTTGCTCGTGTCAGCACTAGGTGCCATTAATGTGCCGAGAACCCCTGGAAATAGTGATAATGAAGAAGATGATGTAGCAGATGATGATGATCAAGGTGATGATGGGGAGAATGGTCCGGAGGGTGGACATGGTGTAGTCATTGGTAATGTTGATGCACAAGAGATTATTGAGGGACATATGCCTTTGCTTGAACAAGTTGCACAAGAGGCAGTTAATGCAGAAGTAGAGGTGCAGGAGGAGATAGATGCACAGGATGAGGGTTTAGTCAACCGAGCTGCAGAGCTAATGGATGATGATGTTTTTGTGGCTCAGGTTGTAACAAATGTTGCAGAAACAGTTTACAAGATAACTCCACCTGACTCTCCACCACCTGAGGTTTACCATGATGATACAGATTCTGTGGAGCTAGATGATGTTAATGATGATATTCCTTCTTCACCAGCCACAACTAAACCTGCCCTATCTAATACTGAACCAACAGTTAACATTCATGTCCTCACACCACCTACATCTCCACTGCAAGCCTCACATTTCCAAGCTCAACCTGCTACTGAACCAACCCAGCCAACTCAACCAACCCCATCTTCTGAACCATACAAGGTCCCATCCCCTGAAACTTCATAATCTAACCATTCTCTGAACCCGCCCCAAAACCAAATCAAGAAACCCCACCATCAAGTTCTAACCTATATGATATTGTATGTGAGAATGCAAGACTAGAATTTGAAAACATAATATTGAAAGAAAGGAATGCCATTCTAACTACAAGGAACTTGGCGTTGGAAGCTGCATTGAATGAAGCTCTGTTAAATATTCGAACCTGGAGGGGCAGTCTGAGGTTGAGAAGACCTCAGATGCACCAAAACAGGGGGAGAAACCTGAAGGTGTAGAGAGCTTAAAGGTGATTGGCGAGATGTATGAAAGCTCTGATGAAGAAGGTGTGGAAGTTGGACCATCCAATGCTTTAAACATGATAAATCAAGCATATGATGACGAAGATTCGGAGGATGAGGGGGAGAATAAGGAAGAAGAGGAAACTGAAGAAGAAATCCTGAAAAGAAAAGGGAAAGGGGATTGCATTTACTGATGATGATTTACATCCCCTCCCCCAACATACAGTTCAATCTGATGACTTATTACACAGAGAAAATGTAGTTGATCCAGATGTGATAGAAGTTGAGTCTGTGAAAATTGCAATAAAATTAATGAATGAAGAGTTGGAGGCTCTGGAGAGAGAAGAGTTGGAGGCTTTGGAGGAAGAAGAGGAGGAGGAAATCCCTCAGGAAGTCATTAAAGCGTTAATAAACATGAAAGAGAAGGAAGAGGAGGATGAGAGGATAGACAAAAGAGTCAGATGATGCCATTAAAGCCACAATTGAAACTCTCAAAGCAAATCAAAATGAAGTTGAACAAGAATCTACACAGACTGAAGAGCCAATTATCACCGAGCCTGAAGAGCCAATAACTAATGAACCAGAACAATCTGAGACTGAACCTGACACTCTTGAAAAGGAACAAGAACTTGGATTGGGACCAGTTATACATGAAGAAGATTAAACCATTGAAGTCTCAGCAAGTACTATGGTAAAATTGGTCATAATGAAGGATCTTACACTCATTCTGAATAACCCAGAAAGACATCATCCAGAGATAGTGATAGCAGCAAGAAAGGCTCAACAAGACTTCATTAATCTGAGTAAAGAAGGAGAACCAAGAGTTGAAGAGCATGTTGATCCCAATGAGCCCATTATTCAATAAGTAACTGAAGAATCTGAAGAGACTCATATAGATGAACCTGTTAATGAAAAATCTATGTCAGTAGATGAGGAAATCATAATTGAAGAACTAGAAACTGAAGTAAAACAACCTGACACATCCACTCCAACTCAATCATTTTTAAAGCGAAAGCATACAGCAGAAGCTGAGACATCAAAACCTAAAGGACAAAAATCCGTAAAGAAAATGGTGTAAAAATTAAGATTAGAAAAACTGGAAGAAAAAAGGAGGGCTCAATCTGCAAATATTGAAGAACCAATGATTGAGGCTCTCCATGATCTTGAAGAAACAGTTGATTTGGAAGAAGTGAAAGAAGATGATGAGGGATCTAAAAATGTTGAAATTGAGAAGGAAGACAAAGACTATCTGATCAGTTTGCGATATGATTTGAGGCACCTTCAAAGACTATCAAAAGAACAAATGGCAAAAGAATCTGAAGAGTGGAATCTAAGGAAGTCTAAAAGGGAAGCTTTGATTAAAGTCGGTCACAAGTCTGAATTTCTTAATTTGTAATCATTTGAAGATATAGACAGACTCTACAAAAGGAATCTTGTAGATGACATCTCAGACTATGTGAAGAAGATATCTAAGAAGAAGGTAGAGGGAGAAAAGGTATTGAAAGAGTCTGACAGTAGTAAGAAAAGAACTGAAAAGAAAGCACCTGATGAAGCAGACTATGAAATGTTGAAGTCTAAACATAAAGATATCAAATTTCTTCAACTGTACAGCTACAGTTATAATTATTTGATAAATCTTTCTCCTGAAGAATTGAAAAGAAGAATTCAACAGATAAAGGACTCTCACAAAGATCTGGCAAGTTGAGAAAGATTTGAGAGAGAACAAGAGTTAAAGATGAGGTTACAGAGGGAAAGAGATGAAGCTGAAAAGAAAAATCAAGAAGTGAAGAAATGGTTTGAAGACCCCAATAGGGTACAAACCTTGAAGGAAATTGTAACGGGAAAGGGAATGACTGAAGAACAATTTGAAAACATGCCTCATGACCAACTGATCGACATATACAACAGAGAGCAAAGGCTATATATGGAAACCCAAAGAAAACGACAAAAAGATATGAAGAGAGCAGAAGAGGAAGTAAGAGCTGAAATGATGGGTGCTCTTCACAGGAAAGGGGTAAAAATGTCAAGGTTAGTGTTGCAGACTGATGAAACATTGAAAAGATGGTATGAGGAAGAAGGGCTTGGTGCACAAAAGAACACTCAGCAAGGAAGCACAAGCCGGACTCCAAGGTCAGAAGCTGTGAGGCCTGAACCACCACGTAGTGTAAATTTGCCCACACATCTCTTCTTCGATAAACGATCAAAGACCTTGAGAGTCATTACTAAAGATAAGGAAGAACATCTCATCATCTTTAGGGATGATTTGAGAAATTTCACAAAAGAACAATTGACCAAGATGGCTGAATTGACTTTGTATGACAACCAAATCAGAAGTCAGCCATCTGGTCAACAAAGAAATGATCTCTCGAAATTCATGAAAGAACAAGCAGAAAGGGGATTCCCATTCTTGCAGCAAAAGAAGACAGAAATCATAAGTCAGACAGAGTGGGAGAAGAGGAACAGGAGGATAAACGAAGTACACACATCTGAGCTCTCCCTCTTTGATTTAAAGAAACAAAACACACAAGCAAGCAGCTCACACCATAAAAGGAAGACCTTAAAAGAGTGCTTGGCTATGAGAGAAGTTATGCAAGAACCAAACTCAGAGGTGCAAAAATTCAGGAGAATCACATACATAACGTACAATCAGCACAACGATTCTATTTCACTGAGAAATGAGTCCGGCATACCAATTGCGGTGATAATACATGATGAAGATCTCAAATTCATGCATCCTCAAGACTTAATTAATGCAAGGTTTCCAAATGACTCCTCAGATGCAGTTGAGCTAGACATGATTAAACAAAGGGCAGCCCTTGTGAAGCGCTTAAAGGAAAGATCTGATACAAGGAGCAGAGGAAGAAGATAACAAAATGGAGCTAATTGATGATTGATTTTATTTCTGTTTATCTTTGTAATTTTTTTTATTGTTTTTGATGTAAAAATTTACTGTGTAATGCCCAAGAGGTAGAATTCTTAATTATGTAATGAAATGACATGTTCTTGAATGATATATATTCTATCTCTGATACATGTGTAACTCTATGCAGGTGTGTTTTGGTGCATCTGAGCTTGTTTCAATCTAGGGGGAGATTGTTAGGTCGGTTTTATGATAAGGAAGATTGGAATCTTCTCAACCTCCTCAGAAAACGCCTAAGTATGGACTTCGAGCAAGCCTAGAGGATCGAGCATGGTTTTACTACTTCGAGCAAGGTCTTCAAAACTTTAAACGGTTGATTCTTCTATGTGTTAAGGCTTCGAGCAAGCTACACTTCAACGAGCAAGAGTATTCTTCTGTCGAGCATGGATTGCCAATCGAGCAAACAGCTTGATCATATAAGTTTTAACCAAGTGTTACGAGCACAGGATGATCGAGCACGTGGGGACAAACATGGATGCAATAAGAAGATTTCACGTGATCAAAGCAAGGACTTCGAGCACAGTTCAGTTCCTGAGCAAGATTACATCCGAGCATGCTAAAGATTGCTGAATAAGTATAACTGAAGACATCAAGAAGAATGAGCTTGCTCGATGGACAAGTTCGAGCAAAGCTTGGACTAGTCAAGAAGGATGAAGTCTACTGGAAGGGAATATCTTCTCTGAAGATATTCTAAGTAAAGTATGCTCGAGGATACTCATCGAGCATACCTAGCATAGCGAGCTTGCTCGAGCAAGATTGTTATCTTGCTCGAGGACTCAAAACTTGTATTATTTTGTATTTCATTATGTAATGATTAGGAACTTCTAGAATGAATGTCAGGGTCTATAAATAAGGGTCCTAGGACACGATTTTCCAGACGGAATACAGGCTGGCACACACTGAATACAAAAAACATTCCAAAGAATATTCTCTTTGTTTTTTTCCTCGTACAGCCGCCACCGCCGTCACACGAAACCCTAGACATTCCAGTCACTGTTCCATTAATGATGTGTTTAATACAGTGAATCTTTGTCTTTGGATGAGCATTTATTGATTATCTATTGTTGTTTTGTGTTTACTATTTTTCACTCCTTTACTCCCACTCATTGGATATCCTAATTCCACCGGGATATTCAACAGGCCCTTGGGTATTCGAGTCAGTTTGTTCTTGTCAACCTTTTCGAAGGTTTCACCCGACTCCCAGTCCTGACAGTCGTTAATCACGAACTCGTCGGATTTTATCAGAATTGAATTTGTTTAATCTTTAATTTAGCACAATTAATTATCCGTTAATCCTTAAATTATGAAAATTTATCCACTTATCAATTAATATATGTAGATTTTTATAATAATATTTCTGGAACTATTTACTGATTTATTAATTTATAAAAAATCATTTTATCTGTTATATTTAGCCTGAAAATCATCCGTTTATACCAAACGATTTCCAAAAAAGTCCAACAAAATTTCTGATTGACCAATATATATTCCAAAACAACCTGGAAAAATTCCAAACTCTAAAAATCTTGCCAAATATCCTTTTCGAGCCAAAAACGACTATGAAAATTCAAATAATCGCAAATGCACAAAACATATTCCGAATTTTCAAAATGACCCCAAATTTCATATGTGATCATAGTATTCCAAATCTTAGTTCCCCACAAATTTTCATAATTTTTCAAGCATTTTAACTATTTTTCCCAAATAAACGCCCCAATTCGGTAATAAATACGCCAAATATTCTTGGATGGTCAAAAAATTACCAAATTTGGATAGGGACTCAATGATATGGTGCTTGATTTCCTTGAAAATTTCATGACCTAAAAATATGTACATCACTACCTTAAGCTAAACAGCCCGTAATCGAGCATTTCGGCATTACCTTTGCGGTTTTCGCCCGTTTTTGCTCTCTTAATCCAATTTCTGGGTTCTTGTGCTTCTATACAAGATAAGTACAGGTCCTATATTACAAACCAAGCAAGTTTCATAAACATGGCAGCCTCTTAACTTAGGGTTTCGGCTGGGGTATAAAACCAAACTTTTGAGCCGTAAAAACGCCGTTTAAACCCTCGAATCCGTGTTTATGGCCAAAAAAGGATATGATTCTGATTCCTAACCATGTTTATGATCAAAGCATATTTTTTTACTATTTTTAGAATTTTTGCATGGTTAGGAATGATTTTGGGTAATCATACTATGTTTATATGGCATTAAACTTGATTAAAAAAGGTTTAAATGATTAAGTTTTAGCTAATTACCTTAGGTTTTGTTGAGTTCTTGTGAGAGAAACTGTGTTTTTGTTTCAAAAATTGCAAGATGGTTTTGTTATAAATATCTCAAATTGCTTACATATAAAGAAACCAAAACAATCATTTAAATAATAAAAAGGTGCGGTCGAAATTCATATGGCCCCTTTTAGGCCTTATTTTGGCCCAATGACCTCGATTCGCGTGTCTGAGCGTTAAAGCCCAAGTCCAAGTTTATATCGGGTTCGGTTTTTGGCGCGAAAAATATATCTGGTACGACAAACAGCGCGAAAACGAGTGTTTTTTGGCTATTTTTGTATAAATTCATAAAAACATAGTATACGTTTGTAAAATTCGAAAATATTTTCACGGATTGCTTAAACATTTCAAATAAGTGTTTGGTAAGTCTTTTTCGGCTTAACGGATGATAAAATGCTTGGTTTGTAACTATCTTTCGCAGTTAAATCTATAGCGGGTAGTTAAACGAGCACGTTTTCGTTTAACTTGTTTGCTATCGAACTAAGGCCATAATATTAATATATTAGCTTATATTAATCGTATATCACTTATTGATGCCCCCCCAAGATATCTGGTTCGTAAACAGACCCATTTGGTTAATCATTCGTTTGTTACGTAATAAACGTTTAATTGCTTATTCGTTTTGTAAATATTGAGGTGTATCCGGTTTTGTCACGAATGTCACATAAACCGATTCGAGGATATAATTCGGATATTTATTATTAATAAAATCGTGTATTTGTAAGTATTCTTTGATGTATTTTCATTTCATACCCTTTGGGTTGTTTAAACTTACTATTTCATGCTTAAAAAACTCCTAAAAATATCAAAAATTAGCATTTTCAAAGCACAAGGACCAAAACTACCAAAACATGAAACTCCCCACCCGTCACCACGCCACGCCACACGGCCAAGGGAAGGGTGGTGGTCATATGGTGCAGCCACACATCTGTACCAGCTTCCTTCGTTATTTTGTTTCCTAGTTCGTATTTTAGTGCAAAATCGCTTAGTTTTTTGGCAAAATCACTTGTTTTAGGTCCCAAGAAAACTAACCTAGACTTGGTACATGCCCACATTTACTAACCCCTTCAACAAGAACGAATCTTGATGAGTTTCTAGTTGATTAAGTCATTAAAACTATATTTAGTTACCTAAAATAGTTTTTTAACTAAAATTAACTTATGCTTACCTATTCTATATAAACAAGACATAAATCATCTGCTAAATACTTCTCTAAACCCTAATATTTTACCTCTCATCCGTCATCCTCCATAAACATATGACTCCACCTTCGTTTTTGCTATATTACTCAAAGGTACAAGTGTTTGGTTTGACTTTCAAGAATTCTCAGCCTTTGACTCTGTTTTCTCTTTGAATTAAGTTGTTCATTATTATTCAATAGTCAATAACCGTCAATCAGTTTCTGAGATTGAGGGGAATTGACGGTCTAATTTGATTTCGACACGTTTAAGGGCATATTGGTCAACAACTTTGACTAATCGTTTTCTATCACTTCTGGTCGGAACCGACTTTCGGTCTAGAAGACTTTTATTTTTTTTTCGAGATTTTAAGGCTACTGACCAAAACCTGACTGCTGACTCGTTGTTCGGATTCTGGTCAGTACTAGCTCGCTTAAACGTTAATTATCTCATAACCGGAGTTCTAGACATCCGTTTGGAATGATTCTAGCGGCTATGTTCTTGGTTTTAATCATAGTTTATTATATCTAAGTTCCAGGTCTGTTCGGTTTATCTCAGTCAGCATGTTAAAGGACAGTTCATTCGATTAATCGTGTTTTTATTCGTATTTCTTACATACTCGCCTAAGCAATAAGGTGAGATACCGTTCCCCTTTTATTTTAATGTTTTCAAATGTGTTGGGGACATAAGCATATCTAATTCATATTTTTATTATATATACACAAACTCGCAAACGTAAATGTTGTATGTATTTCAATTAAATGCTAATTGCTATTTGTTTCAGTGTTTATTTTATCGCATTCGGAGAGGTCCATCATAATCACATTAAAGTATGATCATACGCTGTCATAGTAGCCAAAGCCCATTTGCATGGCTATGGTCAACCGACAATCACATTTATATGCTAGTCTTAGTAGCCAAAGCCCGTTAGCATGGCGATGGTCAACCGACAAATCGCATTTGTATGCTAGTCATAGTAGCCAATGCCCAATTCACAAGGTAGCGGTAAACTGACATATTATTTGCTCATGGTTTGATTGATTATTACTCACATTATTTTGTTTGCGTATTTAGCATTTATCATTTATTGTATATATTACTATTATTAGTGTCGAAACTGGTGATCATCTCACTCCATATGTGTTGTTGACACATCTCTGTTTATTTTGTACGCGTATGCTGGTTATCAGTTGATTTGAGGTTACGGTGACGAACGCATAGAAAGACCTTAGACAATAAAATAAATAATATTTGCTCTTTTTTTTCTTAATTTTGGAATTATTAATTTTTTGAATCATTATTGTCATGTTTGAAAACTTATGCACTCTATTTTAATTTTCAAATAAATAAAATAATTAGATATTGTAATATTTTATATTGTATGATAGTACCTTGAGAGCCGTGAACCAACGGTTCGCACCTCGAAAATTCCGCCTTAGGTTAGGGTATGACAGATTGGTATCAGAGCCGAAGGTTATAAGATAGGTGGTTAGAAATGTCCTATAAATATGCTTAGGACCCTATACGTGCCTACTTGATTGACTTATATGCATATTATTATGTGTTTACAACTTACTTAGATTATTTATTTTAGTATTTTAATGTTGTGCACACACAAATTCCGTGGCTAGGCCTCACTTTCAAAAGATTTTTAAATTCTTTTATTTTCTACTAGATTGCTTTTATTTTGAGAAATTCCTTAAACATTCCCTTGTTTTTGTTTTTACTCCAGCACCTTAAAATATGGGAGTATGACATATTCTTGTAGTAAGAAGAAGGGGGAGAGAACTGCGAGTCGGGTCTTTGATAATTGGTTATTTAGTTGGGTCAGTAAAAATGTCATGTAACGCTTATGGGCTGACCAACTCAATTGCTTTGTAACTCGTTATTTTAATTGGGTCATTAAAATGTCATGGAACGCTTATGGGAGGGCCAATTCATAAAATTTAAGTTGCGTTATTTAATTGGGCCATTTAAACTGCCATGGAACGCTAATGGGAGGCCCAATTCACAAGTTTATGTTGCGTTATTTAGTTGGACCATTCAAATTGTCATGGAAAGTTCATGGGAGGCCAACTCATTGGATATGTGTCGTTATTTAATTTGGTTTCTCAAGCTACCATAGAAAGTCTAGAATGCCCAACCCAATAACATTTCATTTTTGGATTTTGCTTTATAGAATAAACATTGTCTAATTAATTAAATATCTCAAAATTATTCACATTATTTTAAATTCCGACGAATCCCCAAGTCATGATAAGTAATTAGCACAATTATATTTAAATTCACTTCCTTATTATCTTTAATCAATTCATTTCCACAAGTTACCCATCATCTCATGAAATTTCATCTTTGGTTCTCATAGAATGATTTCCCAAAGAATCCATCGTCGTAATCAACGTCGTTCATCTGTTTCTCACAATCGCAGCCTGACTGCTAGAATCACCTGTAGTTTGCTGCTGCTCTCTCAGATGACCATGTTAGGGATGGAACTCTTCCTCGAAAGGACTCTAAAACCTACCCCTGACAAAACCAAAACCGAATCCTTAATTGATGCTAAGGCCAAACCCAAACCCACTCCGCACAATGAGAACACTTCTCACCACAAACGTAAGTCATACCTCCAAAACTATGCCGTTAACCAAACCAACCATCAACTTTAACAAAACCAAAATATCCCGAACAAGAAACCTTATGGATAGCTATAAAGAATAAAATGGAGACATTAGAAAATTATGGAAGGAAAATTATGCCTTATCAGTCAAAATTGTTAGTATTATTAATAATTATTATAATAAGTATTATTATTTTATTATTATAATTATAATAAGCAGTTTTGATTTATTATTAGGAAAACAATAATAGGAAATAAAGAGAGGCAGGCGTGAGATAGGTGTGAGTGTTGTCCGATATTCTTGGTTACCAATGCTGTAATTCATCGGCGGATTCTTTGAAGATCTAACTGATCGATCTTAGGGTATTATGATAACTCGTTCGAAACTCGTGGAACAACTGAGAGACACCCAGATCCGATCTCAACACAAGTGGTCTCCGCTCGTTATCTTCTCACCCAAACCACTTATCTCCACCTGGTATGTATGTATGTATGTATGTTTTAGTACAATTCTTAACTTGTAGAACTCGTTAGTCTGTCGGGATATAGGATTGGAATTTGTATGTGATTTTTCAAATATATACCAAAATTTTCAGTTTTTACCAAAAAGCAATTTATCTAGCTTTTAAGTAAACGATTCAGAACCCACCCGTGTTCGATTCAGGGTTTTGATTAATCTATTATCACCACTCAGATGAATTGATCTGCACTTTTAGGTAGTGTTTGGAAGGATGTGTGTTTCAAACTGATGATCCTTTATTTATTAACCAAGTCGGATACTTTGTCTCTCAAAATGTGACTATTTGGTTAAAGTGACCCCGGCAAAACAGTCTAAATGGGTCTGTTAAAAAGGGCCGAAAACGGGTACCAAGTTGGAGGAAACTTAAATTACATTCCCACTTTTAACAGCCTAACAAGGGCCTGTTGATAAAAAAAACATGTCGAATTTGGTAAGGGACCTTTCAGTGCGTGTTAATAAAATACTTGGCCGGGTCGTTCTTTTATTAACAGCCCCTGCTATGACATAGGATTTGCTACCTGTTCTGACCCATTTTAACTGACCCATGTTGACGGTTATGGTCGGGTCATTTTTACCAACTGGTGTGTTTGTCCTCACTGACAAAAAAGCTTAGATTCGCCATTGGCGGTAAGGGAATTTCAGTTTGGTTTAAGGCCTGTCAATAATTACATGGAGGCCTAGTTTTTTTAGTTTGATTTCTATAAAAGTTTACCCTGGTAGGTTTTTCTGAGTGAGGGCCTTCCCACCCGTTATTTCAAAAAGTAAATCCGCCATAATATTCCGGGTGACGATGACATGCCCATCAAAGTCTGATTGGTTACATGTATACTATATAGCATGCGAGTTTGAGGTAAACCTTCAAGGTGGTGGCGTAGTAAGAGCTTAAGTCCTTCTAATAGTCAGGTTCGAATCCAGCTTTCACTTGTTTTTTGCCGTTAACCCCCTGGACGGCCACCTGCTCAGAACAAACTGCGTAGCTGGCACCTTTAGTTAACAAGGTATTGGTGGGTCCCGTTCTAATAGTAACAGGTTCTCATGGTTACCAGTTAAAAGCATGCCTGGGGTCATTCATCATTGTCCTTTAGTTTCCAAACTAAACGAAAGGCACTTGTTTGTATTTGATAATTTAATTTAGTGCACGGTTCGTTCGAGACCGAATTGGTTCGGGTTGTTTGATTTGATTATTTTGTTTTGTCATCTTGTTGATTTTAATCGATTTATTGTGTAAAAGTAGTCTATTGATTGAAAAATGCAGGGTCGATGTTGCGGTGGCAATTTTGTGGGCTACACTGTTGATCGTGTTATTAACATCATCATATATGGCCCTCTATGCAAGACAGTTCTGGCTTTCGTTTGCTTTAATATGTGCGGGTGTTTTTGTTCCTATACGGTTACGAATTTCGAGGCAGACAATTGCTAGGAAAAAAGATAGAAGGTTGTTGTTGCCGTTGTCTATGTGACCAGGCATGCCTATGACTGATCATACAAATCAAACGGGGTAATTGGCTTATTGATGGTTAACATGCAAGTGTTAAAATAGATTTTTTTTTTCTGACTTTAAAAATCTACATGTACAAAACATAACTTTGTTACCTTTGACTTGGATATCATGTTAGAATCTCAACAAATTTCAATGTTGTTTAATGCGTTTTGTAACTTGTGCATCATTTAGTTTGATTAATCTAATTGGTTGAAATGTTCTTTAATCTCACGTACATTTTTTTTTAAACAGCCAACAAAAGCATATATTAAAACCAAAAGTGAAACGACCGGCCGGTATAGCAAGTAATTATAAACAGCCACAGTATAAGAGACACCAACAAAGAAGACTACATAAGACCACTACAATACATAACTCCCCCAGTTCGCCCATAAGATCGACATGCCATTCGGCTGACTGACTTTTCACCTAAAGAAAACTAAGAGTTTTAATATACCCCATCACACTTCTAACATACACCATTGACCCATTATGCGCCATATGGGTTGGTAATTTCCATGTTTAAATCACTTATTGACAAAATATGCATAAAAGGGAAATAAATTAGGTGTAATGCATCACACCCCTCATCCAGTTTAAAAGTAGGAGTGTAGACAAGTCAAGACTTTCATTGTTAAAATTAAGGCGATTTTTGAAAGAGCTCTGAGCCTGAGTTTAAATTGAATCTTCTATGATAAACAAACACAAGCTTAAATTGCAGCTTACTTAATAGACAAGAAGTCTAGGCTTCACGTATCAAGCTTAACTAGATTCACAAGTCTAAATGATAATCTAATATTTATAAACATACTGATTTTTTTGTAAAATAATAGGTAGCTACCGTTATTGATGTGTATAAAAATATACATCTTTTAAGCATCAAATTATCTTCAAAATACTATCTTTTATTATATTATTTAGTTAAAATAGCTACTTATTATGTTACTTTCTATTTTTAAATTTATTCCAGCCTCAAACGAAGAAACGAGTGAATACGCGAAGAAAGATAAAGAAAATTAAGGAAATTTTTATCAGTCAGCTTAACACACCCCCATGTTCAAGAAGCACACCCCTGTGGTCACCTTTCCAAGAAAAGACAAAATCTGATGAAGCTAACATGAGGTTGTTTCTCACCTAGCACACCCCCGGGTCACCTTTCCAAGATAAAGAAAAAATTTGACGAAGCTAGCGTGGGGCCCTGTCTCACCTAGCACACCCCCGTGGTCACCTTTCCAAGATAAAGACGAAATTTGATGTAGCTAACACGGGGCCATGTCTCACCTAGCACACCCCGTGGTCACCCTCCTAAGAAAAGAAAAAAATATAAGAATCTGGCATCCAAAACACACCCCCGTGTCTCACCCACCACGCCCCCGTGCTAAGTCATCATATGTATGATCTGACAAGCATTAATGCACCTGAACAGCTGGACACGAGGCGTGCCCATCTAACAGGGGGGTGTGTCAAGTGGACCTGACAGCCTATAAATAGATTGCATAGCTCATTGCTTGGTCTTTTGCATAGCTCACACACTTTACTCTCAATTTGAAGATCAAAGAAGGTGTTTGAAGGCTTGGAAGCAATCATTATCTTAGATGAAAGATTCATCAATAATTTGGTTAGATTGTCATAATTTAATCATGTATCTTTCATCTTCTTCTTTTGTATGTGTTAGTATGCTCTTCATGAGCTAAACTACCATTTACCATCTTAATTTATGATGAAGCTTAACTTAGTTTGATGTTTATAATGAATATGTGGTTCTAGTTCTTGAAGTAATGGTTATTTTATAATTATCCTTTGATGAGATGTGTTTCAATATCTTAATTAACTAGTTCCAAGTTAATGATAGATATATTTATCACAAATTTTCAATCTATATCAGTCATCCTTGAATTATTTATGCTCTTTTTTAACAAAGTGTCGTTGAAAGATAACTTGAAACATTTCATATAAAACACATCTCATTGTGTGAATTTGGAAAATGAAACACTTGCTACAATTAATCTTTCTCGTTATAATTCTCTAAATTATTTTTGAAATTTCAATTGTTTTGGTTATTATGCTAGTTTGAGAAATTGTATGTTGAAAAATGTGTACAAATAACCTACACTAAACTAACAATTGTCGGATTATATGCGTAATCTTTTTCAATTGCTATTAGACTTGATTTTTAAAGTTTTAAAATAGAGTCTAATCCTTTTATACTTCATGAACTAGCTCATTACATTTAAATGACATTTTGATGGCTAGTTTGAAGTTATGGATACTACCTTCTAAAATATCATGAGAATAGTTTTGTTTAAAGTTAAGGAATTATTCATTTTTTTTATTATAAGCAGGTTTTATCACATATTCATACAAATAGTCATCAACAAGAGTTAAGTGAATTCTAAATTAGGGTGGTAGCCTTTATATATTGATATTCTCGTCCAAAGTTCATATTTTGCTATATTTTACTTTAAAAACAAATTATGCAAATAAAAAAATACATCTTTAAAGCATCAAATAATCTTCAAAATACTATTATCTAGTTCTTTAAAGCATCAACGCCCCGTGCTAAAGTATCATATGTACGATCTGACAAGCAATTATGCACCTGGACAGCTAGACACGGGGGCGTGACTATCTGACACGGGGTCGTGCCCAGACAAACTATAAATAGATTGCATGTTCCATTGCAATAGGTGTACTTGGAGAGGGTTTGGATCAGTTTCTCACTTAAAAACACTCACTTTACACTTAAATTGAAGATCCATTGAAGAGTTTGAAGGCTTGGAGGCATCCATCATCATCCACCACCACCATCATCATCGTCCATCACCATTGAAGAAGGAGATTATCCCTAATTTGGTTAGATTGTTCAAGTCTAATAATCATGTATTTGATATCTTCATCTTCCTTGATGTTCATTATCATGCTCATCATGAGCTAAACTCCATTTACCATCTAAATCTATGATGAAACTTAACTTTATTTAATGATTAATTTGAATATGTGATTTAGTTTTCGTGAAGTTCATAATTATTTTGCAATTATCCTTTGATGAAATATGTTTTGTCATCATAATTCAATAATTCAAGGTTGGTGATTAAAATCTATAAAACAAATATTTATATTCATTCATGATTCACTCATGTTCTAGGAAACTAGGAATGGTAAAAAGAAAATCTTGATATTTTATCCAAAACATAATTCCTTATGTTGGACTTTGAAAAGATGAGATACTTAAATCTCCTTGTTAAGTACGTTTGATTATGTTGCCATTCTAGTTAAAGAAAACATATGTTAAAGGAATGTGTAATTATAGTATTCTTAAATCAACCAAGTGGAGGATATATGAATAAACTATAATCACCCAAAGTTATTAGAATTGTTATTTGAGAAATCGAAGTCAATCCTAATCTTTATATTTCAGTAAAACTACTTGCTTAAATAAATTGACATTTTCGTGGTAAGTTATGCATTCTACTTTCTTGTATGTCATATGGTAACTCACTTAGGAATGAGGGGTTATTCTATCTTATATTATTAAAGCAAGTTTTTCACATATTCATAATATCAAAATTCAAAAAGGAGTTAAGTTGATTCATGATTTAGATGGTAACCTTCATTTATTGATTTTCTCGTCTAAAATTCCTCTACTTGTTCACCTATTTTACTTTATTATAATTTAAAAAGAATTAGTTTAAAAACAACCTTAAATGATTATTACTTCTGGTTAATTTAGAACATAGATTTATTATAAATCATTCATGTCCATGGATCGATCCTTGGTTCTTACCAATACTGTTTCACGTATACGATAGGTAAAGTTGCCTATTTGTGTGTGGTTTAGTCTTAGTAGAACTCATTTTTATAAACTTAAAGCATGGTCTTGTGTGTAAACAAATCAACACATTTTATACACGCACACACTACAACACTATGTTTTTGGCACCATTGTTGGGGACATGGTAAAATTTTATGAGAACGATCCAAGTTTTCTTTTAAACGTTGTCTATAATTCTAAAAAGTTTAATGGTTCTATTTAATTTTCAGCTTAGTTTATATTTTAGTTATACATACTTAGATTTCGTTCATCTATTTTCCTTATGCCATGAATGTCCTCTACACCCGCACCTGAGCTTGTTTCGCCAGTTTCCGACCCCGAACGACTTTTTCATCAGAGAATGCATGACCGGGCGAGAGAAGTGGCTGAAACAATCAAGAATGAATCACTGGACGACACGACATCGGAAGAAGATCAAACGGAACACATGATGGCAACATCGAACAATTAATCAAACATGAGCCAATGTGCTAGGCAAACTCTCGAAGGCTATGGTAATGGTGTGGCTCCACCAGAAATCACCGAAAACTTAGAAATCAAATCTAGCACCATTCATATGGTGGAAAATTCAGTTCCATTTCATGGGCTTCTCGACGAAGACCCTTTTTCTCATATTTCTCGATTCCTACGAATCTACGAAACCTTTAAAATCCAAATTGTTTAGAAGATCAAGCCAAACTCAAACTCTTTCCGTTCTCTCTCAGAGGGTAGGCTTTAGACTGGCTAGTATCTCTTCCATCAGGATCCATCACCAACTAGGACTAGACGGTAGAACAGTTCCTTCTTAAATACTTTCCGCATGACAAAACTACAAAGTATCGAGCCAGCATCACCGGATTCAGAACCGATGACGATGAATCACTACATGCAGCTTGAGAGAGATACAAGAGTCTTCAAAGAAGATGCCCACTCCATGGATTAAACATGTTGCTACAAGTTCAAACTTTCTTTGACGCACAATCTAGCCAGAACAAATAGGTAATTGACCAAATTGCTAGTGATGATCTGGGTTATGAAGCATTTGAAATCCTTGAGAAGGCAGCAAAGAAGAGTTTCATTTATAACCCACGTCGATCTACTCCATCCTATAAAGGAATGCACACGTCGATTCTAACACTCTCATTACTACACAGCTTGAACTACTTTCTAAGAAATTCGAACAACTATAAGCCGAGCTGGCTGGCAAAGACCAAAGTCAACTATGACACATGTGGAGGATAACACAAAACCGCGAATGCAAGTAAGTCCTTATAGCCATGGAAGAATTTGATTTAGTAGCCGCCAAAACAACGCTTTCAGTAACAACTACAATCCAGGTTGGAGAAACCATCTTAACTTTAGTTAGACAGACGGAGGTAATGGTCAATCCTTATCAGGATTCAACAAAAGGATGACGAATCAAACATATCAGCCTAAAACTCAATTTCAAGAACAAAGTTCCAGTAGCAATCAATTTCAGAACACCTCAAGAATTGAACAAATGCTAACTTAGATTATGGCCAAAACCACTGAAGCAGAGAAAATAGCCGACTTAAGGGCCATTGAAGTCAATGGAGTATTAATGAAGCATGATGCTGACCTCAAAATCCAGCAAGCATCTTTGCAGAATTTAGAAACCCAAATTGGAATGCCTGCCAATTATCTGAAAGACCACTCGGTACCCTTCTAAGAAACACGATCACAAATCCAAATGCAACATTAAATGTTGTTACCCTCAGAAGTGGCAGAACCACTACTTTTGACTTACTAGCTTCAGAATTAGTCATAGAAAAAGAAGTTCCTGAGAAGGTGCAAGAAAGGCTAGACCCAGAAAGTACCGCACGACCAAAGGAGCCATTTAGAACTTATGTTCCACCTATTCCATACCCTGGGCGTTTGAAGAAGGAAATATTGGAAGAGTAATACGGGAAGTTTCTAGAACTATTCAAACAACTCCATATCAATATCCCTTTCATTGAAGCTATTACTCAGATGCCAAAGTATTCCAAATTTCTAAAAGAAGTTCTCACAAACAAAAGGAAGCTGGAAGAACTTTGGCACACCACTTTGAACGAGGAGTGCTTAGCTATTTTTCAAACAAACTGCCATAGAAGATGATTGATCCAGGGAGCTTTACTATCCCTTGTCTCATAGGAAATTTGCCTGTTAGTAATACCCTGGCTGACCTAGGAGCTAGTATTAATTTAATACTTTATGTGTTTTTTGCAAAACTAGGGATAGGAGAATCAAAGCCCACCCGCATGAGCATTCAGCTAGCTGACCGATCTGTTAAATATCCTTGAGGCATTGTTGAACATATGCTTGTCAAAATTGACAAATTTGTTTTCCCCATAGATTTTGTAATTCTTGATATGGATGAGGACAAAAGTATACCTCTGATATTAGGTAGACCCTTTTTGGCCACTGCAAAGGACCTCAGTGATGTTTGCGTAGGCAAACTCACACTTAGGGTTAATGATGAGGCTGTCATGGTTGACATAGGTAAATCTATGCAACACCCTCAACATCATGATGACACATTATATTGTATTGATATTATTGATCCCATCGTGAGTTGTTATATGAGAGAATCCTTCATTTATGACGCACTCGAAACACAGATCATAGCTGAACCTATTCCTGAGCCCATTCTAGAACAAGAAAATCACACTTCAAACAACATCAATCAAGAAGCACCAGAAGTCATCTATGAAATCATCAAACGCAATAAGAAACCAAAACCTTCCATAGAAGAACCACCAACCTTGAAGTTAAAAGAACTCCCGAATTATCTAGAATAAGTCTTTTTTGAAAAACACTCCCAACTTCCTATAATCATTTCAGTCCACCTTGCCAAAATGAAAAAGATAGACTACTTAAGGTTTTGAAACTCCATATTAAAGCCATCGCATGGAAGATCATGGAAATCAAGGGCATCAGTCCTTCCTTCTGTACTCATAGAATCCTCATGGAGGAAGAGTACAAACCCGTGGTCCAACCCCAAAGGCGTCTGAATATCAACATTTATGATGTGGTGAAAAAGAAGTTATCAAACTCCTTAATGCCGGACTAATCTACCCAATCTCTGATTCACCTTGGGTTAGCCCAGTTCAAGTTGTACCCAAGAAAGGACGAATGATGGTAGTAATGAACGAGAAAGGTGTCCTAATTCCGATGAGAACTATCACAGGCTAGCAAGTATGCATTGATTACTGGAAGCTTAATGACGCCACAAGAAAAGATCATTTTGCGCTCCCTTTCGTTGATCAATGGCTTGAATGATTATCCGGAAAAATGTTTTATTGTTTTCTTGATGGATGATAAGGCCTGATTAGCTTTGAGCCGGATTTAGATCATCATAACATCGTGTTGTTCATGCTTGATTATACGATTAGACGGAAGGATTACGTTAGTATGTGTGTTTGTGTGTGTTCTGAGAGTATTTGGATAGAGTAACAGTGTAATACGATTAATCTCCAAAATTTGTTGTTACTTTAATAATTGATACAGGTATTTATAGGGGATGACCACATTCGTTAACACTTAATGAATGTGTCATTCGTTACATTAAAAACCATACGAATGAGACTTTCATTCGTTATACATTATAATAAGCGAATGGCCCCACATTCGTTATCTCATTCGTTAATCTTGGTTAACGAATGAGCTTACATTTATACGAATGTGATACATTTGTTACGGGGTAACGAATGTATCTTACATTAGAGCGAATGGGCTGTAATTACCAAAATGCCCTTACAATTAATAAACTAATATAATAATAAGATAAAGACCGAGACGCTCATTTGATGTATCAACAAGCTTCCTCTCGTCTCGAGCTCTTTATACTTTATCTCTGGAACATCTTCGTCTTCCAGTCGTTGCAGCTATGGATCTTGAATGCATAACAAACACAAACAACGTGTTGAAACTACACCGCCGGATCATAGTCGCTTACCTTAGCAAATCGGATCTGATTATGAAATAATGCATCGTTATGAGACTCCGATAAGTTAACAAGCCACATGGGATCAATAACACGTATGAACTTCGTGTTGAATCCCGAACCCAATACTATAACCGCTTCACCCATCTTGTTATCATAGTACCACCTGTTGAACGTGGTGAATAGATTCTGAGGGAAGGTCTTCATCGGTGCCCTCTTCATTGTCTTCGGCAGCTTTACCTGTAATATCATCTTTCTCCAGCCCGTGTGCGGATCTATCTCATCAATGTATTTATGAGTAGGCACCTGAGGCTTGAAGAACTTGAAACCATAATGGGTTTCATGCAAGAGATGATCATAGAACCACGAAGCCCATTGGTCTTTTCCCCGATTTACGAATGGTCGTCTAGCTAAGGTTCTCACATCCCATCGATGCATTGTCAGCACGTTATGTATACGCTTAAAGTATTAAATACCGTGTTCCCACTTGACCATGTATACTTTAAGCTCAGGATCATACTGCCACGCAACCATATCACCTTTGACATCCTTTGAGCTCTTGTACTTCTTCATCTGGTATGCAGATGCACGGACCTTCGCTTGCTTCACTTCTTCCTGTTCGTTATATCGAAGGGTCTCAATTATCTTTTTCATACGTTTGACATCGTGTTCAAACATACCATCCAAAGCACGCTTTCTCTTTTCCTCTTTTGCAGATAGGTGACTGGTTTCCGCCTCTTTGTTCCATTTATCTCTTTCTTCTCTGAGACGTTCTACTGCTTCAAAGTTCTCGGTAGTGAAAAATGGAATACCCGAATCAGAATTATTCGAAGCATACATGTCGGGATACTCCTCAGCAGTTATGTCCTCTACCTCAACTTCATAATATTCTAACACATTCTCGCGTGGAATTCTAGGATTACTACTTTCCTCAAACTCTATATCAACGTCCACCGACTTTCCCAACTCCTGCACCCTCATCTTCATTTAGATCCAGAAGCAGGGCAATTTGTTCTTTAGTAAGAGAATAGTCAACAAATTCACACTCTTCGATCTCATCCGCGTTAACCATACTATACACAATCCCGTCCATACCCACAAAAATAATCATATTAGCCGGAATCGTGTTGATCGGCTTAGCTCTTGTGTAGTCCTTGTAGGGAATGATCTGCAATTTATTTCCCCCACTACCACCACCACCACTTGATCCAGCCTGATTACCTGCCGATGATGTGTTACCACCGATCGGTTGCTGGTCACCCATACCACCTTCATCAGGATCCTGATCATCATTCTTCAACTTCTTCAATTCATCTTCTTTGTTCGTTAGTTGAAGAATGATCTCATCCTGTTTGTTGATTCTCTCCCCCTGAGCGGAAACCAGGGCTTTCAATTCCCGGTTTTCCTTCTGAATAAACTACATGTGGCTGAATAAAGTCCGCTGCTCTTCCCGCATCTGCTCTTGAAATAAACGATCTGATTGCATATGTGTTTGTTGCAGATGTATCAGATTCAGCAAGTTAAACAACTGGCTATTGGGAGACATGTTGTAGAAGTTCGGGTGCACCGGTTGCATCGGACCCTGAGGATGATTGAAAGACATAAACGAGTGCTCAGGTCTCGGAAACACAATAGGACTTTCTGGAGTAATAGCTTGCGGTTGAGGACTAGGCATTTGTTCAAGCACGGTTTGTAAACTATCTCCAAACCGAGGATCCAACATTGTAGTAGTCATCAAAGTTATTGTCGAAGGCATCGGAGATATAGGCATCAGAACCTGTGTCGGAGATCTTGGAATAACGGGAGTAGTAGAAGCGGGAACAGTGACAGGTGTAGATGGTCTAACTGTAGGCACAAAAGGTTGGCTTGGAATCTCGATACCCGAACCACGTCTAACCCTCTACTTCTTCGGTTTGTCGGCCTTCTCAACCATCTGTTCTTTCCCCGTACGCTTACGTTTCTCAGCATAAGTTAACTCAGCACTAGGACCCTGACCACCATCCTTACCACCATCATCACCACCTGTACCACCATTGCCACCCTCACACTCTGAATCAGAATCATCATGAGCCCAGCGATCATGAGATGGTGCCTCCTAGTCAATATTGGCAAGATGGCCAATCAATCGCTTGTACCTTGGCCGATCTTGAAGGCTCTGATTCCTATATGTACGCAAACGCCTCATAGTCTCCACATTCATATGCTCCAACTTCATCAAATCAGCCAGATTCATTGGATCTTTAAATAATGTAGGCTATAAATCGTCGATAATCATCTAGGGAAATCTAGGATACATTAAAAACTTGTGCTGACTTGTGCAATTTTCCTTCAGATGATAGAAAACCAATTCAGAGAAAATGAATGGTTTGTTCAGCACTAACGCAACAAAAGCCGATTGCAATATAACCCCGCATTCGTCATATCCACCCTTCCTTCCTCCAAGACAATGTATTAAAATGTGTAAAAGATACTTGTACTGTTCGCACAAGTTTGCCTTGTTGTACATTGATCGATCCAAATTCCCCTTATACCATATCCTCCTAAATAACCCATGAATCAACCCACGATCAAACTCACAACGGTCATCGATCGTATCACGAAATCCCAATACGTCCCAAATAAATCCAACATCCACAACTACCCCTTTGTCTTGAATAATAGCCTCAATCTAGTTTTCCCTTTCATTAAAATGAGCAGTATTCCAGGAAGCACGGATAATACTTAGATAAACCAAAGTATCTATGGATATCGCTTTATAGATCTATGATCATAGTAGGAAGTTGATTATTCTTCCAAACATCGGTGTACCCTCGAAGTTATCCTGTTAGAATGCACATATGTTGTGCTTCTAGTTCCACGGTAATAATACTGGGGCAACTTCTTCTTGTAGCTTCCTGAACTTGAGCTTCAGCTTTTGGTTGTTGTTCAGGAACAACCTCGGGTTGTTGTTCAGGATTAGGCACATTCTCGCCAGCCATACTGTTTAAAAAAACGACAACATTATTATTAAAATAATCAACAATAATATCTTCTGATTTAACGAATGACCCTTCATTCGTTAGAATTAGCTATACGAATGAACTCATTCGTTTCGGATTACTTTAACGAATCAAACATATTCGTCAAACCTAACGAATAAGTCACATTCGTCAATCCTAACGAATAAGTCCATTCGTTATATTAACGAATAAGCCTATTCGTTACCTTAACCATCCATTCGTTACTATAACGAATCAACATCCTATTCGTTATAACAAACGAAAGAGAGTCATTAGTTATCCAAACGAATAACCACATTTGCTAAGCTAGCGAATGTCTTGGTTATTCGTTATACTATAACAAATCAGAAATAATTAAGACAATTTTGACAATGAAGAGTAAAAGTCCAAGGAATCCAGACTATCAAAAGTCAAAACCGATGAACATCGCCTAATAATCAATTGATTCAGATTAACATCATCGATTAGCCCTAATCATCAGGTCAGAAATGAGTTTAATACATTAACAGACGAACAAACATCATTAAACTTATCAAAAATCCTAAGCATTTGATCAATTTAAAAGTCCGTTCATAACAGTTTGTTTACTGAACAATTAAACATTAATCCCCGTCCAAATCTATCAAATTTGTATCATTCGACTCGCCATTGCCTGTAGATTAACCCTCAAACAATTAATTTCAATAACATTGAGTTTAGAGATTCTAAGAAAAATTGGCAAGAGTTCAGTTAGTGTTTTGATGAAATAGTGAATGAGCGAATGGGTTTTCATTCATCACCAAGGGATTATAAACCGCCTTCAATAATTGAACACGAAACAAGGTGATTCGTCGAATTTGAAATAACGAAAGACGCCATTCCTTAACTTAAACCCGTTATTCGTTAAGAATTCAAATGAAAGAGTCACATTCGTTAAACTTTTAACGAATAATCCTCACATTCGTTGAATAATTAACGAATGATACATTAATAAGTCCATTCTTCCCATTCGTTAGATCAGCGGAAGCGAATGTGCATTCCATAACGAATGTGTCCATACGTTATGGATAAGGACGAATGACTAGTCATTCGCTAATACCATTATAAGGAATCACTAGATCCGTTAACGAATGAGCAATTAACTTATTCAATGATTTAAATAATCATTTAAATTCCAATTAGGGTTTAAATGAATTAAATGATCAGTTAAATCCCATTAGGGTTTTAATTGAATAAAATAATATTAATTACATTAAACCCGATGAATCGTTGATCGGAAATGATTTACTTAAGTGGATTTTACTTTAAAAATACGATAAGCACGAATTAACTTAAATTAGGGTAAAACTTTTTGTTTTTGTTTTGAATTGTTCGCCAGCTCGGTAAATCGAAAATAAAGTAGAAAAAGTAAAATCTTTTTGGATTTTGAAATTTTTCAAACAAAAATGAAATACAGTAAATGTAAAGCAGTAAAACTAACATCTATTAATGCAGTACATGTTTTTGTGAGTTCGAGCAGGGAATCATATTGTCAAAGAAATCTCTAAATATCACTTCAATTTCGATATTATTATATACGTAACCCAACGATGATTGTTGATATAATTATCCTCCTAAACTCTAAACAGACATTTCGAAAACTTCACGATATTTATTTAGGTTTAATTAAGCACGAATCTTATGTGGACCCCACCTATCAGATATAATATTGATATCTCTTATATAGTGAATAGTCACATGTACGTTTTTCTCGATTCTTAAAATTCGATTAACTATGACTTACGCAAAAATAATAAAGTGAAAATAAAGAAGAAAGTTAAAATTTTCCCTTAAGATCGGTATTACTACAGACAGATAATGTTCCATTTTAACAAAATAAAAAGATAAAAATAAGCAGAAGTTGTATAAAATCTTAACTCCCACTTCGGATAATACCGTATTATCGCGCGGAGAAAGTCTAAGATTTCATACAAAGCACCAAGAAAAATAAAGAGAATATACAAATATTAATCCTCATGTCAGATAATCTTATCGCGCAGGAGAGGATCCAATATTTGAATAAAAATGAAGAAAAAAATAATGTTGAATTTCTTTACAAAATTAAAGAATAAAAATAAAGTAGAATTTTCTTCAAAAATGAAAGCATGCAAACACAGTAATCTTTTCAACTTATTGACTTTATTTAATCAGATATAGTATCAAACGTCAAGATGTTTTTCCACTAGATTCGGCGTTCGTTATATTTATATCTTATCAGTGCCTATTTAGTCTGTCAAGCCTATCATTGCATATCATATTGCTGGCCTTACGTATTTTTTAATCTAATTTATTCATTTACTTTGATCAATCCCGTCAATGTACTATCATTTTCCATTTTTGATCAAGAACTCAGTTTGAGGAGCATTTTTCGATGTTTTTGGATTTTTCAATATTTGAATGTTTTTGGATTTTGAGAACTTTTCTGTACAAACAAAATCCACAATATTTTTGTATTTTTTATATTTTCTCCCCCCCTAAAAATCTACAAGTTGAAAATAAAAACATGAAAAAAAAATAAAAATGATCTAACCAAGCTTTTGAACATCATTCAAAGTTTTTAAACCATTTATACTAAGAAAATATTGAAAACACGTTTTGTCAAAAGCCTTGGTATAAAGGTCAGCCCAAATAATTTCTTTACAAAGCAATCACGTATAAAGTGATAACGGATTTCAATATGCTTTGTTTTTTAATGTTGAACCGGGTTTTTGGTGATAGAAATAGCCGTCGAATTATCAATATAAATTGGTGTAGTAAGAAACTTTAAACTGTAATTCCGCAGATGCTGCTGGATCCATAGTATTTGTGAACAGCAACTCGAGGCCGCCACATACTCCACTTCGGCTGTTGAAGTAGAGACTGTTGTCTGCTTTTTACACTGCCAGGAAACAAGCCTGCTTCCTAAGAATTGACAACCCCCCATTGTTAACTTAAAAGTTGATCTTGCATCGCCAGTAGTCGAAATCGGTTTAACCAGTCAAATCAAAATTATCGCCCTTGGGGTACCACAACCTGATGTCGGGATTTCCCCATAGATAATGTAAGATTCGCTTAACCGCCGCCAGATGTGTCACTCGGGGACTTGATTGATACCTGGCACATAAACAAACAACAAAAATAATGCCAGGTCGAGACGCAGTCAAATACATAAGTGAACCGATCATAGCTCGATATAGGGTCGGATCTACGGTATCTTCCACTTCATCCGGTGACAAATTGTGACCCACGGGAAGAGGTGTAGATGGGATTTTTTTTCGGCAGATATCTTGAATTGGCTCAAGACATCGTTCACGTATTTAGTCTGATGGATAAAGATTCCGGTCTCAGACTAGTGAACCTACAGTCCTAAAAAGAAGCTCATCTCCCCCATCGAACTCATTTCAAATTTCGACTGCATTGTAGTCTCGAATTGCTTGCATAGTCTGTCGTTTGTTGAGCCAAAGATCATATCATTAACGTATATTTAGATGAGTTGCCCGGGTGACGGATCCTGCCATAATGTACTACTACCTATACTTGCACCCCCGAAGTCGAGCATACATACGACGATCTTCATGCGTGAATAGCGGGAAGGAAAGAAAGGGTGGTAGATGATAATGAGAATAGGCGCGTCTAGGCGGGCGGAATGGATGAGCGAAAGGTGTCATGCCATGGAGTGGGTAAAATCCCGAAGCAGATCATCACCAACATTCTTGTAGAAAATCGTACAGTCAACCGTCCCCCATTTGAAACCACTTTCGATAAGATGGTCAGCCAACGTACCGTACCAGGCTCTCGGGGCCTAGTGTAAACCATATAGAGCCTTGTTTAATCGGTAAATACGCTCTGGATAGTCAGGGTCTTCAAATTTGGGAGGTTGTTTCACGTGAACTTCCTCGTGAAATTCCTCGTTCAAGAATGCCGATTTAACATCCATTTGATAAACCTTGAAGTTCTTATAGGCTGCATAGGGTAAAAAGATGCGTATCGCTTCCAGTCTTGCTACTGGAGTGTACACTTCAGTGTAATTGTTGCCTTCTTGCTGATTATACCCAAGTACGACCAATCGTGCCTTATTGCGCACAATCACTCCACGGTTGTCTTTCTTGCACTTATATACCCATTTCGTCGGTATCGCCTATTTTACTCTGTCGGGTTTGTCTATGAGATCCCATACACCCAGTCCTACAAACATTCGCAGCTCCTCCTGCATAGCCTCTACCCAAGAAGATTCCTTAAGTGCCATTGTGACACTCATCGGTTCGATCTGAGATAAGAAGCAAGTGTATCGTGCATTTTTTAGAATACCCGTGGCATGCATATCAGCATATGCACACATCACGGAGTCTCCTGTAGGAGATACGTGGGAACTAGCTTATTCATCGCATATATTAGTCCGTTGGTGTCGAGTTCTAACACCGTCATTTACATTACCAATGATCTATTCTTGCGGATGATTCGTGTGAATCTTTAAAGAAGGATTCACAGGAACAGATATAGTATCACCGAGATTGGTGATATTTTCTTCGGCTGTGTCTAAAAAGAGAGTTGACAACACATATTCAGTTAGAATCGGTTCGTGGACTTCTTAAGCTTCATCCAAAGGAACTGACGAAGAATCGACAAATTCAGCTTCATCGAAAGATTTAGAACCATCGTTTGATGTTTCTGATACATTAGGAATCTCGTTTATGTCATAAGTAGAAGAACTTGGTTTTGGAAGAAATTGTTCCTCCAAATAAGCTCGAACCAAGTCTTCAGATATTTCTTCAACTGCCGATGTGAACGAGTTAAATAATGCTTCATAATCAAACATCCAATCAGGTCCCTTGCTGGCTGGAGGTGTAATGTAGCTTTGACAATCAATGTGGTACCAATCTTCTACACACCCTAAAGAAAAATTGAAGACATGCTTCTTAGGAGAGTTATACCCAAGAAAATAACCTTTAAACACCTTTTCGTTGAATTTCCCAGCGCCTTTCTTCAATACCGTACATAGACACCCAAATGGTTCCAAATACTTTATGTTCGGCTTCCGATTATTCAGAAGTTCATAACTGGTCTTCTCGAACCTCTTAACAGTTAGGACACGATTAAGCGTGTAACAGGCAGTATTCACAGGCTCGTTCCAGAATTGAACGGGAAGCTTAAAATCTGCTAGCATCGTCCTAGCCGCTTTGATCAATGTTCGATTCTTCCGTTCAGACAGTTTTGTTGAGGAACATACGGTGCGCTGAATCCCCTATGTATTCCACGTTGAATACAAAAGAAATCCAACACATTGTTTTTGAATTCAGTACCCTTATCACTTCGAATTCGTCTCATTTTCAATTTGTAAAGTGATTCGAACTTAGTGATAAGGTTCTGAATCAAAACCGGTGTCTGATCTTTAGACCGCGTAAATAACACCCATGAGTAACAAGAGAAGTTGTCGGCAACAACTAGACAGTAGGAATCACCCGCTATACTAGCCCGATTCACTGGACCAAATAAATCTATATGAAGACGTTCCAGTGGAGTTACAATCGAGTTAATCGATTTGCTCGGGCGTGACTTCTTCTTC
Source organism: Bidens hawaiensis (assembly GCF_021521415.1). NCBI lineage: Eukaryota > Viridiplantae > Streptophyta > Magnoliopsida > Asterales > Asteraceae > Bidens > Bidens hawaiensis. The sequence continues at coordinate 976,804 of NW_027491382.1, read as the reverse complement.
TATTTTCCCTTCTTGCAATGCAATGGTCATTGAGCTTTAAATGCTTAAGAGACACACCATCCACCAGATCATTCGCAATCAGATGATTCATTTTGCGAATGTGGATGTGTCCCATGCGTCGGTGCCATAAAATCAAGTCTTTCTCTGTTGCTTTGGAGACAAAACAAGTTTCAGAAGGTGAAACTGTTAAATTAGTACTCATGTCGAGGACATAAATATCGTTCGATCAGGGTGATCGTATGACAACCATTTCTTCAAGAATAGTGTATCCCGGCTGAAGGATAACATATTCCTTATCTATGAAGATGGTAGTGTACTTTTTATCACAAATCTGTGAAACACTCAACAGATTGTGGTCTACCTTCTCACAATAATTAACCCTCTCGAACGAAATTTTCCCGTTCGAGAATTCTCCTTCCTTAGTAATCATTCCTCCGTGATTACCCGCGAAAGCTACATATCCCCCTTGAATGTCTTTAACGTTTTTAAGAAGATCCAGATTTCCAGTAATATGTCAAGAACATACGCTATCTAATATCCACTTATCGCTTGATATAGACCTAGATGAACTCTGCACACAAAGTAAATGATTAGTTTAAAAAGGCAGCCCAAGCCTCAGTCTTGGGCTCTCCTTTTGATAATTTCGGAGAAATATTTAATTTAACACTTGAATTCGGAAATGATTGAGGCACTTGAGAGTAAGTGACTGGTTTCTTGGTTTTCTTCTTCAAGTAACCATCCCGAATCACTCCCGAATCCGTATTTTTGTAAATTGGTTGAACCAAATCAATAAATTTGTTCGATACGTTAGGAGCATCAACCCGAACCACTTTCCTTGGGTTAATGTTCGAATATATTATGAAGGAGTCGTCTACTTGAGATTCCTTAGGATGTAATCTCACGTCAACAACCGAAGTATGAACTTGAGTTGTTGGTTTAGTATTGTCAACCTTAGCCTTGCACTTTTTCGCTTAATGACTTGTTTCACCACATTTCAAACACAACCGTGTGTCCAAACTTTTAGGTTGTGGAATAGAGGTCTTGATACCAGGCCTTGGTTGAACAACTTCAACCTTCGGAATGTCCTGAGTTACCATGTTTGAAAATTTATCTTTTAATCCCTTTTTATTTTTATAAAATTCAAGATTCGTTTTGTACGATGAATTCTCCGAACCTGAAGATTTTACAAATTTTGTAGGTGTAAAAGTAGTTGGTTTCTCTTGAACATTAGATGATTTTGATTTAAAAAACTCTTGTTCAAGCTTGGTAGCCTTGGATGTGTCATCATTGTAGACACTCTCCGTCATTTCGGGTTTCAAAAGATTCAAATGAACCACTTTATCTGAAAATACTTTAGTTAGACCTTTTAACTTAAAGACTCGGCCTTGTTTACATTAGGCTTGCCTTGAGGATTAACAAATCTCATTAAATCCCCATCAGACACTTATGGTTTGTCTGATTTCTTCACTTTCACAGGAACCTTAGGTTTGGTCAAGGAATTGACCGAAGATTTCAAACCATAAACCGCTTGTTTGAATTCTTCCAGTTCATACAGGATGTGATTGTTAGAAGGAATATTCTTATTTTTCACAATCTCCTCTGGTTCGTTCAATTCCTCGATCGAACCATGCAGTTCATTCTCAGTAAAGACTGAGTTACTCTTGATATGTACCGATTCCTGAGTCTTTGGTTTTATTGAATCAACATTTTCAGTATTTTTTGGAATAACAACGGGCTTTTCCGAGGTTGTAGTTGGCTTAACCACTTCGGGAATGCTCGTGTAATCACCCTTGAAAGGTGGAGAAACCTCCACAAAACCTAAACCAGCTTTACCATTCTTTTGATGCGAATGGTTAACCTCAATTATTTTATTTAGAAGAAATGGCGAGTCTCGAAATTTACTGATTTTATTTTTTAATTCTAAGACTTCATTCTCTAATTTTGTAATGCTGGTTCTAAGTTTGAGAATTTCCTGAAAGTGTTGTTCAATAATCACGGGTTTGCAATTAACCTCTGCTTTTAGGTCGTGATTACTTACAGAAAAATTTTTGTCTGTGGAAATCTTTCAATAGAGAAAAGTCATTCACGAGTAGATCATTTTGTTGTAATGCAGACTCAGGTTTACACTTGAGTTCACAACAGTTTTCACACTCTGTAACGACTTGAGTCGTAATTGTCTCGTGTGACTCAATCGCGGATAAATTAAAAGACAAGTTAGTACAAACATCCTCAATTTTCTCCATACAGGCGAACGACTCAGTTTGTTCACCAGTCGAATTGTCAGAATCCGTCTCTGATTCTAAACTGTCGCTTTCTTCAGTTAAATTATCCTCACTGGCATCTTCAAAATGCTCCGTAGGTTCAACCATGGCGAGATTTGCCTAGTTTCCCAATAATCTTTATAACCAATCAAGCCCTTCATTCTCGACCAAGGCTTGTGAGCTACCAGCCTTGATCTGTTCCCCTTCTGATGTCTTCCACTTCTAAGGTACGATAGAACTTTTCCCAGAAGAACGATCAGTATTACGAGGACCCGAATTCATTGCAATTGTAACACTTGACCTTTAACTTATCAAAACCTACCTGCTTGTTCAACGAGAGTAGATATTTGCCGGTTCTTTGCATAAACTACTTTACTTTACGAACAATCATGGCCATATTCCATTTAAGGTCCATGAGTTCGAGGTCATCGGCATTAATCTGATCGTAGTCTTCGTCCATTAGTTCGCTCGAAGCTATCTTACTACCAACTAATTGTTCGTAAGAAGTCACGAACGCACTCATGAATGTGAACCGCTGCTCCGTTTCTTTCATATTCACATTTGGCAAAGAGCTTGATTGACTAGATCCAGAATTTGAACCCGATGCCATTAAGCATACATTAGGGTTCGTATTACAGTTTGGAATCCCATCTAGAGAGCTCTGCGAGTAGAATGCTATAATCGGAACTGAGCCCGTAGTGGTGCTTGCCGGTAATGACCCTCCATATAGAGTAAGATTTTGGCTATCTTTGAGAGAATTTTGGCATTTCATATCATACTATCTCTCTTCCAATTTGTTGTTGAATTCATCAGCGGTGAGTTCATCATTTCGGAAATAGCTGTTTTCCTTAAGTACAAGTTGGAAAGTCAAATACGTAGATGGAAACACATTCTTTAAAGTGTCTATTTTTTCCACTTCAGTTGGCTCTAACTTAACGGTAGACATTTCAGCAATGAGATGACAAAAATGGATGATCATCTCCTCAACGGTTTCATTCTTGAGAAGCGAAAAATTCCTGAAATGAAATTTTACCAAGGGCTTTTTGCTTTCAAGAGTATTCCCTAGGCTACGTGTCTTCAGCAAAGAAAAATGTAGCAAAAGGTTTGATATGGCTAAATTGATGAAAGATATTCTCGGGGAGAGCCATTGTCAACGTTGAGTATGCCTTTGTCTCGTTTTCAGCATCCTTTATTTCATTTTCCTCGTACAAATGAAATAACTTATCCGTGTACCCAGTCATAGCACTTCCCACTTGTGGTACCTTATACACGACATCAAGATGTATAATGTTACCCGAATGAACAGACCCTAGGTGAGCTTGGAATCTCGGTTCCCATCGAGCAAAGTCTGACATCTTGAGTAATTTAGGACATTTGTTATGAGATCCGATCTCATTGTCCCTAGCAACCATCTGTTGCAACAGCATGTTTTGAGAAGCAAGTGCATAATACGAAGCTTGATTTAGGGAAGACATGTTTTGTCAATTTTCAGAAAATCAAAGGAATTGAATTGACAAAACAGAAAATTGTATCACAAGAATGAATACTGTTCACACGAATGAACAAAATACTGTTTACACGAATGAGTTTGAACGAAAGAATTTATTAGATAACGAATGAGTAAACTGACGAATGGTGAATGAGTAGCGAATGAGTAGTTTAACGGATGATGTTTGAGTAATGAATGTGTACAGTGTTTTAACGAATGCCAGCCTTAGCGAATGTGTACAGTGAATTAGTTTCTTTAACAAATAAGTTCATGAATGATTTGGTACGAATGAACAGTTATATAACGATTGATCAGTTAAATTTTCTAATGAATGAGATATCACACAATGAACGAATGTGCATTCATCATAACGAATGTGCATTCCTTAGTGTTCATCAAAGTCCAAAAATTCAACTTTGTTCAGATTTTCAACTAAACCAAAATCAATCCCAAAACCTATCTCATTATACTTGGAACTCGAATCCAAACCGTTTCGGACTTAAACCGAACTATAAACCACACTTAGTCCTCAATTCAAATCTCACGTTAAACCGTCATTAACGCAATTCAATTCATCCTCAAATTAATCCATTAACCAGTTCAAATCTCAATCAACCTTCAAAACTTATTCCTATACTTTTAATCCTAACTTCGAATACGTTTATAACAGTTGAATTCAAAATAAATTAAGCCGAATATGAATCCCCTGTTTCTGAAAATTACAATTAAGCTATCAATCGTTCAATTCATACTGAATTAACTGACTATTATCCAAATACAATACGATCAATACTTTAACAATCACGAAGATCTGATCAGTGGCTCTGATACCACTTGAGAAAGCCTGATTAGCTTTGAGCCGAATCTAGATCATGATAACATCGTGTTGTTCATGCTTGATTATACGAGACGGGAGGATTACGTTAGTGTGTGTGTTTGTGTGTGTTCTGAGAGTATTTTGACAAAGTAACAGTGTAATATGATTAATCTCCAAAACATGTTGTTACTTTAATAATAGATACAGGTATTTATTAGGGATGACCACATTCATTAAGTTAACACTTAACGAAAGCGTCATTCATTACATTAAAAACCATACGAATGAGACTTTCATTCGTTATACATTATAATAAGCGAATGGCCCCACATTCGTTAATCTTGGTTAAAGAATTAGCTTACATTTATACGAATGTGATACATTCGTTACGGGGTAACGAATGTATCTTACATTAGAGCGAATGGGCTGTAATAACCAAAATGCCCTTACAATTAATAAACTAATATAATAATAAGATAAAGACCGAGACGCTCATTTGATGTATCAACAATGGATTCTTCGGATACTTATAAATTCCTATTACTCTAGAAGACAAGAGAAAACCACATTTACATGTCCTTATGGCACCTTTGCCTATCGAAAAATGCCTTTTGTATTTATAAGCTTTCCCTATTGGACTATGTAATGGCACCTTTGCTTATTGTTTTCTTTTTGAAGGCTGTTGGATTTATAAGCTTTACAAGATAATATGATGCAGATCTGGAATGAACTAGGAGCCCAAAATAACTAACTCTCTACCTTGAGCTTTGTATGAGTATGGGTATGGCCTAGCAAATTTCAAAGGATCTGTAGAAATGGAGATTTTAGGATATCTCTAACCAAATTTGGGATCATGAAGATCTAGCTGACATGACCCTACATGACGTCATAGGCTATTAGAAATGAGGGGTTATTCTATCTTATATTATTAAGCAAGTTAATCACATATTCATAAATTTATCAAAGAAGAGTTAAATGGATTAATGATTTAGATGGTAACCTTTATTTATTGATTTTCTCGTCTAAAATTCCTCTACTTTCTTACCTATATTACATTATTATAATTTAGAAGAATTAGTTTAAAAACAACCTTAAAAGATTAATACTTCTGGTTAATTTAGAACAAAGTTTTATTATTAGAAATTGTTCTTGTCCAAGGATCGATGATTGGTTCTTACCAATACTATTCTACATATACGATAGGTACACTTGTCCTTTTTTGTGTGGTTTAGTTTTAGTAAAAATCATTTTTATAAATTTAAAACACGGTCTTGTGTGAAAACAAATTAACACATTTTATACAAGCACACACTTCAACGCCAACAAAGATTAGTTTAAAAGCAAACTTCAAATGTTTATTATTCTCGGTTAATTTAATTACAAAGATTTATTATTAAAAATACCCTGTGTCTTTGAATCGATACTTTGTTCTTACCAACACTATTCTACATATACGATGGGTACACTTGCCTATTTGTGTGTGGTTTAGTCTTAGTAAAAATCATTTTTATAAATTTAAAACACGATCTTGTGTAAAAAACAATCAACTTGTTATATATAGAATCACACCACATCAGTTATATATATAACTAGTGTTTCTACCCGGCGCGTTACGCCATGGAAATTTGTAAAACCTCAGCGTTAAAACACGGGCGTTGGTTAAGCCCGAATGTAACGATGATGATTCGACACGAATTCGGTTAGTATCAGCTGCGTTCGTTATGATATAGATTAGACACATTTGGTAAAATTTGAGCGTTAAAACGCAAAAAAATTAATTTTTCAAATTAACACATTAACATATATGAAAAGAAAATATTTAAGACGATGTTTATTTGGTTGGCAAACCCGAACGGTGGTAAAACCCAATCGTTGTGGTCCCGAGCATTGAGGCAGTAACTTGAAACGAATTCGGTCGGTTTTGATTACGTACATTATGGTACTGGAGCTAAAAACGAAAAATATAAAATTGAAGTGGACCAACGACCAAATGGGGGGGGGGGTCGGTCGGTAAAATTGCGCATCAGTAAAACCCCCGAGCGTTGTAAGTCATGGGCTTTAAATAAGGCCGCGAGTATGCGCGAACTCGGTCAATTTGTTTCAGGTTTGTTATGGTACCAGAACTAAAACAAAAAAACAATAAATACTTAATATTTGGTCCATTTCCATTACGTTTATTATGGTAACTAAACTCATCATCATCATCATCATCGTACTCAGTATATCCCACCAATAGCAAAGCTATAGTAGGGTCTGAGGAGGGTAAGATGTAGACAGCCTTACCTCTACCCCATAAGGATAGAGAGGCTGCTTCCGGTGAGACCCCCGGCTCGATAGTAGTTTTGCATCAAGCCTTGGACATAAGGCACATAGCACTCAATCATCGGGACACCGGCTGATCGGTGCATGTACCCTTGTCTTTCGGCTATCAACGCCACTACATGATGCCTGATTAACCGTCCGTCACTTTTAACGTTATTTTCACGAGATTAGTAAAATAACGTCAAAATTAGTGCAATTTCGCTTTTGCCCACCCGAGGGTTCACACATATATACATCATATGTGCGCACCGCAAGCGGGGCTATCATAAAAAGAATGATAAAATATTAATCGACTAATTCGGTGCCGCCAAGTGGCCCAATAGGCCACTTACGGCACCGAAATTCTTATTTATATTATAGTAAATTAATTATGATAACAATCAATAAATAATGTATGCATACACACATATGTAGGTGTGTGTAAAGTTATATATGCACATAAAAAGAATGATAAAATATTTAATGAATGATAAACAAGTTGAATCTAGGTTAAGCCCGAGCTTCAAAAATGATTAACAAATCAAATTCAAACTTGAAAACTATTAGCGATCCGTCTTCTACTTAAATAATTTGTAATATTTAATTTCAAATTAAAATATAAATAAACAGTATATCTTAAGTTTTCTTTGAACATCTTGATATAAACTTTATTAAAAATTGATATATTTCAAAATATATATGATTTTTTAAAATATGGTTCCGATACAAAACTATTTGTTTGCAGACTTATTATTTTTAAAATGTATTTCTTTTTTCTTTAAAGAATCACAAATCACATTTATTTAATAAAAATTGGTTTAGGTTGGGTTGTGAATGTTAGGGCTTGGATTTTCAGTATCCTAAGCAAACGATATGTTCAAGATAACTCTAGCATATAGTATCCTCCGAAGATACAGGTATCCTATATATATTATTGTGCTAACGATTCCACCGCCTTTCTTTGATATTTTCTAGGTCATACAACGTTCCGTTGTGTTCCTAAAGACTCGGACTACTCGGCAACAACCTCAAAGAACGTGCTCGGCAAGAGAAAACGGCTACCTTAAATAGAACGTTTTCAAAAAGGAAACGACTAATTGGAAGTATCAATTATCTCCAGAATTATAGGGGTTACTTCAAAAAGAACGTGCTTAATAAGGGAATAACAGCTAATTGAGAAGTAGTCTTTCATTTCCTGATTTTTAGGCATTCTTATTAGCTAACTTTTGTGTATAAATAGAGCTACACTTGGATCATTTCACATACACTTTATCACACGAGACTTACTAGTACTCCCTCTTTGTAAACACGATCCAGTTGAAGCTCCACCACTTGTAACCGATTTTTGTTAGTAATAAACTGGTGGTGAAAGTTTTCACCACCTGGGGTTTTTTCTTGTTATCCTCAGGATAACGTGTTTTTTCCTTGCAACAAATCTCTGTGTTGTAGCACTTTTACGTTCATTTCAAGCAAGCACCGAGTCCCATTTACTAATTTTGGTTACGAAATCACCTTTGTCAATTTTTGACCAAAACAATTTGGCGCCCACCGTGGGGCTATCGGTGCTTTAATCCATCAAAACCGTTTGTTTCATTCTCAATTACTTTCATCCCTTCATTATAGCCTCACAACCAAAAACTAGTTTTGTTTTTGCTCCGGTGGTACCCACTGCTTCAAGTGTTAACCCTAGTCCTCCACCAGTCCCAAAGATAAACACTCAACCAAGAGGAGAACTTCCACTGTACCCGGGAACCTCTACATGGATAGATCTGGTAATCTCTAATAGTGATATTTTTGCTTTGATGAAACATGTCAAAACTCACACGGAACAGCAAAAGAAGACCAACTCAAGGCTATTTAAGGAAATTGAAGGGATCAAGAAAAAACCAGGGCAGGAGGCTACTTCAATCATGCCCAAGGCTCTTGATTTTGGTTCTCAAGGATCATCTATCCTTCAGAATCCCGGATCCTTGGGAGCACAATCAACAAGGACTCCGTCTCAGCAGCAGTTAGGATACTGGGGAATTTACCCTCCGATATCCTTGGAGTTACCCAGACTAACGAGGCCAGACTCCATTAACATGTATCCTCGTTCAACCATGCCAGCCGGCATATTCTCATCAGGATCTCCCATGGTGTCCTCTGAAGTGCATGTTGGGGATGATATCCCTATGCAGACGTCACCTTCTCCTGGGGATACCCTCAACGGAGGAACTAGTCACTAAGGCTCAGGATACCAGATCCCTAGCCACGATCTCAGTAACAATTTATTTAATACAAATATATATACTAACCGTGATCTGTACAGGATAAGGGGATATCCCTTGAGATAGCCAGGGAATTGCAGAAAATGAAGGATATGATTTCCAATATCCTCGGGATAATACATCCCATAGCGGAAGTTCCACACATGTTATCCAGGTTCACTTAGCCTATATGCGACGTAGAGACCCACAAGAAGTTCAAAACTCCCAGCATGAAGCTGTATAACGGTACTACGGATCCTGAGAAACACGTAGCTCAGTACAGAGAAAGAATGGAGATCAACCCCATCCCCACTAACATCAAAGAAGCCGGTCTATGCAAGGGATTCGATTCAACACTAATGGGACTGGCCCTCAAATGGTTATTGAGTATTCCTTCCAACACTATTACTTCATTTGCTCATTTGATTAACTTATTCAATAATCAATTTTCTTGTAGTAGATCTTTTGAGAAAATGACAGATGATTTATATAGAACTGTTCAACATAATAATGAATCCCTAAGGGATTACATAACTAGATTTAGCAAGGAAGCTTTGGATATCCCCAACCTTGATATGTCGACTGCTGTTGAAGCTCTCAAGATGGGAATAAAGAAGGATTCTCCTTTCTATGACGACCTTGTCATGAATCCATGCAGGAATCTTGATGAAGTCAGAAACATGGCGTTAAGATTTATTTGGCTTGAGGATAACAAGAAGGCTCATGGAAACCAGGTTATCCCGAAATATGAGTCTACCAACAGGAAGTCAGACTCTCCACAGAAGTTCTCTAGGCTAAAGCCTTACTCCAAACAAGTCAATCCCAGGATAAACGCCATTGAAGAAGATGAAGATGATGAGGAATATCCTAAAATCTCTGAGTATTGTTTTAATATTGATATTGGTGGTGTAATATATGCCATGCAGGATTTAGGTAACAAGGCCAGATGGCCCAAGAAAAATGAAAAGGCCGGATCCAGCAAAGACAAGTCCAAATGGTGTGCATTCCATAAAGACTTTGGCCATCGCACTGATGATTGCATTGCATTTTAGAAGGAAATAGGATACCTTCTCAGCAAAGGATACGTGAAGGAACTGTTTGGAAGAAACAAGAACAAAAATCAGGATCCTGTCAAGATACCTGAAAGGGCACCTTCTCCACCACCCGGAGCTAATGTTGTATCCTTTATCTCGAGAAGATCTGACATTTGTGGAACCTCATACTCAGCGGCCAAGAAGCGTTCTAAAGAAACAAAGACGGACAACGGAGAAAGTCTTCTCCGTACTTCAACGTTAAAAACTCAAAGAATCATATCCTTCGATGAGGAAGATATATGTGACCTTGTGGATCCCAACCGTGACGGTTTGGTCACTACTTTATGTATAGCTAACTGTTTTGTGCGCAGGATACTCGTTGATGGAGGAAGCTCTGTGAACATTATCCAAATGGATGCCTTTAAGAAGATGGATATCCCAAAAACGGAGATTATCCCGAAATCCTCAGTCCTTGTACAGTTCAGTGGCAAGACCAAGGATACTTTGGGAGAAATCAAACTTCCAATATATATTGAGGGAACTAACTCTCTACAAAATTTTGTGTTAATGACTCATTGTCTTGTTGTAATGTGATATTAGGCAGGCCTTGGATCCACAACATGAAGGCCGTACCCTCAACTTATCATCAATGTGTGAAACTTCTAAGCCCATGGGGAGTCATCAAGATTGAAAGCGATCAACAAGATGCCATGGAATGTTATGCTTCATCAATGAAGTGGACTACAAAGCCTACTCAAGCATAGCAATTATAGAAACAACTAGGGGAGGTCCTGCAGGCTAGAGATCAAGAGGTGAAGGAAGTATCCCTGGATCCTCAAGATATTGAGATCAAAGTATTGTTAGGATCAGTAATGTCTGAGGATATCGAACAAGGATTGGTGTCCTTCTTAAAGAAAAGAGCCTCTAACTTCGCCTGGAAACTTGAAGATACAACATGTATCTCTAAATCCATAATCACTCATAAACTTGGTATAGATAAATCTTTCAGGCCGGTACATCAAAAGCGAAGGAAGTTTGCTCCTGAGAGAAACATTATCATACAAGAAGTGCAGAAGCTACTCAAGACCAAAATGATAAGAGAGGTCCATTATCCTAGATGGTTGGAAAATCTGGTTGTAGTCCAGAAGAAAAATGGAAAGTGGAGAGTGTGTGTGGACTTCACAGATCTGAATAAGGCCTGTCCAAAAGACCCATTTCCACTCTCACACATTGACTCAATGGTGGATGAAACTGCTGGCCATGAACTGCTAACCTTCAAGGATGCATCCTCAGGATTTCAACAAATTCAAATGGAGCCTTCAGATCAAGAAGACACGGCCTTCATGACTCCCACAGGTATATACTGTTATACTGCAATGCCTCTGGGACTAAAAAATATAGGTGCAACGTACCAGAGGCTAGTCAACATGATGTTCAAAGACCAACTGGGGGACACGATGGAAGTCTGCATAGACGACATGGTGGTAAAGTCAAGAAGGGCTGAGGATAATCTCAAAGACTTGGCAACAACATTTGATATCCTGGATGAATACAACATTATGTTGAATACAGACAAGTGTCATTTCGGAGTTAAAGCAGGAAAATTCCTTGGATACATGGTCACAAAAACATGAATAGAAGCAAGCCCTGAGCAGATCAAGGCTATCCTGGATATCAAATAGCCAAGTGATGTATGTCTAATAACCCTATAAATATGAACCTCACAACTAAGCTTTAATATTAAAACGAAAATCCTAAAACCACACACAACCGGCAAGTGTACCGATCGCAAGTAGTATAGACTTAGGAAGTCCGAGTATCGAACACGTGGACACGTCAGAACGCTAAAGATCACTAACCCTAGACAAGACCTACCTTAGAATAATAATTATATTGATTTTTGATTTTTAATTACTTAACTGAACTAACAAGACTGACTGACAAAAGTTGCCTAAAATAGAAAACTTAACGGAAAACTAACCGAGTTGACTTCGGATGGAGAAAAACGTCTACCTAGGTCTGAATCAAATTGTAGGCCTAACAAGCTAATGGATTGGATGACTTCAAGACACCGGTCCCTAAAGATGACATGACTAAGGATCACTCGGGCTCACTGGATTACCTCTCGGTCTCACTCAACAAGCCTAAACTACTCAAAATCGGCTAAAACAACCAAACCGGGAAACAATTGCTAACGTGTTCTAATGCTAGATCACCTCTCGGTCTCACCAACACTCGACCCTAATGGCAATGAATACTACACAACCAAGGATAGAGGAAAAATTCAACTTAAACCAAAATAGATCAACTAGTCGCTCAAACACCTAAACCTGACAAGAAACGAACTCGCTCTCGCGCAATCCATATTCTAGCATGCAAAGGTAATGAGACAACCCTAACTTCCTATCACCTCTCGGTCTCAAGAAAGGTGTTTAACCGATGTACTTAATCCAATTAATCATGCAACAAAACCCTACGGTGGTACCTACCGCAAACAAACCCTAAACACAAAGTCTAGAATCAAACAATGCACCGATCAATCAATACAAAACTAATTAATCAACACACGGGGTTTATGCAATAAATCACCAAAATTCCCAGCCCTTAAACACAACCTATTTCATGTCTAAATCAAACTTTACAATAACAATTCAAGTCTATCAATCAAACAATCCATAAAACCTATCAAAACCTAACAAGAATCATCATTCCTAGGTAGAACTAACAAGATTAGCCGAGCAAAATTTTTGGACAGCAGCAAACACTCAATAAAATCATCATAAAACTCATACAAACCATCTTAACAATCGTCCAACAATCAATCCTAATCATAAACAATTCAATCTCTCAAGTAATTGCAAAACAATTCAACAATTGAACAAGAGAATTAAAGTTGTTGAACAATGTTATGAAAGAAAGGATATTGGGTGTTCCGGGCTGCTGTTGACTGTTGTTTGCTGCTGTTATTGTTGTTGCTGCTGCTGTTGATTGTTGTTGTGCTGCTGTTGATTCCGTCCAGCAGCTATTTTGGCTGATTAGGCTTTTATTTTTTTTATATAATATAATATAATATGGTCTTGGGCCTCCATTATGCATACGGGTCGGGCCTTGAGCTTTGTCTTGAACTTGTATGCGTAAAAGGCTCGTAAAAAGCTCGAAAAGTCCCGGTTTCTTCCTTTCTTTTACCTAAAACCTACAAGATTAATAAATGTATGTAAAACCTATCTAAAACGAGTAAAAACACATAAAATATAATATATTACGTAGATAAAAGGTGCGGAAAATACGTGTGTTTTACAACACATCAAATATCCCCACACTTAAGACTTTTTCGTCCCTGAAAAAGAATATTACACAGGATCATACCCGAGTTCAACCGACAACTCTTGGTTTTATTTATTTACTATTATTATTAATATTTTTTCTTTTTAAAGTTTTAGAACAAGTGACCCGTTACCCCTTCCAATTTTCACCTAATAAGCTAGATCAGGTCGATTGCCGGTATTGCTGTCCACTTTAAACCCATGCCCCTAATACTTACCGAGGCAAATAAGGCGTGACAATTCTATTAATTTGTATGACTAAGTGGAACCCACACCTAAAAGCCTTGCTGCCACTTTACCAATTCCATTATGGTTTTACCGCGCCGAGCCACCCCAACTTGACTTAAACCTTTTGCTACATGATTAAAACATTTCGACTCAAATACAACCTATAAACTCTAGCTTGGTCAAGATCGACCGACAGTAGTTTCCTTCATGGTGGTTTTGATTTAAAATAATTTTTTCTGCCATTTGGCTTTTTGCATTTTTATTTTTTTTATTTTTTATTTATTTATTTTTTTTTATTATACCATGTTGGACGAAACTACAAAAATGCATCAAGGCTTAGATCTGCGCCACCGCGCAACAGAGGGCCGAGCAAAACTGTCTTCTGCTAGCATCAACGTTCAGGTCTGCGCCACCGCGCAACAAAGTACGGAGCTTCACAGGAATAGACACATATACAAAAGATTATACAAATAATATACAGACGATCATGTGACTCGAGGCTTGAGTATGACCCGGCTTTTCATTCCAGTCCTGTCACGAGCTTAGTTAAACAAACAAAACCCCTAAGATGTTTCCCACTATAGTCAGGCCATTTAAAAGGTTCAATTAGGTCAACAACCAAACCGCCCTTTCATTCTCAAAGGCTAAGCCTACCGACACACGATTACTGAGTCTAAACCGTTTGGTTACCATACATTACGTGCGGGTCTAATGGCACTGTTCTTATTTATTATGTATATATATATATATTAAAGACACCAAGAATTTATATAAAATAACCACTACTCGGTAATAATATCATCTCCTGTTTAACGTAGAGAAAACATATTTCAAGGGACAATTTTTAAATTTTTTTTTTTCAAAAATTTTCTTCAACTAAGTAAAATAAACCCCATCCCCACACTTAGAACGAAATCGTCCTCGATGAGTATAAGGAAAAGAAATAAAATAAAATAAAAATAAAAAATGAAACAGAAAAAATAAAAATAAAGTATACAAGACTAAAACAAAGAAAGGGTTACTCCCCTGGTTTGTGTGCAGAATCTTCAATAGCTGAGTAGTATCCAAACGACCGTATTGCATTTCATTCGCGGCCGCAACCTCGGGAGAACCTGGTCCAAAACGCCACCATAGCTACTATGTGCATAATGTAACCTGTAAAACTCAAACTCGCTCGCATGTAGCGGCGTACAATACGGAAAACAAAAACATAAAGAAATAAACATTTTTTATTTTTTTTTTTATTTTTTTAATATGTAAATAGGATACTCCTTAAATCGACCGACTCGAATGGAGATTGAGTACGAGCGGTTTCATCTTGGAACAACCTGAAATAGAAAAAAACAAAGAAAACAGATAGCATCACACAAATACATAAATACAAACTCTACAACTCGGGCAGTCTCCCGAGTGTGCATCCATCGCATCTAAGTCTCGGAGAGCGCGTCAAGGTAGAATACCTCGAACGTCTGGTCAGTCACCGGCTCTCCTATGTAGTGCTTCAATCTATGACCGTTCACCTTAAACTTCCCGCCTTTTTCCTTTATCTCAACAGTGCCATCCGGGAAAACCTCAGTAATATTAAACGGACCTGACCAACGGGGTCTCAACTTTCCCGGGAATAACCTCAACCGGGAATTATACCATAAGACCATATCCCCACACTTAAACTGGTCAATACCCTCTAACTTACGATCTTGCAGTTCTTTCACTTGCTGCTTATAACAATCTGACTGCGCGTAAGTACGGTCCCGTAACTCCTCCAACTCAAGCAACTGATGAACACGATGAACTCCGGTAGATAACTCAGAATCAGAGGAAGCCGACTCAATGCTAGCATCAGGGGGGTGTTCAGTCAAGGCGACCATCTCAACCTCCGGGGTCTCCCTATCTAGGATATGTGTGTCTGAGGCGGGGCCTCCACCGGGGTCACTGGAAAACTCCCCCACATGAGTCATGATCGTATCAATGAAGCATAGGGAGTCATCAGTCGATTTGGGATGCTTAGATGACTGTCGAGCGTCAAACGTGACGTTCTCATCCCCGACTCGAAGGATCAGTTTGCCATCGCGAACGTCGATCAACGCATGTGCGGTGGCCAGAAAAGGTCTGCCCAAAATGAGTGGAACATTATCATCCTCATTCATGTCAAGAATAACGAAGTCCACCGGGAAAATGAACTTACCAATGCGAATGAGCATGTTCTCAACAATCCCACGCGGATACTTCACGGAACGATCAGCAAGCTGGATACTCATCCTGGTAGGCATCGGTTCTCCTAAACCCAGCTTGCGATACACAGAATACGGCATGAGATTAATACTGGCACCAAGATCAGCCAGCGCATGAACCACTGTATCATCACTCAAGGTGCAGGGAATTGTGAAACTCCCTGGATTTGCTCTCTTCTCTGGTAACTTCCTCTGTAAGATAGCATAACAATTAGCACTCAAAGGGGTGGAAGCGGCCTCAGCTAACTTCTCCTTATTCGAAAGAATATCGTTAAGGAACTTCGCGTGTTTAGGCATTTGAGTGAGTGCCTCAAGGAATGAGATATTAAGGTAAAGATGCTTCAAAAGATCAAGGAATTTGGAGTTCTGCTCCTCGTCTCTATCTCTACGGACTCTCCCGGGGTATGGCAATCGGGGTTTGTAAACTCTCGGTGGCTCGCTCGGTGATTGTTGTCTCTCGGCCTGTGCTGAACTCCCTGGGATGCTCCTCTGATGCACCTGGGCCGGCGGGGACTCCATCTGAATCTCCTCATCCACCTGCTCCTCTCCATCGACTGCAGGCACCTCGACAACTCCTCCTCTAGATCTCTGTTGAATCACAGCCTCATCTCGTGCCCCTACACCGCTCCTCGTCGTCACAGCCTTCACGAATCCTCTCGGGTTCTGCTCGGTATTACTCGGTAGCGTACCCTGCAGCCTCTCATTTAATCTACTGGCAATCTCCCCCATCTGCCGCTCGAGATTCTGAATTGATGCTGCCTGATTCCTCATGAACTGCTCGTGCTCTCGAAACTTCTCCTGCGTCTCCTTGTGTCGGGAATCCTCACGCGTCATAAGCTGCGACAACATCTGTGTTTGTTGTGCCATCATCTCCTCCAAAGTGGGCTTCTTCTCCCCACTGCTCGCTCCCTCACCGGCATCCTGAAACAAACTCTAACGCTGCTGATAACCTGACTGATTGCCGCTCCTCCAGTTCGAGTTCTGATTGCCTCTCCATCCCGAATTATAAGAATTGAAAGAATTAGGATTTCGATTTGGATTTCCTATGAAGTCTACGGCCTCCTCCTGCGAACTGACTGGGCACTGAACGGTATCATGCCCTCCTCGACAAATCTCACACAACTTGCTCTTCGTCTGCAAGTCCTTCACAATCTTCGCTAACGCCTCGACCTGTGCCATCAGTGCGGTGTTCGTGTCCACATAATGCATGCCGCGTGAAATTGAATCGACGGTCTTGCCACCCTTGGCGGGTGGTCTCTGGTATCCACTCATGGCTAACCCGTTAAATAACACGATGCACTCATCCGGGTCCTTAGTCGTCAGCAAATTTCCTCCCGCAGCCGTGTCGAGCATGTTTTGCGTCACGTACGTCACTCCATTGTAGAACTTCTCGACAACCGCCCAATCCTGCAAGCCGTGGTTCGGGCACAACGCTAGTAGATTCTTGAAATGCTCCCATGCCTCGTTGAAACTCTCGGTGTCCTCCATCTGGAAAGAATGAATCTGATTTCGTAAACGAGCGGCCTTAGCCGGAGGATCGTACTTCTCGAGAAATTGGGTCTGCATGGCAGCCCAAGTGGCTATGGAGCCCTGTGGGAGGGACTCGAGCCACAGACTCGCTTGATCAGCGAGTGAGAACGGAAATATGCGGAGCTTAACAGCATCCTCGGATACGCCCGCAAGATGGAAAGTGTCGCAAATACGCATGATGCGGGTGAGATGAGAGTGCGGGTTCTCATGAAGCAACCCATGAAACTGAGCAGAATGAGCAATGGTATTCAGAATATTCGACGGGATCTACCAATTCGTCGCAACTCCAATGGCGGGTGGTGCGATGCTGGATCTCGCGCCAGCATTGGCCGGTCGGGCCCGACCCGCAACTGTCCTCCTCGGTGGAATGTCGCCCATGATCCTATCCCTATCGTCGGGGTCAACGGATGAAGAAGTGGACGAGGGTGAAACGGGATGATGTCTCTCACGAAACTCTCTCTCTGGCTTGGGGAATGCTTCAGTGTCGGGTGGTCCACGAGATCGAGTCTGTCGCATAAAAACTATAATTATAAATAATATTATCTAAACTATTCTAACAGATAAGTAAAATAAAACAAAAAAAATAAAAAAATAATTACAAGTAGCACAAAAGATAAGTCCTAACTCGGATTGCTCTCAAAACGCCTAAAACCATGTCCCCGGCAACGGTGCCAAAAACTTGATGTGTGTCTAATAACCCTATAAATATGAACCTCACAACTAAGCTTTAATATTAAAACGAAAATCCTAAAACCACACACAACCGGCAAGTGTACCGATAGCAAGTTGTATAGACTTAGGAAGTCCGAGTATCGAACACGTGGACACGTCAGAACGCTAAAGATCACTAACCCTAGACAAGACCTACCTTAGAATAATAATTATATTGATTTTTGATTTTTAATTACTTAACTGAACTAACAAGACTGACTGACAAAAGTTACCTATAATAGAAAACTTAACGGAAAACTAACTGAGTTGACTTCGGATGGAGAAAAACATCTACCTAGGTCTGAATCAAATTGTAGTCCTAACAAGCTAATGGATTGGATGACTTCAAGACACCGGTCCCTAAATATGACACGACTAAGGATCACTCGGGCTCACTGGATTGCCTCTCGGTCTCACTCAACAAGCCTAAACTACTCAAAATCGGCTAAAACGACCAAACCGGGAAACAATTGCTAACGTGTTCTAATGCTAGATCACCTCTCGGTCTCACCAACACTCGACCCTAATGGCAATGAATACTACACAACCAAGGATAGAGGAACAATTCAACTTAAACCAAAATAGATCAACTAGTCGCTCAAACACTTAAACCTGACAAGAAACGAACTCGCTCTCGCGTAATCCTTATTCTAGCATGCAAAGGTAATGAGACAACCCTAACTTCCTATCACCTCTCGGTCTCAAGAAAGGTGTTTAACCGCTGTAATTAATCCAATTAATCATGCAACAAAACCCTACGGTGGTACCTACCGCAAACAAACCCTAAACACAAAGTCTAGAATCAAACAATGCACCGATCAATCAATACAAAACTAATTAATCAACACACGGGGTTTATGCAATAAATCACCAAAATTCCCAGCCCTTAAACACAACCTATTTCATGTCTAAATCAAACTTTACAATAACAATTCAAGTCTATCAATCAAACAATCCATAAAACCTATCAAAACCTAACAAGAATCATCATTCCTAGGTAGAACTAACAAGATTAGCCGAGCATAATTTTTGGACAGCAGCAAACACTCAATAAAATCATCATAAAACTCATACCAACCATCTTAACAATCATCCAACAATCAATCCTAATCATAAACAATTAAATCTCTCAAGTAATTGCAAAACAATTCAACAATTGAACAAGAGAATTAAAGTTGTTGAACAATGTTATGAAAGAAAGGATATTGGGTGTTCCGGGCTGCTGTTGGCTGTTGTTTGCTGCTGTTATTGTTGTTGCTGCTGCTGTTGATTGTTGTTGTGCTGCTGTTGATTCCGTCCAGCAGCTATTTTGGCTGATTAGGGTTTTATTTTTTTTATATAATATAATATAATATAATATGGTCTTGGGCCTCCATGATGCATACGGGTCGGGCCTTGAGCTTTGTCTTGAACTTGTATGCGTAAAAGGCTTGTAAAAAGCTCGAAAAGTCCTGGTTTCTTCCTTTCTTTTACCCAAAACCTACAAGATTAATAAATGTATGTAAAACCTATCTAAAACGAGTAAAAAAACACATAAAATATAATATATTACGTAGATAAAAGGTGCGGAAAATACGTGTGTTTTACAACACATCACCAAGAAACGTCAAAGATGTCTAAAGGTTGACAGGAAGAATAGCAGCTCTCAACAGATTCATCTCAAGATCTTCAAAGAAGTGTAAAGACTTCTATGATATCCTGAGGAAGAATCAAAAGTTCGAATGGGGAGAGAAGCAAGAAAGAGCATTGGTATCCCTGAAGGAATACATATCCTCAGCACCACTCCTGATAAAGCCAATTGACAGTGAACCGTTATATTTGTACTTAGCTGTTTCGGGGAGTGCAATAAGTGTTGTCTTGGTCAAAGATCATAAAGGTCAACAACATCCAATATATTATGTAAGTAAAAGTCTACTAGATGCTGAATTCACGTATTCTTATCTTGAAAAGTTAATTTTAGCACTAATAATGGCTTCCACTAAATTAAGACATTACTTTGAAACTCATGCTATACATGTAAAAACTAACTATCCTATTAAGGCTGTTTTGAGAAAACCAGAAATGTCAGGTAGGATGGCAAAGTGGGCTATAAAACTTAGTGCATATGATATCTTGTATGAGCCAAGGACAACCATCAAATCTCAGGCACTTACCGACTTTGTGGCTGATTTTAGCCAGGACGTACTCGAACAAGTAGAAAAAGAAGTTCAACAGTTGGAGGTCAAGGAAAGTTGGATCTTCCATACAGATGGTGCCTCCAACATAAGAGGAACAGGTCTAGGTATCCTACTAAAATCGCCACAGGGGGAAATTAAAACTTTTATCTATATCTTGTGAATTTTAGGCTACTAATAATGAGGCTGAATATGAAGCCTTAATAGCTGGTTTGCAATTAGCTAAGGATATGAAGGTCAGGTATCTTCAAGTTTATGTCAATTCATTATTATTAGCTAATGATTTTAACGGTTCTTATGAAGTAAATGCAGAAAACTTAGCAAAATATTTAGAAATAGTTAAACAATTAGCTATGTGTTTCGAAACTTTTGATATAGTACAGGTACCAAGGGAAGAGAACACTGAAGCAGATGCCTTAGCAAATTTGGCATCAGCTCTCAAGATACCAGGTGATCTCAAAATACCTATCGTGCATATGTTGACTCCAGCAACAAAGGAGAACCACGAAGTAATGGAGACCTCAAAACCTGAAGACGATCCAGCATCCTGGAGCAGTCCTATAAGACGGTATCTTCAGGATAATGAGATCCCAAAAGAAGAAAATCCCAGAGCTTT
Organism: Bidens hawaiensis; assembly: GCF_021521415.1. Lineage (NCBI taxonomy): Eukaryota > Viridiplantae > Streptophyta > Magnoliopsida > Asterales > Asteraceae > Bidens > Bidens hawaiensis. The sequence continues at coordinate 955,843 of NW_027491382.1, read as the reverse complement.
CTGAATAAAGGTAACCCAGTATATTATCCTAAATGATATTTTGTGTAGAAAATCACTTGCAGGTCAATACTTGAGGTGCTTGGAACACCATGAAGCACAAGAAGTCCTCAAGGACATACACGAAGGTGATTGCGGAAATCAGACTGGGGGCAGAGCCTTAGTATCCTAGATACTGAGGAGAGGTTATTTCTAGCTGACAATGAAGAAGGATGCAATGAACTTCTCCAAGAAATGTGATACTTGTCAAAGGCACAGCAACATTTTGCATCAACCAGCTGAACCACTGCATCCTACCATAGCCTCGTGCCCATTTATGAAATGGGGAATGGATATTGTGAGAAAGCTGTCCAAGGCTCCTTGTGGAAAAGTCTTTATGCTGGCCATGACAGACTACTTCTCCAAGTGGATCGAAGCTGAGGCGTTTGTCCAAGTTAAAGAGAAGGATGTTATCTCGTTTACCAAACACAATATCTTGACAAGATTCGGTATCCCGACAGAGATCATTTGTGATAACGGTTCACAGTTCATCGGTAGCAGAACAACCAACTTTTGTGAAAGTTGGGGAATCAAGATGGTGACTTCAACTCCAGTACATCCTCAAACCAATGGTCAAGCAGAGTCTAGTAACAAGATCATCATCAACAATTTGAAGAAGAAATTGGGATCCAAGAAGGGAGAATGGGCTAAAGAACTACCATTTGTTCTGTGGGCTGATAGAACCACTTTAAAAAATGCAAAGGGTCAAACACCCTTCTCTTTGGTGTTTGGGGCCGAAGCTGTTATTCCTAAAGAGATGGTGATCCTCACTGCAAGAGCAGCATCCAAGATACAGAGTCCAACAACCAAAGCCTTATTGAAGACCTTGACACTATTGATGAACTCAGAGACCTTGCTAAAATTAGAATGGCAGCCTATCTACAAAGAATAGCCAAGTCCTACAACAAGAACATTTGAATTCGAAGATTCCAGGTAGGGGACGTGGTGTTAAGAAAGGCGTTCCAGAATACCACTAACCCGGCAGATGGAAAGCTAGCTCCAAAGTGGGAAGGTCCTTAGTTGATCGATTTAGAAGCATGGCAAAGGGCCATACAGATTGATCACTATGGAAGGAGTCCCCATACCAAGAGCTTGGAATGCTATCCATCTTAAGGCATATTTTGCAAGTATCCTCAACCGGTATATTAATATCCTTAACTTTTTAGGATAAAGGTATGTTCCCTGACCTATCTTTAAATTTTTACATATTTGAACTTTATTAGCTTTTTATCAAGTTTACTACTTAAGAATCGGAGGGGTGTTACCCTCCCCTCATCAAGAGTTCAGTGTCTTGCAGGTATCCTAAGGATATATTATATTGACAACAGTTAGAGGCTGATCACCTCCAACACGAATATGATATCCTTGATATCTTTTAAGGTTTAAAGGTCTTCACCTTTCTTACGAATTGGGTAACACCCCGCCTGGAGCGCACGAATATGATATCCCTGATATCTTCTAAGGTTTAAAGGTCTTCACATTTCTAACGCCACCTGGAGCGCACGATGATTCGGATATAATTCGAGGCAGGCGGACCAGACCAGTTGATAATCCGTTTGTTGTTGGCTATATACCGAATCCTTAAGATAAGTGGCAGACATGTCACACATATGGTTTATAACATTTTCATGTTATCTAAGGTTTATAACGTTTTCATGTTATCTAAAGTTTCGGCATTTTCATGTCCTCACGTTTGGGACTTTCCCCAGTTTTATCTAAGGTTTAGACATTTTCATGTCCCTCAAGTAAAGGCCTTGTCGCCAGTAAAAAAGGCTTCGTCGCAAGTAAAAAGGCTTTATTGTCAGTAAATGGGTTTTGTCGCCAGGATTATCTAACTTTGTTTTGACAGATCGGAGATCGGCCAGGTCTCTAAGTGTTGAAGTATTACTAAGTTGTTCTTAACTTAGCAAATTCCAAAAATATGGCACGTAAATAGTTGGGGACATCATATGTAAGCTTGTTGAGTTTATAAGGGTTCTCTACAAAGGTACTATTTACACTTTGTTTTATTTCACATTTTGTCTTTCAAGACATGATCTTTTGGTTTAATTGTGACAACTTACATTTATACAAGACTTAAGGATATATTATCCTTAAGGATGTTTTATGATAAGTCTTAAAGATATATATTTTCTGGAAATATAATCCTTAAAATATTTTATTCTGAAATATAATAAGTTTAAGAAATGTGTTTTCTGGGTACATTATCCTTAAGATGTTCTGTTTCAAAAACTGAAGTCTCAAAAATATTTCTCGGACACGTTATGAATAAAACGTATCAACATGAGTTATCTAAAAAATAAAACACAATGTAAAAGCCAAAATATTATATCATTACTAACGGAAATTGCAGGAAATTAAGAACAATGCCCAGGCTTCGTTCTCAACAAACATGAAGACTCTTCCACCCAAGCATTGTCAGATAGTTAAAGTTAAGGATAATATGGGCTTCGTCTTGAAACTCAAGATCCCTCCACCAATATTTCCCTATTATCCTAAGCATAACTGTTCAAAACACAAGTTTCAATTGATTAAGATACCACAAACCTACAACCAACCATCATAAACCACAAACAAACATTCATAAAAACCGGGCTCAGGCCTTGTCCTTATCGCCATCATTGCCCTGTTGATCCTTCACCGCCTCGCCAGTCGCCAACTTTCACCACATTATCAGCCACCTTATCCAACATGCCCGGCCCCGGATCTTTCACATCCCAAAAGGAAGTCTCCAACCCAGCAACCTTAGCCTCCTGAGCCTAGACTTGATGACAGAAAGCTTGAGTTTTTTACTCATGGTGATTGAAGATGAAGAGCAAAGAGAGAAAGAAATTTACCTGGATAATGATCGGTTGAAGGTTTAAAATATCTATCCTAGATAAACATAAGATAACAAAGGAGTTTTGACGTTTCTACGGACGATCGACACGTGCAGCTTATCCACTCCATCTGCAAAATTCGAGATCAAAAAATAACAGCTGTAAACCACCTTTTACAGCCGTTAATTTTGGGGACAATTGTTAGGGCTCGGATTTTCAGTATCCTAAGCAAACGATATGTTCAGGATAACTCCAGGATATAGTATCCTCCGAAGATACCGGTATCCTATATATATTATTGTGCTAATGATTCCACCACCTTTCTTTGATGTTTACCAGGTAATACAACGTTCCCCTGTGTTCCTAAAGACTCGGACTAGTCGCCAACAACCTCAAAGAACGTGCTCGACAAGGGAAAACGGCTACCTTAAATAGAACGTGTTCAAAAAGGAAACGACTAATTGGAAGGAGTCAATTATCTTCGGAATTATGGGGGTTACTTCAAATAGAGCGTGCTTAATAAGGGAATAACGACTAATTGAGAAGTTGTCTTTCATTTCCTGATTTTTAGGCATTCTTGTTAGCTGACTTTTGTGTATAAATAGAGCTACACTTGGATCATTTCACACACACTTTATCACACGAGACTTACTAGTACTCGCTCTTTGTAAACACGATCCAGTTAAAGCTCCACACTTGTAACCGATTTTTGTTAGTAATAAACTGGTGGTGATAGTTTTCACCACCCGGGGTTTTTTTCTTGTTATCCTCAGGATAACAGGTTTTTTCCTAGCAACAAATCTCTGTGTTCTAGCACTTTTACATTTATTCCAAGCAAGCACCGAGTCCCATTTACTAATTTGGTTACAAAATCACCTTTGTCAATTTTTGACCAAAACAGTGAATAAGAGTGAGAATTTAAATTGGATTGGGTTAGGTTGAGTTGGATAAGTTGAAGAGAGAGATTGAGAAATTAGTTTTTTTTTTACTTTTTTTATTAAAGGTTGGGTTGAGTTAGGTTGTGAATAAAAATGATTTTACACTGACAGCCAGTGCTCCGGACTAGAGGTGTACAAAAAACCGGTTCGGAACCCATTAACCAAAAACTGAAACGGACTGGTTTGACATGAAAACCGGTTTCTCCCAAACCGGGTCATGAACCAATCAAAACTGCCGGTTTTGGTACCGGTTTCCCATTTAAACTACCATACCGGTTTTAAAACATGACCGGTTTGAGTAAAACGGTTCTAAACCGAACTGAACTGAGCTAGACCAGGTTGACCTCTTGCTCCAAAACTGGTTTGGGCTAAACCGGTTCGGATCAGGCTTTGACCAAACCGGTTCAGTTTATAAACCGGTTGGTTTGAGAAAAAACCGGTTTTATGCACCTCGACTCCAGAGCCCAGACCCCCAGCCTTTTTTCCCCTTTTGTTTCTCCATTTCACGCAGACAGGGCTACAACCAATTTTGGGCTTTCAAACTGTTTCATTATGTTCGTAATTCCCTTGAATTAAAGTGTTGGTATTGGTTTAAAAAATTGATAATAGGTTAAAATTAAATTTAGGCAAATTGAAAATAAATAAGCTCACATTTTGTGTATTGGCCGATAATAATCTCAATTTTAAATATCAATACTAACGTTTCAACCTTCAGCTATTTCTGTCTCAATGGTCCCCCGTTAAAAAACACTTAATGTCGTTAAGTTTTTTCCGAATTTCAAACCGATGTTTTAGGACTTTTGTTTAGAAGAGGGATACAAGTCGACTGATGTAAAACTCATCTCGAAAAGGTGATCTAAACGACGAAACATTGTTTCAATTCGGGTGGTTGAATTTCCAAATAACAAAAATCAAGCCATTTGAATAACCGTTTAGAGATTAGATTTATATCAGTTGACTCTTATCATTCTTCCAATCAAAAGCTTAAAACATCAGTTTGAAACTCGAAAAAAAACTTAACGATGTTAAGTGTTTTTTAATAGAGGACCATTGAGTAAAAAATAGCTGAAAGGTTGGACCGTTGGTAGCGATTTTTAAAGTTGAGATTATTATCGGCTACACAAAAGGTGAGATTATTTATTTCTAATTTTTCTAAAATTTATTCTAAAAAGTGGACAAAAGTAAGTAAAATAAGAAGAATTTGTTGCCAAAAAAAAATAATAATACTAGTAATAAATTAATTAAAAAACGAAAAAATTAGAAATAAATAAAAGGAAATGTTTCCCGTCTTTCTTGTTCGTTAAAAAAAAACACATCGCTGAAGAAAAAATATTATTGTGCATAGTTATTTATCAATGTGTTTTTTATTTATTTTTATCATTGATTTTGTCTTTTTTCTATGCATTGTGTCTTTTTTTTCCTGATATTGTGTTATATTACTCAACATTGCGTTATATTTTGCTCGATTTTGTGTTATATTTTACGATATATTGTGTCTTTTTTTATTTATTATTTTGTTTTTTTGTGTTATTTTTACATATTGTGTCTTTTTTCTGAATATTGTGCCTTTTTCGTTTTTTAATGAGAAAGACGTGAGAAACATTTTATTTATTTTTTACTTTTTTCGTTTATGATTTATATTTTGAATTATGATTTTTTTATAATCTTTTTTTTTTAAATTTTTAAGAAGTTTTTTTAAGTCACTAATCCCTCTCATACTTTTTATTTTTATCTTTCTTTGTATTTTAATATTTTTCAAATAATTTTACGATTTAGGATTATGACTAGTGAATTAATAAACTTGTGTTTCATCATTTACACTTGATATAATTTGTGAAGTTCTTAAATAATAGTTAAATACAGTAAAATAGATATTAAATTAACTCTAGATTACGGATATCTTATAAATTGCTTCCTTTATTTGGAGGTTGCGGATTGAAGTTAGGTGGGAGACAGTAACACAACATGATTTTGGGTGTGCGTGATGCGGTTTAAACCGAATCGAAAATCAAAGTTTTGATTTTTTTGCTATTCCAAAACCATTCGGTTTCAGTTTTTTTGATTTTGCTAATCAAGCTAGTAATTTTCGAATCACCCATGATATTTTGAAATTAGTCATATTTTTTTTTTGAGAAAATAAATTATTAATATAATATTGTACACTTTGATCTAAAATATTAAGAGCTAATAAAGGATACTTACATTTAAAATATTTTAATCTCATCGAAATCGACAAAACATAACCGGTTAATGTTAAAAGTGTTGGGTTTTAAACAAGTTTATCAAAGTCAAGTTAACCATATTTAACTAGAAAACGCAACGGAAGCTTATATCTTAATACTTGTTAAAGAACATACCATTATGTTAAAACTAAAACCCAATGAACAAGGATCAATATTACAAGAACAATATGCTCACAAAATGTAAATGTACCTCCTTATACCTTATAGGAAGATGTAGGTTGTTGAAGGGGATGATGAATGAAAGGCAAGCCTCCAAAGAAGAAAACCTCAAGAGAGTGATACCCCAAGCCTTTTGCAACAACACCAAGTTATTTGCTAGGATTCTTGAACACCAAAACAAGCTCACCAAGCTCTCCCAAAATGCCAAGGTTGGCCGTGAGTTTTAGGAGAGGGAAGGAGAGAGTTTTTGATTCAAAACTTGAATTCAAAATGGAGAGAGGAGTGATACTTTGCATGTGTTGTGATTGGAGATGTATAAAGGAGATGTCAACACAAAAGGACAAAATAATAAATGGACAAACCATCCACCCACATGGGGTGGCCGGTTTTGTTATTTTTTTTTTTTTTTTTTTTTTTTGTTTTAACATTTAAATATCTCCATCTCTTATTTTATAAAACTCATTTTTATAAAATGCACATACATTTATGTAATTATTTAACCAATTAAATAATTAATTTATATAAACAAATTATCCAGATAATTTATTTAAATCCTCAAGTGTGTTTGTTTAGAAAACCAATTTTCTAAACACGTAGTGTTCGGTATTCATTTAAATGATCAAATCATTAAAAGAATACATTTGGTGTCGTCTAGCTTGTTATTGGGTATGACCCGACTTGGATCAAACACAGTTAGCCACATTAGTATAATTATGTGTCTCGGGCATACGTAATTCCAACAATCTCCCACTTGCACGAGATACATAGAAAATTAATGCAAGTGGTGAATACCGCCTAACAACAGTTCACCACCCCTAATGTGTTTGACGAAGTGCCATTCAATAACATCATCCCTTCAAGTCCCTTACTTGATATGATTTAGGTGAATCTATCATTATATCCCTTTGTTACTAGATGTCATGTTGAATCTAAGAGACATAGGTGATCATTCTCTTTACAATTCAACTTTATCAGGCCTTAGACATCTAAACTCTCAACACATAAGAGGAACAAATTCCGTCTTGACTGTATACGCCTCTCACTATCACTTTATACTCCACCTGAGCTCATCCTTATGTACCATCTTTTACGAATAGCGAAGGGGAGAGTCAAAGTGTAATACTTGGTGAAAATCAAGACCCAATATACATCTCAGGTCTAAGGATAATATGAAATTCTCCTTTACTCAAAATTACTAATGATCAAGTCAATCGACTCCATGTAGTAATATTGAGAGCGGGTCAGTCCAATATTTGTATCCCACAAATATCTATGAACCTTGGCAGCAAACCTATGCTCCATATTCATTCCTTATGAATATCCACCAATCCTAGTTCATAATAGTCTTGCTTCATATTTGTTCCCACAAATGTGATCGACTACGGACTTTTAGAATAAGATAACTTATTCATGGATTAAACATGCAAAATTAGAATTTAACTCAAGATTCCATAATCATATAAAAGTTAAATTACAAAAGTCTTTTAAACGTAAATACAAAATAGATCAAATCCAATTACTAGAATATCGAAGTCCTAAGCCACTCGCATGACGCTCATGTTTCGGTCTTTCTAGGAGCTTCGTGAATGGATCCGCAAGATTTTGATCAGTTCCAACTTTGCGAATACATATCTTTCCCTTTTCAACTTCATCCCTTATGTAGTTGAATCTCCGCTCTATGTGCCTTGTCTTTTGGTGTGAACGAGGTTCCTTGATTTGTGCAATCGCACCCTCGTTGTCACAAAAGATTTCTAGGGGGTCTTGAATGGAAGAGACCACCCCTAGATCAGTAATGAATTTCTTCAACCATGCAGCTTCCTGAGCTGCTAATGAAGCGGCGATGTATTCTGATTCTGTAGTGGACAATGCTACCACTTCCTGTTTTGAGCTCTTCCAAGAGACAGCTCCTCCATTAAGAGTGAACACATACCCAGACTGTGATCGAGAATCATCTCGATCAGTTTGGAAGCTCGCATCCGTGTAACCTTTTATAGCGAGTTCCTCCTCACCAGATCCATATATCAGAAACATATCCTTAGTCCTCCTAAGGTATTTCAATATGTTCTTAACAGCCATCCAATGACTGTCTCCTGGATTCTGTTGGTATCTGCTTGTCATGCTCAAAGCGCATGACACATCCGGTCTAGTACATATCATCGCATACATGATGGATCCTATAGCAGAAGCATATGGGATTTGTTTCATCATGTCTTGCTCACCCTTTGAGCTTGGACATTGAGCTGAACTCAATATGGTCCCTCTTTGAATAGGTACAAAACCTTTCTTGGAGTTTTCCATCTTGAACCTTTTCAAGATTTTATCAATGTATGTACTTTGGTTCAAACCTATCAAGCGCCTTGACCTATCCCTATAGATCTTTATTCCCAAAATATAGGCAGCTTCACCAAGATCCTTGATGGAAAATCTACTTCCAAGCCAAGCCTTAACGCTTTCCATGGTTGGAATGTCATTTCCAAATAGTAGAATGTCATCGACATACAATACTAAGAAGGTAATTATACTCCCACTAGCCTTTTTATACACACAAGCCTCATCAGCGTTCTTGATGAACCCAAAATTTTTGATTTCTTCATCAAAACGATGATTCCAAGTTCTAGATGCTTGTTTCAATCCATAGATTGATTTCTTTAACTTGCATACCTTTTTAGGATGTTTCGGATCGACAAAACCCTCAGGCTGAACCATATAGACATCTTCCTCAAGATATCCATTTAGGAAAGCGGTCTTGACATCCATTTGCCAAATTTCATAATCATAATGTGCGGCTATGGCAAATAATATCCTAATAGACTTTAGCATTGCCACAGGCGAAAAAGTTTCATCATAATCAACCCCTTGAGTTTGAGTGAAACCTTTAGCTACAAGTCTTGCTTTATAAGTATCCAAGTTTCCATGCATATCCGTTTTTCTTTTGAAAACCCACTTACTTCCAACAGCTTTGGAGTTGAGTGGTGGTTCAACCAATTCCCAAACTTGGTTGTCATACATGGATTGCATCTCAACGTTCATGGCTTCAAGCCATTTGTCACAATCATTCTTGGACATTGCATCACGGTATGTGGTTGGTTCATCCGAATCTACCACGTAGCAACCTTCTACAAAAAATCCATATTTTTCAGGTGGATTGCTAATTCTACCAGATCTGCGAACGTTTTGTGTGTTTTGATCAACCACTTGATCACTTTCAACAACCTCTTGTTGAGTGCTAGTATCAACCAATTGTGTATCATCTTGTGATTCTTGATCCTCATCAAATTTCACTGTTCTACTATTAGTTCCTTCCTCAAGGAACTTAGTTTCCAAGAACTTACCCTTTCGAGCAATAATAACATTTTGCTCACTAGGATCGTAAAAGTAATATCCTAAATCATCTTTAGGATAACCTATAAAGATACACTTAGTGGATCGGACTTCTAATTTGTTTGGGGTGTATTGCTTTACATAAGCTTCACAACCCCAAACTTTTAAGAATGATAGCGATGGAGCCTTTCCATGCCATACTTCAAAAGGTGTCTTCTCCACTTTCTTGGTTGGAGCCATATTCAATATGCGAACAGCGGAAAGTAAAGCATAGCCCCAAAATGATAGAGGTAAAGTGCTTCTAGCCATCATCGATCGAACCATATCTAATAGGGTACGATTTCTCCTTTCAGACACACCATTATGTTGTGGTGTTCCAGGTGGAGTAAGTTGTGAAATAATTCCACAACTCTTAAGATGATCTTGAAAAACACTACTTAGGTATTCACCTCCTCTATCACTACGAAGTACTTTGATTGTGGTTTTGAGTTGTCTTTCTACTTCAGCTTTGAAGTCTTTGAACATTTCAAAAGCTTCATCTTTGTGTTTCATTAAGTACACATAACCATATCGACTATAATCGTCAATAAAGGTAATGAAGTATCTTTCACCATTCCTAGTCATTGGTCTAAAAGGACCACATACATCCGAATGTATGATACCCAATAATTCTTTTGACCTTTCAAAAGTTTTATTAAAGGGTTGCTTTGTCATTTTGCCTTGTAAACAAGATTCACATACATCAAATGAATCAAACTCATTGGTTTCTAGAATACCACTCTTGCGAAGAGTTTGCATGCGATTCTTGCTTATATGTCCAAGGCGACAATGCCAAAGATAGGGATCACCCAAGTCCTTCTTGAGTTTCTTGGTGTTGACATTATACATTGAACTACTATGTGACATACCACTTTGATCTATTTCATATATACCATTCATGGGTATAGCTTTAAAATAAAATATGCCATTCATCAAAACATGAATATCATAATCAATAAACTTAAGATCAAAGCCACATTGTTTTAAAAGGGACACGGAAATAATGTTTCTCCTTAACTTAGGAGCATACAAAACATTTTTCAAAATTACTTCCAAACCACTTGGAAGCTTTAACATGTAGTCTCCTTGAGCTTGGACTTCAACTCTTGCTCCATTGCCCATAAAGAGACTAATGTCCCCTTTGTTGAGTTGCTTACTTCTTTTGAACCCCTGCAACAAATTGCAAATGTGAGTTCCACATCCGGTATCAAGTACCCATGTATTTGAAGAAATAACATTTAGTTCAACATATATAGTAAAGATAATACCTGAGGTTTGCTCCGCATCCCTCTTATCTTTTAACGCTTTGAGATAGGTCGGACAATTTCTTTTCCAATGACCTATCTCTCCACACTCAAAGCATGGATCTTGCGTCGCAACCTTTTGCTTCTTTTCCTTCGGTTTGTAGGGCGTGATGGCTTTCCTCTTTCCCTTTCCTTGGACGTGGCCCTTGCCCTTAGCAACACTTGCTTTGGGGTTGGAGTTATGTCCCCTTTTGCCTTCATTGATTGTTAGAACGGGTAAAACCCTTTTACCCATTCCCGCTTCGGCCGTTCTTAGCATTGCGTGAAGCTCACCAATGCTTTTGTCCCACCCGTTCATGTTATAGTTCATGACAAAGGTTTCAAACCTTTTGGTCAAAGAGTTGAGGATCAAATCCGTAGCCAACTCATTAGAGACGGGACAATTCAACCTACGAAGCTTTTCAATGTAGCTTTTCATCTTTAGGACATAAGATGAGACGCTTTGGGTTTCCTCCATACGACATGCATGAAACGCTCGAACCGTTTCGAAACGTTCCGCTCTAGCTTGTTGAAGGAACATTTCCTTCAATTGAGTTATCATGTCGTATGCCCCATGATGCTCGAAATCCTTTTGGATTTCGGGAATCATAGTTCCCAACATGAGGCAAGAGGCTTGCACCGAATCTTTGGTGTACTTAACCCAATCGTAATAAGCCTCCTCATCTTCCACGTTAGGCTCGTCGGGAATGGGATCGTCTAAGACATATGATATCTCTTCTTGCTTGAGAACTATTCTCAAGTTGCGATACCAATCCATAAAGTTATTATGGTTTAGACGATCCTTTTCAAGGATGGTTCTTAAGGATAGGTTACGGGTGTTATGGGTAGAGGTGTTTGCATTGTTAGCGGCCATCTACAAAATTTAACAAAGTTTTATTTTAGTATTATAAACAATTTAATTATTAATACCCTTTTATTCCAAATTTTAAAATAATAATTAAATTCTAGAATCCAACGATAAATCAAATTTTGGTTAGGTGACCTTTATCCCGTTATTTGATTTAACAAGGTAGTCAACCTTGACAATTGCAACCCTTTGCAACTTCTAGAGGTATGGGACCATTCGAAATCCTTATTTCGTGTTGGCATGTTTATCCCATCAACACCATTGGACCCCATGCTTAGGTGACCTTTATCACATGGTTTCCAATTCAAGTCGTCCTACTTGTATAAACATGTAAGATTAACATACAAGTGGTTAGGTGACCTTTATCCCACAATTATGTTAATATTACCTTAAGTATATTAGTTTGCTCTAAAATGGTTAGGTGACCTTTATCCCATTTAAAGTTTCCTAATACGTTAAGTGTCTTACAAAAGGATGGTGTTAGACTTGTTTCCTTGGTAATTATGAAAAAGGGATTTTTAAGTTTTCCAATATTCTAGTTTGAAAAACATTATGCCATATCCTAACATGCATTTAGTAATATGGCGATTTTGAAAACCAATTTTCAAGGTTCTAGTTATAATAAAACCAATTTTATTATATGTGAGTAATCGCTTAGTTTTAATAAACCCATTTTATTAACTAATTGACGCGATATTACCAAATATATATTAGAACCCGTTTTATGCTAGTTGTCGTTCCTATGTGACGGTTTGGATATCCTAATATCTATCAACCACACATTACATAAAGTAAAACAAACAACCAAGCATACATGCAAAATATAGTCATAACCGAGAACCGCTAAGTTTGACCATACTTGTTAGCCGAAACAAGTATAGGTCATAAGTCTCACCTAAGGGACAAAACATGACACAAGGATGGAATGTTGACTCCCACTTGACCTTGCATCCAAATGCTTCAAGTATCCTTTCCAAGTTGTTTGTGTTCTTGTTGGGCTTGTAAATGGGCTCCAAACTTCCAAAAGTCTTCTTGGGCCCAAGAGTGAAATTTATGGGCTTAATGGGCTTGAATCCCATGATGGGCCGGTGAGGCCCAACAAGCCCAAAATTTGGTCCAAGGCCCAAATCCACCAATTCTTGCATCTTCAATTTTTACAAAATGTATCCTAATACATATTTTTCTAAAACAAAGAAAATGCAACTAATCTATTTATTACATACCAACTTATGAATAAATAAATTACACAAGCCTAAAATATGAATTATTACAACCATATTGAATAATAAATATAACCAACATACACATAACAACAATCAACACATCCAAGGTCTCGGTTTCGGTTATGACACATCCAAACATACCAAATGTTCTAAGCATGCAACCTAAGCAACCAATGCCTAAATACATCAAAAAAAAAGGCAGCCCCCCCCCCCCAAAGGAGGCTACGGCTCAACCCCCCCCCCCCCCCAAAATTTTGCAATTTTGATATTTTCAACATCCAAATGTTAGTAATGGTTTCCTAAGATCTTTGCATGCATGTCAAGATCTTACAAAACCATGAGGGGTAAAATCCACCAAAATTTCGGACCCCTTTTCACCCATGAAAAAACCGAAATCTATGAACATGCAAGGAGCATAAGTCCTTGTAACCGGCTCTTGATGCCATTGTTGGGTTTTAAACAAGTTTATCAAAGTCAAGTTAACCATATTTAACTAGAAAACGCAACGGAAGCTTATATCTTAATACTTGTTAAAGAACATACCATTATGTTAAAACTAAAACCCAATGAACAAGGATCAATATTACAAGAACAATATGCTCACAAAATGTAAATGTACCTCCTTATACCTTATAGGAAGATGTAGGTTGTTGAAGGGGATGATGAATGAAAGGCAAGCCTCCAAAGAAGAAAACCTCAAGAGAGTGATACCCCAAGCCTTTTGCAACAACACCAAGTTATTTGCTAGGATTCTTGAACACCAAAACAAGCTCACCAAGCTCTCCCAAAATGCCAAGGTTGGCCGTGAGTTTTAGGAGAGGGAAGGAGAGAGTTTTTGATTCAAAACTTGAATTCAAAATGGAGAGAGGAGTGATACTTTGCATGTGTTGTGATTGGAGATGTATAAAGGAGATGTCAACACAAAAGGACAAAATAATAAATGGACAAACCATCCACCCACATGGGGTGGCCGGTTTTGTTATTTTTTTTTTTTTTTTTTTTTTTTGTTTTAACATTTAAATATCTCCATCTCTTATTTTATAAAACTCATTTTTATAAAATGCACATACATTTATGTAATTATTTAACCAATTAAATAATTAATTTATATAAACAAATTATCCAGATAATTTATTTAAATCCTCAAGTGTGTTTGTTTAGAAAACCAATTTTCTAAACACGTAGTGTTCGGTATTCATTTAAATGATCAAATCATTAAAAGAATACATTTGGTGTCGTCTAGCTTGTTATTGGGTATGACCCGACTTGGATCAAACACAGTTAGCCACATTAGTATAATTATGTGTCTCGGGCATACGTAATTCCAACAAAAAGTAAAGCAAATATCCAAGTTTATAAAACATAAACGAATCAAAATTGGATTTTTTGGTTACCAAACCAAAACCAATATTTCGGATTTTCCTAAAATTAAAAACCAAACCATCGATTTCTAATTCAGTTTGATTTTCCTTTTCTTTTTTCTATTTTTTTTTGGTGTTTTCGGTTTCTAGTAGGTTTTTCTAGTTTTCTGCACACCACTACACTACGTATGTTGTGGATTCAATATACAAACCGTTTAATGTAGTTATTAGTAGGGTCAACTTATTGTACAATAACAGTTTAAATTTACTTTTAGTTTATAAATTTAAGTTGTAATAAAAAAATGTTTCACAAAATAATAATTTTTTACATGTTGAATTCTCTTTGGTAAACTCATAATTAGTGATGGCATATTTGTAAGAACCAAAGTTTCGCCTAATAAGTTGAGAATTTGGGCCAGAGAAGTGTCACTATTCATTGGTAAAAGTTCCGTTGGTGTTCAACGATAGACGGATTGTTTGATAAACGCATTCTAATGTGATATTCTATTTTATAGGATTATAGTAGTACTTGGTAATAGGAGTTTCTGTCTTGTTAGATCAAAAAACAAAATTAAATTTTATGGTGTACGTTAAACTTTACTCTAAAATAATAATCAAGATGCTTTAAAATAGTTTACAAAGGCCAAGCATATATACTTAAAACTTACGGTAAAATATGTATTCAAGAAACAATAATAAAAATAGAGTGGTAAGTGGGGGAAGGAAACATGGAAGGAAACTGTGTGTGGAATATACGACACAAAACAACTTTGACCTTAAAGGGACAGTGACACTGATTAACGTTAAGGGCACACATTTACACATACGAATCCCTAATATATCGTAGTGCCCTATGTTATTATGAGCTGGCTAAAGGGTTTATAATTCTATTCGCAAGTGGGGTTTTGTATATTAGTACTCTAAAAAGTAAAAAGCTATCAATCCATGTTTGAGTAATTCATTTGTTTTAAAACGTTCAACCAATGAAGCGTAATAGTCTCAAAAGGATCCTTTGTAATTAAAGTTCCATTCCAATAATACATTTAAATGAAGGGAAAAAAAAACTGTAAATGTTCCTACACACAAGAAGTATGGTGTGCGCGTGATTAGCATATTTTAAAGGAGTCGAAAATTATAGATGCAATATTAAGTAAATCAAACATCGTCATAATCTGTTTTGTCAACACGATCGATACTTAGCTATAAGATATGTGCAACATAAACGTGTTTTTTGGTGTAATGGTTGTTGAAGTAGTACTCTTATGCAAGCTCAAGTGAGAGTAAGCGAGTAACCTCTAGAATGGGTAACCTCTTCCAAAGTTCCTCTCAAGCAACAAAAAGCATACATGAATGCCACTTTTTTTAAAGGACATAATAATATTAAATCATCGAAAAGGCCGATAAAACAATTACAAAGAGTGCATAGGACTCTAAGCTACTTATGGAAAAAAAAAATTGACAATACTGATTGACATGGAATATTAATGTTACCATAGAAATAAAATTGAAGCCAAAATAAATGTTAGTTACAAGTGCTGCTAGTTAAGGAAATAATCCTGATTGGCTGGAGACTAGTGTGTTTAGATCCAATCACCAATTAAATTGTATCTATGTTTAAGAACAAAATCATTGAGTTGGAAGATTGGAAACAAGAGTGAGGTCTGTCGGTATAAAGATGACATGTAGTTTTATAATCTTTGATCATGGTGTACAACACCTTGATTAAGCAAAATTAACCTTAATTAATATCTTAAACAACTCAAAAGCACATGTACTACGGAATCCTTTCCACACCATGCGCATCTTTTTCCCCTTGTTTTTCAATTAAAAAATAAAGTACAAATTCGCAGGGACGTGGATCACTACCCTCCAAACAGGTGATGCAACTTTGTGTTAATATTTTATTCCCAAAACACGCATTAAGAAGAAAACACTAGTTTCATCCTTATCCTTAATTACCACCTTTCTCGTTATGTTAAAACATTGTAAATTACTCTTGCAAACCTAATAATGACTCCCCTGGTCTTATCCTTCTAGCTTAAGATATCAATAAATTAAATTAGCAACAAACAAAGTTGGCTATAATCAATGTTTTACAACCGGGCGATACATTTTAGCTTGAAAAATTAAGCAAACTGTTTGTAATTTGAACCAGGTCGTACCAACTCAAGCCCAATGTAAACTTTAATCTTTAGACCAAAGACATTTAGTGATCCATATTTACCACCAGTTAAAAGTTTAATCTAGCGGTCATTCCTATACCATTGAGTCGATCGGTTTTAACCACACAACCTTTTTATATCATGGAATCATGTAATTAAGTTTTTTTGAGTTGAAGTTGTATTTTATGGAATTATAGGGTTAACTAGTCAACCCGATTGAACCTGTTAGTACATAGTTTTACGTCTCGGTCTTTGTAAAGTATTATTATATTAGAATTTAATGTATAGGGGCAGTTTTGGTAATTGTATGCCCATTCGTTATATTATGTAGGGCACATTTGTTAATACTTAACGAATGTGACCCATTCGCTAAATGTAAGCTCATTCGTTAAGCTTGTTAACGAATGAGTGGAACGAATTTGGGCCATTAGTGTCACTTAATGTATTAGGTAATGAATAAGAGTCATTCATTAAGGGATATTTAAAGAATGACTCCATCTCCTATTTATACCCCTGTAACCGTATTCTAAAGTAATCGAAGTTTGTTATTATTGAATCCTTTCATTACTCTGTCGAAATTTCTCTAAACACACTTCATTCAAGTAATCGTATACTCGAATCAAACACTGTCATCATAGAACTGGATCCAAACAAACATTTATGTTTTTCAATTGGTATCAGAGCCAATTCGTTCAGATCTGTGATTGATTCAAGCTAATTAGTATTGTTTTGTATTCAATTGATCAGTTAATTCATCAATGGGTTGATTAACAGTGTTCGAACCTTAACAGTAACTGTAATTGGGCAATTGTACTTTGATCTGAGTCTAATTGAAACTGTTATGGCTAAGGATTGATTGACGAGTGTCTATAGATTCATTTGGCTGGATTAATTGTGTTAGAATTGAGTGTATCGATAGTTTGAAGGTTTTGGTGTTAATGACCAGAAGATAGTTTGAGTTTTGAGGTTTGATTTGGATTGGTTTTGGTTTGGTTTGTAGTTTCGGACGAGTACGCATTGGTTTGGATTAAGTTTGTGAGTGGTTTAGTATTGGCTTTTATGGATTTGATTAGGTTTTGTGGTTTATTTGGATTTATGGGCTTGTTTGAAGATATGAATGCTCAATCATTATCATGAATGCTCATTCGTGTGTGTTCATTCGTTAAACAGTTGTAACAGAATCAGACAACTGTCATCCACTCATAACTGCCTATTCGTTATTAATAATGTCATTCGTTATGATGTTATTCATGTCCACATTTGCTCACTAACTCATTCGTCATACTCATTGGCTACCGGAAACTCATTCGTTATATGAGTCATTCGCTATTCATACTCATTCGTGTTCTTTCCTATTCGTGTCACTCATTCGCATAAACAGTATTCATACTCATTCGTGTTCTTTCCTCTGATGACTCATGTGTTGGACAAACCGAATCTTTTGCTTGCATGGCCAAAATCAAAGAGGTTTGTACTAACTCAAGCTTTAACGTATCCATGAATGAAAGTCATGAAACAATTACTTCGGTAGTAAGCACTGAGTGTGATCAGTGTGGTGAACTTAACCACAAACTTAAGTCTGCTTTACACTACAATGATCAACTATTAAATGAACTTGCTATGCTTCGAGAATACCATAGACAAGTATCTAAATTGTCAGATCAATCTTCTTTGAAAATCAAGAACTTGTCTAGGAGCAATCATGATCTGAAAACAGAAGTTAATTGTAAATTGGTTATTATCGAACAACACTTTCAAGAAATCCTCAAACTAAGAACCAGTGTCACTAAACTTGAGAATGAAATCTTAGAAATAAAAAACAAAATTAGCAAGTTTAGAGACTCGTCATTCATTCTTAATGAGATTATTGAGGTCAATAACTCTCATCAGAAGAATGGGAAAGCTGGTTTGGGATTTGTTGACATGCCACCTCTATTCAAGAATGGCTATTCTTGTATTCCTGAGATTGTTAAAACTAAACCAACAAACTCAGAAAAACAAGAAAACATTGAGGTGAATGTGAAAAATGTTGTTTCTGATAAACCTGTTCGTGATAAAGTTCATATCAAAATTAATTCGGATTTTACCGAAAGTGAAATCGATGGATCGATTGAAGAACTGAATGAACCAGAGGTGTTTATTAAAAATGATAACATTGCTACTGAAAATCACATTCTGTGTGAACCGGAAGAGTTTGAAAATGCGGTTTATGGTTCACAATCTTCAATCAGTTCTAAAATCGAGACAAAGACTTCTCGTAAAGTAAATACATCAAAAAAACCTAAAAATTTTGATGAGTATTTAATGAAGTTCGTTAATCCTTAAGAGTCTAAATTAAATCAAGGACGGGTTTGCAAGCTTAAAGGTTTGAGCAAAGTATTTTCTGACAAAGAAGTACCATAGAGCTTGGTAAAACCAGAATTGACAGAAAGTGTTTTCAACGATGATACATCAAAGGTAACTGAGCTTGAGGACGCGTTCATGAAATCAAAATCCACTAAAACTCAAGTGAAACAGAATTTAAATTCTTTCAAGCTTATAAAATTTGTGAAATCATCATGATTGGAAAATGTATCAAATGCGACCAATCTTGAGTTTTATAAAAATAAAAAGGGAATTAAGAACACTGTTTCAAACCTAGTTCCTGTTGTGACCACAAAAGTTGCTGTTGCGCAACCTAAGCTTACTCACGTGGCTCATGTTTCACTACACAAAGTCATTGATTCGCGATTATGTTTCTGATGCGCTAAAAGTAATCTAATAATTATTAACTAAAATTACGCTAATCTAGATGCTAAGTAATACTCTAGACTCTCTAAAACTCGACTAAACAACTAATCGGCAAGTGAACTGATCGACTCTAGTAAAGCTAAGTAACTCCGGATATCGAACCCATGAGACTCTTTAAACTACGTTTATTACTTAATTAGACTCAACTACAAACACGACTTTATTAATTTATAATTTTTTTTGGGGGGGGGGGGGGGTTTCTTAATTAAAATGCTAATTTAAAATTATTATTAAAAACTAATTTAAGAAAACAAGTAAATTAAACGAAAACACAAGTTTGACTAAATAAGATGATGATCAGAAAACTACCTAGGCTAGGATCCCCTAAATTTCAGATGTTTAATTAACCGGGAAAATATTTAGTTATGGACTGGGATTGTAAAATAGAAACCTAAGAGAAAACCCGAACATGACCCCTGACCCTTCTCAAGAGACACCTATGGGTTTCTAATAAGTTTTAACGCACACCAGTATTAAAAATCAAGTTTCCTTACGGTCACCTAATTATTTATGACTTAGTTCCTTTATACGAAATCCTACCTTACAGCACGGAAATCGAAGGCAGTTTAATATATTTAATTGATTCAATAAACAATAATTAAATAATCAAACCTATACGGACTCCTTACGAATAACTAAATCTAGCAAGATCAAATAATAAAGATCTATCAATAACCTGGCACTTTACAGATTTAGGTTAGCAGTACACTTAGATTTATTTAATTAATAATTATTATTCTTATGATCTTATTGCAAATCAATCATAAAATAATCAATAACACAAAGAAATTGACCTAATAGCAACCTATCATAATGACAAACAATAATCAAGGCAACTATGGACTAATAATAATTAATCAAACAATCCTAAGTATCCATATGCATCAATTCAATATGATTAAAACTTTTAGTAAATCATAAAACCATAACGACAAATAAATCCCAAATCAAAACACAACGTCAAAGTAGGTTCATCATAAACCTAGACAGTTTATAATGTTTTGCCTAGCATCTTAAAGTAAAACAAAACAATGATAAACAAAATCATGGTGAAAATAAATAAGAACGGAAGATTAAAGGCGATAAAACCCGTTGTCTTCATTCTTGGATGATAAGTACTTCGCCGGCTGATTCCTTGCCTTCAAACCCGCCAAATATTGCAATCCTAAGCTCCGGGAAACTCCAAATTCGGCTCTGGTTCGCAGGGTATGCGCCCCGGGCTAGGGGTGGCTGACCAGTCTGGTTCGTTTCCTGATGCGGCCCGGTTAAATTCTGATGCGGTCCGGTTCAATTTCTGATGCTTCGGTTCACCGGTTTGGCTTGTTTTAGCTTGTTTTTCGCCTTTTTAACCACGATAAACCCCCGGAACCTACATTATTCAAATATGTTAGTAATATAAAAATTATAATAAAAACCAAAGAAAACTAATAAAATATTATATAAAATATACAAATATCCCCATACTTTATATATATTAAGCATTATATCAAATATCCCCATACTTATCTTTTTTTCGTCCCTGAAAAAGTCTAATTGCAATGGGATCAGAATCGGAGAAATGCAATCTTAAAAACATATTAGGTTATCTTAAAGCTCAGATAAATGTAAAAACCGCGATTTCTTATATTGTTGTCCACCTAAACCCATCCACCAGCCTATCAATCCCCCATGCACATTAAGCATTTAAGTTCATGTGATATTAAAAACCTGTGGGTCTCACACCTTTGGAGTTAAGATCCACCTACCCCATGTCAAGCATAGTAAAGACAATTAAAAATAATCGAGTTGACGCAAACTGGTTCAACATGTCACCGTAAGATAATAACCCCTTAATGGTAAGAAGAAAATACACTTAGATGGAATTATGGATGATTGGTTAAGTGAGGTCGTACGAGCATGCCCTAAATATTATTAGACTTTGTCCTATATATGCCCTAAGAATATATTTATTGACTAGAAACTTTCGAACCCCTAAGGTGTATCCTCAGAGTCGCCATCCCCTTGGTAACACGTAAACTCTCAGTCTCGTCTATTATGTGCACTTTGGCCTCTTTTTCTATTTTTTGAGAATGCTTCTTTGGCATTTTTTTATTACATAACATTTCTCACTTTTTCTTTTCAGATCAACGTTTGGAATGCTTATTTATTTATTTTTTTTCATTCTGCACTTAGGCATCTTTAACCTAAAAAATATATAACTAAAGACTAAAGCTCGTATAAAATTGGACATTTGTGGGGCGCCACCACTCTTTATTTATTTTCATAAAATGGAGTGGCATGCTAATTTTAAAGTGCATTCGCTTCTCACCACCTTAGGGTAATAAGCTTATGGTAATATTCCCTATACCTTATCGAATTTCAGCTTCACTGTCTCCCCTAGGATGAGAACCCACAAAAATCTAACATTTAATTAGGTTTATTAAGAATATGCAATGGAAAACCTTCCAAGACTAGTTGGGCCTATAGACACATCCCAAGCTTAGTACGCCTTCTTTTAATATTATCTCATATTATTAGTAGTTTGAAAAACAGATTCCCGATAAGTAAGCTCATCTCCCATTAAAATGAAAAAAGAGACAAAATCAAGGGACATTTTTCAAAACTTTTTTTTTTTTAATTTTTCTTTAATTTGATTAAAATTTAACTATGACTCAAATGTCCTATCCACACACTTAAATTTAACATTGTCCTCAATGCAAGAATAAGGACGAAAAATAAAAATGAACTCGAAATACAAATACCTAAAAACCTAAAAAGAAAAAACAAAAATAAAAATAAACAAGCAAGATAAATAATGAAAAAGACTTAGCTGGTAATATGCGCTTGACTATATGATGCCAAAGTCTTCTTCCAAAGCTGCCCTCCAACTCCAAACGTGTGCATCAAACAAATATCCCTTTCTCTCACACACGAACGAAAGCGGCAAACATTCAACAAACAATATCTAAAACATATCTTATCAACTTAATAGAGTTTAAACATTCAAAGTATTTTACCAAACCAACTAACCCACCCAATATATAAAACATGAATAAATAGCAGCAAATAATAAAAAGTATACAGTTCGGCTGCTCCATCCCTACACTTGAATTTTGCATTATACTTCGTGGGGGTCATTTTTCCAGCTCAAAACATGCAAAACTTAAACAAAAACAAAGAAAACTACAAAAATCTACGTTAGTGACTCGACACGACTCAAAAATAAAGATAGGACAAATATACAAACTCTACACTTGAGCTTTCACTCAAGACACTCTCCTATGTGAATTACTCGGCTGTCCGAGCGACTCGACACGACTCAAGATAGGACAAAAATATACGTTAGTGACTCGACACGACTCAAGACACTCTCCGTTCAGTGGAACGGCCGAAAGCTCCTCCAGACTTTCCTTTTGTTTAAGAAGATCTTTCAAAATCTTGGCATATTTCGGCATATACTGGAGGGCCTCGATAAATGGAAGGTTAATGCTAAGCTGCCTAAAAATATCTAAGAAGTTCCCGTACTCTCTACTAAATTTCTGATTCTTAAGACGGGCTGGATACGGGGCACGGGAATGATCTATAAGTGGTGAAGGCCTAACATCTGTCGATTTCTTTTTGTCACTTCCTCTAACTATGTGCTCACTGGTTGGTGCGATACTTGCTAGGCCTAGCCTAGGTTGCACCCTCGCAGGAGTCTCCATCACTATCTCCTCATCCACTAACTCATCTCCCTCCTCTACCTCAACATCTCTCTCCGGACCTAAAACCCTACCACTACGAGTGGAGATGGCATTTAACTGAGCTGCCGGATTTTGCTGAGTGGAACCCGAAAACTGACCGGGGGTCTCTCATCTAAACATCGGGCTATATCACCTATTGTTCTCTGAAGATATAAAAGTGCGGACTGGTGATTCCTAATTAGCAAATCAGGATTGGTAATTTTCTTATGAGTTTCTTGATCTCTAACCAGTATATGTTTCATCATTTCTTCTAACCTACTAGAACTACCACCCAAGTCCTACCCACTATTCCCACCTTGACTACTTTGATTCACACTAAACGACTGATCCTGCCCCCAGTTAAGATTTGAATTTGATTGTAAACTAGGGGGTGCACCGGAGGAACGCAAATTTGAATTATAATTATTATTTTTATTGTTGTTCTAGTTTGAATTATTATTTCCATTAAATGTATTAGGAACCATATTCTGCCCTACTACGAACTCTACCTGCTCCTGACTCATCAACAAACAATCTAAAGTCCCATGCCCTCCTCTACACAACTCACACTTATCTATCTTAGCCTTAAGTTCTCTCATCTCACGAGTTAGGCTCTCTAAGGCAGCAGCCACACTAGCATCCAGATTGACCTGGTGCACACCTCGTACAGATGAGGGTGTACTAGTGACGGGATTTTTGTAACACCCGTCTAAAGCGGAAACGCCTGAGTGTGACGTACAGATTGCTCAAACACACGTGACACTATTAGGTGACCATAATAACATTATTTCATTTAAATCATCATGTAACACAAGTTTATCAAATAATACAAGTTGTAAGAAAATAAATAAATGAAACGATAAGTTGTTCTTTGAATATCCTATAAGCATGCTATGTGTCCTCTAACCTTCATCCTCGTATCTCTATGTCAGGACTGTGAGTCGGGTGAAACCTTAGGAAAGGTTGACAAGAACACACTGACTCAGTTACCCAAGGCCTATTGAATATCCCGGCGGAATCAGGATATCCAACAATTTGGAACGAAGGTGTGATATATCAAACACGAAACGATAATAGATAATCGATAGTAACACAATCAAAGACAAAAATTTAATGCATTTAATATATCATTTAATGGAACAGTGAAAGGAATGTCTAGGCTTTCGTGTATGATGGCAGTGGCTGCTGTATGAGGAAACCAATAGAATAATCTTTGGAATGTTTCTAGTATTGCGTGCTTCGATATCCGTGCCCTAAATGGAAACCTAGGACCCTATTTATAGACCCTGACTTTCCTTCTAGAAGTTCCTAGTCATTACATAATGAAAGACAAAATAAATACAAGTGTAAGAGTCTCGAGCAAGGTTTGTCTCTTGCTCGAGTAGACTCAGTATGCAGGGTATGCTCGAAGAGTGTCCTCGAGCATACTTTACTTAGAATATCTTTAGTGAAGATATTCTCCTCTAGCAAGCTTCATTCTTCTTGACCAATCCTTGCTTTGCTCGAACTAGTCCAACGAGCAAGCTCATTCTTCTTGATATCTTCAGTCTTGTCCTTAAGACTTATTGAACAATCTTTAGCATGCTTGGATGTAAATCTTGATCGGGGAACTGAACTGTGCTCGAAGTCCTTGCTTTGATCACATGACATCTTCTTATTGCATCCATGCTTGTCCCCATGTGCTCGATCATCCTGTGCTTGTAACAATTGGTTAAAACCTGTATGATTAAGCTATTTGCTCGATTGGCAATCCATTCTCGATAGAAGAATACTCTTGCTCGTTGAAGTGTAGCTTGCTCGAAGCTATAACACTTAGAAGAATTAACCATTCAAGGTTCTAAAGAACTTGCTCGAAGTAGTCAAACCATGCTCGATCGTATAGGCTTGCTCGAAGTCCATACATAACCATTTACAGAGGAGGTTGAGAAGATTCCTATCTTCCTTACAGAAAATCCGACCCAATAATCTCCCCCTAGATTGGAACAAGCTCAGATGCACCAAAAAACACCTGCATAAAGTTACACATGTATCAGACATCAAAGATATATCATTCAAGAACATGTCATTTCATTACATAAATAGGAATTCTGCCTCTTGGGCATTACACATAAAGTTGGTTTACATCAAAATAAAAATCAAACAAAATTACAAAGATAAACATAAATAAAATTAATCATCATTAAGCTCCATTCTTCTATCTTCTCCTCCTGCTCCTTGTGTCAGCTTTTTCTTTCTTTAGTTTGACAAGGTCTACCTTTTGTTTAATTATATCAAATTCCATAAGGAGTCAATGGGAAACTCAGCATCTACTATGTCTTGGAGATCTTGAGGATGCATGAATTGTAGATCCCCATCATACCGGATCACAACAATGGTTATACCCGATTCATTCCTTGAAGAGATCAAGTCATTATGCTGGTTGTAAGTGATGTAGGTGATTCTTCCATTATGCTGCACCACTGAATTTGGTTCTCTCATCTCTTGCCTCATAGCCAAGCACTCCTTTAAAGTCTTTCTTCTACCATGTGAGCTGCTTGCTTGGATTTTTCTTTTGCTTGTGTCAAATGAAGAGAGTTCAAGTGTGTGTACTTCATTGATCCGTTTGCGCCTTCTCTCCTTTTCACCTTGACTGTGGATTGTTCTTTTCTTCTGATTTAAGAATGGAAACCTTTTCTCTGATTGTTCCTTGATGTATTTTGATAGTCCATTCCTTTATTGTCCAGATGCTTGGCTTCTGTTTTGATTGTCATATAGTTTCAATTCAGCCATCTTTGTCAGTTGTTCTACAGTAAAGTTTCTCAAGTCATCTCTGAAAATAATAAGAGTTTCTTCTTGATCTTCAGTGATCACCCTTAAAGTCTTGGATCTTCTATCAAAGTAGAGATGTGTGGGCAGATTTAAGTTCCTTGGCTGCTCAGGCCTCACAATCTCAGACCTTAAGGGTGTTCGTCTTGTGCTTCCTTGTTGAGTTTTCTTTTTCTTACTAAGCCCCTCCTCTCCATACCATCTTTTAATTGTCTCATCAGTTTGAGCTATCAATCTTCCCATACTCACACCTTTCTTGTGTAGGGCACTCAACATCTCAGCTCTAACTAATTCCTCCATTCTTCTTCTGTCCTCTTCCATTTTCCTCTCAGTCTCTAAACACATTCTCTACTCTCTTCTGTATATTTCTAGTAGTTGAGCATGAGGCATTCTGTCAAACGCTTCTTCAGTCATGCCATTGTCCATTAATATGTGATTCAAAGTCTGGACTCTGATTGGCTCTTTAAACCATTCTTTGGCTTCAACTTCTTTCTTTTTAGACTCCTCTCTCTCCTTTTCCATCTCCAACTTTAAGTTCTTTTCTCTTTCAAGATCAGCAAACACCTTTTGGCTTTTGTAGGAGTCTTTAACACTTTGAACTTTTCTTTTCAATTCTTCCAGAGAAAGTTTGATTAATGAATTGTATTTAAAGCCATGAACTTGTAAAAACTGTATGTCTTTGTGTTTGGCTTTGATTGAGTCATATTCTTCATCACTTCTCACCTTTCTCTTTTTGCTCACTTTATCAACAAAAATCTGCAATATCATCTACCAGAGCATTTTTTTAGATTTTTTCAATAGTATCGAAGGATTGTAGGTTTAAAAAGGCAGGCTTGTTTCCAGCCTTTATTAGAAATTCCCTTTTGGATTTCCTCTCTCTCCAACCATTTGCCTCTCTTGCCATTTCTTCTTTTGATAGCCTTTGAAGATATCTCAAGTCATACTCCAGGCTTATTAGATTGTCTCTATCTTCATTTTCATCCTTCAAACCTCCTTCATCTTCATCATCTTCATCAAATTCTTCATCAAGGTTGTGAAGTGCTCCAATCATTGGCTCTTCAACATTCTTAGATTTATCCCTTTCAATTTCTGCAAGTTTAGCTAGTCTTCTCTAGTACACCATTACTTTCAAGGATTTTTGTCTCTTGGGTTTTGGTGTTTCAAGTTCAGATGTTGCTTTCCTCTTTGCTCCCCCCTCAGCTTCATTCTCTATTTCTATTGGCTCAGTGACATTTGGTTCTTCGTTTACTTTCTTCTTCACTTCATTGCCAACAATTTTTGTGATTATAGGCTCAGCAGTTTCAGTTGCTGGCACATCAACATTTATCTTTTCAACTACTGGCTCCTTCACCGGAATATCATCATTCTCTTCAGCAACTTCATTAATAATAGGTTCAGTGGTTTCAACTGGTTCTTCAACCACTGGTTCTCTTTATTTGCTCATGTCAATAAAATCTCTCTGTGCCTTTCTAGCAGCCATTATTATCTCAGGATGATGCCCTTCTGGTTTGTTCAGAATGTCTATCAGATCCTTCATTATAACCAGTTCCACCATTGTTCTGGCAGATATTTCAATAGTTTCATCCTCTTCTTGATTAATTGGACCCAATCCAAGTTCTTGTTCTTTATTTGTTTTTGGTTCAAGTTCTTCACTCTCAAGCTCTGATATGACTGGCTCAGATGGTGTGGGCTCTTGTTCAGTTTGCATCGGCTCTTGTGTTTCATTATTTTGTTTTGCATTTAGAGCCTCTAGAGTAGCGTTGATTGCATCATCTGCCTCTTTTCTCATTCTCTCATCCTCCTCTTCCTTCTCCTTCATTTTGATCAGTGCTTCAAGCACATCTTGTGGAATTTCCTCCTCATTTTCTTGATTTAATGAGTTCAGCTCTTCATTTATCAGTCTAATAGCTGTTTTGACGGATTCCACCTCTGCAATGTCAGGGTCAATCACATTTTCCTTTTCTAGGATCTCATCACCTGATTTATCTTTATGGGTTGGAATAGGTTGAAGGTCTTCTTCAGATAGAGCCACCCCTTTTCCTTTGATTTTTCGTTGGGCTATTTGCTCAGGGGTCTCTTCTTCCACTTCTTTCTGCTTCTCCCCTACCTCCCCCTCATCATCAGAATCTCCATCCTCATATTCTTGATTTATGATGTTTAGTGCATTTGATGTTCCAACTTCTGCAGCCTCTTCATCAGTACTTGCATATAAATCTTCAATTATTTTCAGGCCCTCTGCATCTTCATATTTCTCCCCCTGTTTTGGTGCATCCGAGGTCTTCTCAATCTTAAAGTGCCCCTCTAGGGTTCGAATTTCAATAAAGCCTTATTTAGTGCAGCCTCCAATGCCCTGTTTCTTGTTTCCAGGACTGTATTCTTTTCTTTTAACAAGATATTTTCAAATTCCAGGTTCATGTTTTCATTAATAAGATCATAGATGTCTGGACTGGAAGGTGGTGTTTCTTGAGTCGGCTTTGGGGCATGTTCAGAGAAAGGTTCAGATTCAGCTGTTTATGGAGATGGTAACTTATATGGCTCAGGGTCTGTTGGAATGGATTAAGTTGGTTGAGTAATGGTAGTCGCGGGTTGGTCTTCTACTAGGGAGGATGGTGGGGTAGGAATATGTGTGTCTTGAATAGGTTGGGAAATAGGTGGTGAGCTATTAATTGGATCATGTTATGGGGATCTTGGCGGTGAAGGGACATGTGTGTCATGGATTGGTTCATTATCAGATAAGGCTGGTTCAGTGGTAGCAGGTGAGGAAAGGATGTTATCATTGCCATCATCAACTTCAACAGAGTCCGTGTCATCATTATATATTTCAGGAGGTGGTGAATCTGGTGGAGTGATCTTGTGTATGATGTTAGCAACATTTGATATTACACTTGCAACAAACACATCATCATCCATGGGCTCAGTAGCTCTGTTGCTCGGACCCTCAATAGGATCATTAGTTTCTTCATTCACTTCCAACTCTGCATCATCTCCTTCAAGAGTAGGTTGGTCAATCACAGGCATATCACTAGCAACACCATCTTGAGCATGATCATTATTACCCACAACCATAAAATTATCACCATCTGGACCATTGTCCCCTTCATCTTTCTAATCATCATCATCATCTACATCATCATCATCTTCATCATCACTGTTTCCTAGGGTTCTCGGTACATCAATAGCACCTAGAGCTGGCACAAGCAGCCATAGGAGAACATCCCAATCTGTATTCCCCTCAAACTTACTCTTTGCATCTTTCATTCGTTTGAAGATATTAGGATCTTGTAATCTCAAAATCTCTCATGTCCTTTGAAGATCCGGTAACGATCTGTTTATCAAAATCTGCAGGAATTGTGGATACATTAGGAACCTTTGATTTACTTCCTTCTCAGCATTTGACACCAATCTTTGGAAGATGAATCTTGATATATTGAAAGGCTGTTGGTATAAAATCACCACAGTAAGAGTGCCCAATTCCCTACTCATTAGTGTCCAAGTCCCTCTCCTAGAAGATAAGGGACTGGATGACATGATGGATTAGGAACCGGTATAACAATGGAAAGCTACCATTTTGAAATTAACCCTCCTTCACAGTTCCTTGGTAACCCATTGTCTCTTGAAAGAATCTTAACAATCTTGGGGTTGAATAAGAAGGTTGAGCATCAAAATTGTCGTTCAGGTTCAATGCAGCTTTTATTAAAGCTTCTGTGATCTCAATGTCATGATTTAGAACAGATGCCTCAATCCTTTTCCCGTTAACATCTTTCACATAAGTAGCGGACCCCCAAAAGTCTGAAATATGGTTTCTTTAAATAGTAGGGCTTTAAGTGAGGGCTATTCTCAGGTTGGAGTTCCGTAAAAAATTGATCATTAGCTCCAACTCTTGGTTATCCTCGTCTAGCTCCAATTGAGCTCACATATTGTGCCTCTTTTTGAATTTTAGGGCCATCAGTTCTGCAAAATAAGAAAATATGTCAGTACACAAAGTTGCAGAACTAATATGTGAGGATAGTTAGATGATAATAACTTCTTCAATTAACCTGTTCCGTAGTAATATGGGTACCTGCAAAACAAGTAAACAGTCAGTAAGAGATTTCAATAAGAAACCCTAGTTTCGAACTCGGTGTGACGATTATCGAATAACGATGTCTTACCGAAGTCGAAACAGAACTAATGGCTGTATTCGAAGTATAATCGAGCAAGTAACGGAGTTTTCGCGTAACGCCCGTCAAACTTCCGGTTCAATGATTTAGCGTGTGTAAAATATGTATAACTCTCGGGACTTAAACGACGTTTCTCGAGAACCTTTATGTAACCCCCGCTACGTTAAAACACTTAACCTTTCTTACAAGTCGCCAAATCTTGCAAATTCGAGGGACTTGGATGAAACATGTTTAGGATATATCATTAAACAAAAAAAAAGATGGCACCCTAGCTGCTGTTTGCGATCGGCAGGTTCCAGCCACCCCCTCCCTTCCTTGCTTCGAATTTTTGATCGATTCCAAGCTCCTAGAAGTAGTTCAAGGTATGTACTACAATCCCCAACACTCTTTTTGTTCACCCCCAATCGTTTTGATGCTCAATTTTGCCGAAACTTTTCGTTGGACAGATTTTCGGCCAAGGTGTAATTAACCCACTTCCCATGGATAAAAATTAGAGTTTCCAGTGTAGAAAGATCCCCAGGTATGGCATTTACATCATATTAAAATTTCGTGGTCATTGGATGTGATTAGGTCGGTCAATCGATTTTAGTTCGAAAAGTAGGGTTTATCGGGTGTAGATTTGCAAATTGTTGAGTTTGATGCGTTAATTGATCGGGTGACCGACCGAATCAGTTTGTACAGCCCTAAGGGGGTTTAAGGGCTGTGGAAAAATTATTTTTTTGATGCTCGGGGCGGTTGTGGTTAGTGCTTCGTCAATCGAGTCGGCGGTGCGTGAATTTTCGTTTAAATGTTAACGTAAGAGTTGCAAAAAGGAACCGTCAACCCTATCAACTCGGGTGACATAATCTTGATGAATGAAAAGATTTAAAATGAAATTTGGTCCATTTGGGGATGATTCATTTAACAAATGGTTTTAAGTTTTATTACACGCGCATTCGACCCGATTTGATTACCCTTGGGCCTTGGGCCAAGTTGTTGGGCCTTGGGCCAAGTGTTGGGCCTTGGGCCAAGTTGTTGGGCCTTGGACCATAGTTTTGGGCTTGAATGGCCCATCAGGCAAGAGTGTTCTTATGGTCTAGTTTAGTAAC
Organism: Bidens hawaiensis; assembly: GCF_021521415.1. Taxonomy (NCBI): domain Eukaryota; kingdom Viridiplantae; phylum Streptophyta; class Magnoliopsida; order Asterales; family Asteraceae; genus Bidens; species Bidens hawaiensis. Next base: position 924,847 of record NW_027491382.1, on the reverse strand, counting down.
GTGTTGTGTATAATTTACAGGCCCTTGCTTGTGATTGTGCACTTAGGGATTTTCCTAGCTCGTTGCAGGTGTTCGATTTATTTCAGGTGAGTTCATGATGCCCTTTTTACTCTTTTTACTTTTGGGCTAGCATGCACACGTTTTTAAACGGATTTATATAGGCTTGCTAGCATATGGTAGGCCTTGGGATGTTAAATATATATATGTATATTCATTATTGCTTGGCCTATATCTGGCGACGTTGTAGTCGTTTCGACTACTGGTGTTGTGTATGCCTACTTTGTGTTTGCATGCACTGATGTTACGTGTTTAGGTTGTACGTTTGCTCGACCCTGATGTTATACGTGGATGTTATATATATATACTGTGATATATATAGCGATGTAATTAAAAGGATGTTTACATATACATTTTGTATATGTATGTATGAGGATGTTTAGTTTTCGGAAATGATGATTTGATTGATGTACTCTTTTATTTTTAAACTTTTGGTTTAACTATCATAACTATCACTATTGATATTATTTACTTAAAACTTGAACTCACTCAGCTCAAGCTGACTTTGTTGGCATGTTAGTGTGAGCTTCAGGTTAGGAGGAGGATGCCTTATCGCTTGGACGTGCACGAAGATACTTGGACGGTGAAGGGCATACGGGAATTGAAGTTTTACTATTAAACATTTATTTTTTAAAAGTTTTTATTTAAAGAAAATTATGTTGATTTTGGGAAAAATTCCCGGGTTTTGGGAACTTATTTTATTACTCATGTTTTCCGCTGAATTATACTCTGAATTGCTTATTTTAATGAAATGAATCATTTTTAAGTTTAAATATTTTTACAAGTGTTTTGTACGATTACCAACTGTGGGGTTCCCGGGGTTCGGGGCCTTACAAGTTGGTTTCAGAGCCTTGGTTCGAGGGATCCGAGCATCCTCGAATGCTTGGACTCGAACTGTAAGAAAGAGACCGGTATGCCCACCGCAAGTAGCTGCACGCCAAGAGGTAACTTTAGATTATTAGTCATTCCTTTAAGTATAAAAGTTTTCAGTATGTGATTAACTGTTTAAGTGTTAGATAGAAGGCTAATGTGGATAGGGGCAGGGGGTGATTAGGACGGGCGGGTAAAGTAAACGACTAATTACACTTGATCAACGTCATTAGCAGTTTACCCTTACCTTACATGTTCTAAATGCCACTTGTACCTTACCATATTAAAATTCTGTCTTTGTAGGGATAAGTCATGGTTAATACTCGAGCAGCTAAGAGAGGTGGTTCTAGTGGTCGTAAGCCATGTGCCGAAGCCAAGAGTGAGATTCCTACTTCCCAGCAGGACACTCCGATTCATGAGGAGGGGGATACCCCACCTTAGATCCTGCTATGCGCGCGGCTATCGCGGATGAGGTTTATCAGGTGCTCCATAGCGCCATTCCTGAGATCATTGCTGAGGCCGTCAGGGCCATGGAGGAGTCACTGGTTGGTAAGGGTTCGGATAGGGGAAAGAAGGGTACGGAGGTACAGGTCGAAGAGGAAAAGGAAGTGTATGTGCCGAGTGGGGATGAAGATGAGGTGCGGACAGTTAGTGTATCGACCCGGGGTTGCTCGTATGGTGACTTTAAGAAGTGTGACCCCCCTTCTTTCGATGGTACTAAAGATGCATTGGCAGCACATCAGTGGGTAAGAGAGATGGAGGCTGTTCTGAAGGTTAGTAAGTGCAAGGGGGATGATATGGTGACTTATGCTGCTGCCTCATTTCGTTCCGAGGCACTATGTTGGTGGGATAACTTGGCGCAAGCTATGGGTGATCGTTTGATTAGGAGGATGACGTGGGATGAGTTGAAGAAATTGGTTCTCGATCAGTTTTGTCTTCCGCATGAATTGGATAAGATAGAGCAGGAATTCTTGACCTTGGAGGCTGGTACTATGTCGCATCGAGAGTATACCACCAAGTTTAACAAGATGGCTCGTTTATGTCCCAATTTGGTTACTCCCGAAACCAAGAGGATTAAGAAGTATGTGAAGGGGCTTCCGGTGGATATTCGTAGGGGTGTGTTGACTACCGACATGAACTCTTTTCACTCGGTGGTCACTCTAGCAGGTACGCTGTATGATCAGAGGGAGAAGTTACCGCCACCCGAGAATAGGAAGGCATGGAACTCAAATTCGTACGGTAAGCGGCCTGGGGGAAGCAATTTTAATCCGTCTGAGAAAAGGGTAAAGACTGAGACTTCTGAGTTTTAAAGGGGTGCGGAGTTCGGTAATTGCAAGAAGTGCGGGAAGCCGCACAAGGGGGAATGTAGGATTGGGTCTGGCACTTGTTTTCGTTGTGATAAGGTAGGACACCCTCATTTCGAGTGTCCGACATTGACTTGTTTCCGCTGTAAGGGTTCGGGTCACTTGGCATCAAACTGTCCCTCCAGTAAGGCGAGGGGCTCCGGGCAGGGGACTTCCTCGAGAGGGAAGATGGATGAGAAGCCGAAGGCCAGGGCGAGGGCCTTCAACATCTCCAAGAAGGAAGCAAAGGAGGATGCGGATGTCGTTTCAGGTACTTTTTCCTTATTTAGCTTTCATTCCACCGTTATAATTTCTTGTTCCTTTGAAATCATATGTGTTAAGCAGTAGTATAATATTTTCCCAGGTACTTTCTTACTTGATGAGTTACAGGCTTCAGTTTTATTTGATTCGGGCGCCAGTAGGAGTTTTGTGTCTACCGCTTTCTTTTCCTTGTTGAATAAATCACCCGAGCACGTAGTCGATGGGTTTGAGGTTGAGGTCGCCGTAGGAAAATCCGTGTCCGTGTCTAGGGCTATTCAGGGTTGTTCCATCGAGTTGTCTGGTTATAGATTTCCAGTGCGATTGTATTTGATGCCGCTTGGTTGTTTCGATGTGGTGCTCGGGATGGATTGGCTCGCAAATGTTGATGCTCAGATCATTTGTGGTCAGAAACTCGTTCGTCTAAGGGCCCCGGATGGGACTCGAATTACGGTCTTCGGTGATCGGAATGTTGCGACGCCACATATTATATCTATGCTTAAGGCGGGAAAGTTGATGCAGCGGGGGTGCGGGGCGTATCTGGCGTATGCTATGAATGTGAATACCGAGGTGGCTACCATCAGTGATGTTCCTATTGTTCGGGATTTCCCGGATGTTTTTCCAGATGATTTGTCAGATGTGCCGCCGGATCGCGAGGTCGAGTTCTAGATAGACCTTGTACCGGGAGCCAAGCCCGTTGCCCGAGCTCCCTACCGCCTAGCGCCGAATGAAATGAAGCAACTTATGGCTCTGTTGGAAGACTTGCTCAATAAGGGCTTTATTCGACCGAGTATCTCGCCTTGGGGTGCCCCGGTCTTGTTCGTTAAGAAGAAGGACGGTAACATGCGAATGTGCATTGACTACTGTGAGTTGAATAAGCTTACTGTTAAAAATCGGTACCCGCTCCCGAGGATCGACGACTTATTTGATCAACTCCAAGGGGCCAACTGTTTCTCGAAGATCGACCTTAGGTCCGGGTATCATCAGCTGAAGATTCGGGAGGAAGATATTCCTAAGACTTCCTTCCGCACTCGTTATGGACATTATGAATTTCTGGTGATGTCTTTTGGTTTGACCAACGCACCGGCTGCGTTCATGGATCTTATGAACCGGGTGTGTAGACCGATGCTCGATCGTTCGGTTATTGTGTTCATCGATGACATTCTTATGTACTCTAAAAGTGAATCCGATCACGCCGGTCATCTCAGGGAAGTATTGGAGGCTTTGCGGCAGAACAAATTGTATGCGAAATTTTCTAAGTGTTCCTTCTGGTTACGTGAGGTTCAATTCTTGGGCCATGTTATTAACCCGAGTGGTATTCTGGTTGACCCTGCAAAGGTGGAAGCCGTGAATGAATGGGAGTCTCCTAAGTCTCCAACCGAAATCCGTAATTTTCTGGGTTTGGCGGGGTATTACCGCCGCTTTATTCCCGATTTTTCAAAAATTGCTTCTTCTCTGACCAAGCTGACTAAGAAGAGTGTTAAGTTCGTTTGGGGTGCGGAACAGGAGGAGGCTTTTCTCGAGTTGAAGAACAGATTGACGCATGCCCCGATCTTAGCTTTACCTGATGGCACCGATGATTTGGTGGTGTATTCTGATGCCTCTTATCAGGGGCTTGGGTGTGTTTTGATGCAGCGAGGGTGAGTCATCGCTTATGACTCACGGCAGTTGAAGCCTCATGAGGCGAATTATCCTACCCACGATTTGGAGCTGGCGGCGGTGGTGTTTGTGCTTAAGTTGTGGAGACATTATTTGTACGGTGTTCCTTGCGTTATTTATACCGACCATAAGAGTTTAAAATACTTCTTTGAACAAAAGAAACTGAATATGTGCCAACGTCGATGGTTGGAGTTGATTAAGGACTATGATTTGGATATTATGTACCACCCCGGTAAGGCTTACGTGGTGGCCGACGCGTTGAGCCGGAAGGAAAGACCGAAGCCGATTCGTGTGAAATCTTACCAGCTTATTCTCAAACTCGACATTTTGAAACAAATAGCCAACGTCCAGAATGAAGCGTTGCAGGTGGAATGGATTATGTCAGAACATGTTTGGGGTCAGGAGAAATTGTTTGAAGACGTCGGTGATGGGTGAAATATAAGGATGGTCGTTTATGGGTACCAAGGTATGGGGGATTCAGAGATAAAATTTTGGATGAGGCGCACAAGTCGCGCTATTCCATTCATCCGGGCGCGACCAAGTTGTACCAAGACTTGAAGAAAAATTATTGGTGGCCTGCGATGAAGTTTGAGGTGGCTCAGTACGTGAGTAAGTGTTTGATGTGTCTACAAGTTAAGGCCGAGCATCAGAAGCCATTTGGGAAACTTCATCCGTTGGAAATACCTGAGTGGAAATGGGAGCATCTTACTATGGATTTCATGACTAAACTGCCTCGTACTCCTAGGGGCAATTATGACACCATTTGGGTAATCGTGGATAGATTGACCAAGAGCGCTCATTTCTTGTCGATTCGAGAGACTTTTAATTCTGAGCAGCTGGTCGATGTGTTTATTCGTAAGATCGTCTCTAGGCACGGGGTGCTGGTATCTATTGTTTCGGATAGGGATACGCGTTTCACATCCAGGTTTTGGAAAAGGTTTCCCGAGGAGATGGGCACCAAACTCCTCATCAGTACTGCTTACCACCCGCAGACGGATGGTCAGTCCGAAAGGACCATTCAGACTCTCGAGGATATGTTGCGGGCTTGTGTTATCGACTTTGGTGGTAGTTGGGACTGTCACTTACCGTTGGTAGTGTTCTCATATAATAACAGTTATCATGCCACGATTGGGATGCCACCGTTTGAAATGTTGTATGGTAGGAGGTGTAGGACTCCAGTCTGATGGGGTTCCACTGGTCAAAAGCAGTTGTGTAGTTTAGAGGTGGCCGAGGCTACGACTGAGAAGCTTGACAAGATTAAAGCATTTATGAAGGCCGCAGGATCGTCAGAAGTCTTATGCAGATAAAAGGCGAAGGCCGATTGTGTTTGAGGCTGGGGATCGGGTTATGTTAAAATTTTCTCCCTGGAAGGGCATTATTCGTTTTCGTAAGAGGGGGAAGCTTAGTCCGAGGTTTATCGGCCCGTTCCGTATATTGGCCCGAGTCGGTGAGGTAGCATATAGGCTGGATTTGCCCGCGGAGCTAGCGGGGATTCATCCTACTTTCCATGTGTCCCACTTAAGGAAGTGTTTAGTGGATGAGGAGGCCCATGTGCCTCTTGAGGATATTGAGCTTGACAGTAAGCTGAACTATGTGGAGGAGCCTATTGCTATACTCGACCGTCAGGAAAGGCGGTTGCGGAACAAGGTGGTTAAGCAAGTGAAGGTGTAGTGGAGGCACCATAGGGGTTCCGAAGCTACTTGGGAATCCGAAGATGAGATGATGAGGCTGTATCCGCAGTTGTTTCTGTCACCTCGAGATACGGGGACGAATCCCATTGTAAGGGGGGTGGACTTGTAACGCCCGTCAAACTTCCGGTTCAATGATTTAGCGCGTGTAAAATATGTATAACTCTCGGGAGTTAACCGACGTTTCTCGAGAACCTTTATTAACCCCCACTACGTTAAAACAATTAACCTTCCTTACAAGTTGCCAAGTCTTGCAAATTCGAGGGACTTGGATGAAACATGTTTGGGATATATCATTAAACAAAAAAAAAAGATGGAACCCTAGCTGCTGTTTGCGATCGGCAGGTTCCAGCCACCCCCTCCCTTCTTTGCTTCGACTTTTTGATCGATTCCAAACTCCTAGAAGTAGTTCAAGGTATGTACTACAATCCCCAACACTCTTTTTGTTCACCCCTAATCGTTTTGTTTCTCAATTTTGCCGAAACTTTTCGTTGGACAGATTTTCGGCCAAGGTATAATTGACCCACTTCCCGTGGATAAAAATTAGAGTTTCTGGTGTAGAAAGATCCCCAGGTATGGCATTTACATCATATTGAAATTTTGTGGTCATTGGAGGTGTTTAGGTCGGTCAATCGATTTTAGTTCGAAAACTAGGGTTTATCGGGTGTAGATTTGCAAATTGTTGAGTTTGATGCGTTAATTGATTGGGTGACCGACCGAATCAGTTTGTACAGCCCTAGAGGGGTTTAAGGGCTGTGGAAAAATTATTTTTTTGATGCTCGGGGATGTTGTGGTTAGTGCTTCATCAATCGAGTCGGCGGTGCGCGAATTTTCGTTTAAATGTTAAAGTAAGAGTCGTAAAAAGGAACCGTCAACCCTATCAACTCGGGTGACATAATCTTGATGAATGAAAAGATTTAAAATGAAATTTGGTCCATTTGGGGCTGATTCGTTAACAAATGGTTTTAAGCTTTATTACACGCGCATTCGACCCGATTTGATTACCCTTGGGCCAAGTTGTTGGGCTTTGGGCCTAGTTGTTGGGCCTTGGGCCAAGTGTTGGGCCTTGGGCCAAGTTGTTGGGCCTTGGGCCAAGTGTTGGGCCTTGGACCATAGTGTTGGGCTTGAACGGCCCATCAGGAAAAAGTGTTCTTATGGTCTAGTTTAGTAACGTGTTGTGTATAATTTACAAGACCTTGCTTGTGATTGTATGCAAAATGGATCTGTTTATCATAAAGAGATTCGTCGTTCCTGACCCTGCTTCACCTTAATTGCACTTAGGGATTTTCCTAGCTCATTGCAGGTGTTCGATTTATTTCAGGTGAGTTCATGATGCCCTTTTTACTTTTTTTACTTTTGGGCTAGCATGCACACCTAAGTGTTTTCTTACATGATGAAACGTTTTTAAACGGATTTATATAGGCTTGCTAGCATATGGTAGGCCTTGGGATGTTAAATATATATATATATATACGTATATGTATATGTATATGTATATACATTATTGCTTGGCCTATATCTGGCGATGTAGTCGTTTCGACTACTGATGTTGTGTATGCCTACTTTGTGTTTGCATGCACTGATGTTACGTGTTTGGGTTGTACGTTTGCTCGACCCTAATGTTATACGTGGATGTTATATATATATATATATACTGTGATATATATAGAGATGTAATTAAAAGGATGTTTACATATACATTTTGTTTATGTATGTATGAGGATGTTTAGTTTTTGGAAATGATGATTTGATGGATGTACTCTTTTATTTTTAAACTTTTGGTTTAACTATCATAACTATCACTATTGATATTATTTACTTAAAACTTGAACTCACTCAGCTCAAGCTGACTTTGTGTGCATGTTAGTGTGAGTTTCAGGTTAGGAGGAGGATGCCTTATCGCTTGGACGTGCACGAAGATACTTGGACGGTGAAGGGTATACGGGAATTGAAGTTTTACTATTAAACATTTATTTTTTAAAAGTTTTTATTTAAAGATAATTATGTTGATTTTGGGCAAAATTCCCGGGTTTTGGGAACTTATTTTATTACTCATGTTTTCCGCTGAATTATACTCTGAATTGCTTATTTTAATGAAATGAATCATTTTTAAGTTTAAATATTTTTACAAGTGTTTTGTACGATTACCAACTGTGGGGTTCCCGGGGTTCGGGGCCTTACAATTCGAGTAAGCAGGGAAAGCACGGGCAAGAGTTGTTTGCGTATAGATTTAAGATAAAGAGGAAGAAATATGTGAAAGAGTTTCTAAGTCCCCCTTTTATACCTAACGTTTGGGTAGTACAGTACCTTCATTTGTCATCTAGTGCACGACAGTTGTCATTTAATTTCAAATTTAATGTACCTCCCTTGCTCGAGCATACAGCCAAAACAACAGCTGGCTCCTACTGTACTCGAGTACATAGTGCAATTCTTGCTCGACGTACTTGTATGTTTGTAATGCTCGAGCACTAGTACACTTGAGACAGTTTGCTAGAATATACTTGTGCTCAATGCCTAAGACAAATGTTAGTGAATATTAGTTTGCTTGCTCGAGTATAGGATCATGCTCGACATGAAGTGTACTGGACAATACTTAGGAAAATTTTCTTAGGCATGGATACGTGAGACACACTCATTGCTGACCCTTACTCGACAATGCATTGTGCTCGACATTACTTAAGTTCTATCATGACCAACATATGCTCGAGATGCAACTCCTCCTGGCAATGTTATAACCTTTGCTCGACAGACTTAGATTACTATAACTCAATGTGCTCGAGGTACATTCATGCTCGAAAGCCTTAACAGATTTAATCCTTCCTATGCCTGTACTCGAGCACCAACTAATAGTCTAGCATACAAGTTTGCTCGAACTACTTAACAATTTCATCTATCAAGATCCTCAGCTCGAAATCTCAAACCTAAGTGTCTAGCGTACAGTTATGGTCGAATCACTTAGTAATTTTGTCACAACCTTACTAAGCTCGAATCTCACAGACCAATGGTCCTAGCACACAACTATGCTCGAAACACTTAAAGCATCTCCTATCATGTAGTTCTTTGTGCTCAAAAGCTTAGGTCTGACCACTTACCATGCAATCATGCTCGAAACACAACATCAATTTTCATATCATAGCAGTTGCTCGAAAGTAAGATGCATGCTCGAAAACACAAAGATGAGTCTTACAAATCATATAGCATACTCGAAGCAATGTATCAACACAAACAAACAGAGTTTCTTTGCTCAAAATACTTAAATGGATTTTTTTGTTCAGATTGTGAAACCAACACCTCTTATGTCCCTAAGTTTGGACATGTTCACACACATCCTTTGCTTAAATTGCAATTAAGAATATAATCATTTCAGAACATTGAGCTGACTTAAACAATTTGTTTAAGGTGAAATAAGAGATCAAATTTCAGTTGAACATTCTTTGGAAAAACATTTTCATAGAAAGATCTCAACATGGGATCAGATTATTGAACAACTTTCACACCATATCATAGTAAGCCTTATTACAATTTAAGTCAGGTTGATAGTAGGTAATTGCACTTAGCATGATTATTATGACATTTGTGATATACTTAAAGTTCAATTAGTGCTTAGGTGAAGAATGGTTAGATTTTGGATTTCAGGTTATTCCTTATCTCTTCTCAAAGCTTATTTAACTTTCTCCAACCACCCCAATTTGACTTCAACCCCTGATGCCTTGGTCAAAATTTGTTTTTATGAGCAGTTTATTTAGAAAATTATATATAGATATCAGACTATAAGGTTGAACATTGGACTTACATGCCATCCGGACTTACAAGCCTTACATTCAGGGTGTTTAGGACTTATTTGGACGCCCCACCCCTGTAGTTCCCTTACCTTAAGTCATGATATATTATTATTTGACATACTGTTTTGAGTCAATTTTTCTTCTTCTAATTTTTTTATAATCTTTTGTATATCTATACCTTTAAATCTGCTCAGTTACTATGTAAATAAATTTTTGTGTGACCAAAACACCAACAGGCTCGTGTATGATTGGATAATTTCCTTCTACCTATCATTCGGAGAGATATGCAAGGAAACATACTTGGTCTTCAAATGAGTCACCACATTAGACTTAGCAATTCATTATATTTGTATCACTCATGTCACTACACTTATGAAAAGATACTCAAAGCAAATTGTCAATTTTCTGCACAAAAATTCTTTAAGCCTATATTCCATGGGTTAGAGATTTAAACAATATACTATCATTTCCCAAAAGGTTGGATACTATTCCTATCCAAAACCTTTAAGCTTCTATAAAGCTTATAACTGAATAATCTTATCATATCTCGTATGAGATTCATCAAAAATAGTGTGGCTTAGTCAAAAACATTTCACAGTTTAAAAACCATTTCTTTTGAAAGATTCATTTTAAGGATTGATTCTGAAAAGTGTGATGTCATTCAAGCACACACTTAAACAATGTCAAACACATTCATTCAGACAGCATAGATCATTCAGATAAACACACAAGTCTATCAAGCATGCTCAGAAATTCATCGAGCATACTCGAAAGTCTATGGAGAAACCTTAATATATATCATTTTAGTGCTTGTGCTCGAAAGACTTAAAACTGTGTGCTTGGGCAATAGACTTGTGCTTGGAATACTTGGAAAGTTTTCCAGAACACATGTCCATGCTCGACCAAGAATAACACTTCATTTGTGCTCGAATTACTTGAGAGATCTCAAGTATTGTTTGTTTGTGCTCGAAGAACATCAAACACACCATTAAACATAGAGTCATGCTCGAAATACTTAAAAGTTTTTCAATGCAAGAAACTATGCTCGAGCAACTAAGCTTATGACGTCTGTGCTCGAAAGACTTAGAAAAGTCTTCCAAGTACCTCTGCTAGTGCTCGAGGAGCAACACGCTCAGAATCAAGCACAGATTCATGCTTGAAGTACTTAAATCCACAAAAATACATCATTCAAGCACATATCAAAGTACTGAAAATTGTAATAAACAATTGTAACACATTTTTCACACAAGGACAGTCACATGCATGATTCATGCAATCATAATGAACAATTAAGCATAGCAAGTCATCATGCAAACATTCAAAGTGAGTAACAAAGATAATCAGTAAGCACTTCACTTAAGCACACATCCTCAATTAAACTTCATAAGCATTTATCATTCCTAGGCATTTTAACAGAAAATGAAACCTGGATTTATCTAAAGGTTTGGTAAATAAATCATCCAGATTATCATATATATCTACCCTTTTCATTTCTATTAAGCCCTTTTGTAAGACCCCAAACCCCGGGAATCCTACAATTGGTCATCATATCCAAAAATTCTCAAAAATTTAAAACCAAACAAGTTCATCTTATTAAAATCAATTCAGAGTAATAAACAGCGGAATAGTAAATATCAAAATCCCAAAACACCGGGAAGAGTGTCCAAAACCAAAATTTAAAATTTTAAAATAATAAATAAAAATAAAAAAATTTGCGTTATTAATCTCCGACTAGATATGCCTTCAACCGTCCGAGTAGTCTCGAGCACGTCCAAAAGGTAGTTCCCTATTTCTCAACCTGAAAGTCAATCTAACATACACACAAAGTCAGCTAGAGCTGAGTGAGTTCAAGTTTTCATAAACAGTATTCATAATTTATTCCAAAGGTTATAGATCTAAAATAGTAGGGGGGAATAATAAGCAAATAAATAAATAAATATCACCAAATAATACATTCATGGTCGAACACACGTACACGGGCGTCTCCAACACGAGTCAAGACTCGAGTAATATATTTGACCCGGACGTGGTAAGACATAAGCACGTGACACGAGCCTCTCCACCACGAGTATATATTTGACTCGGTCACGGCTTACACATCCAAACACATGATACGGGCCTCTCCACCACGAGTATAACCCGAGTAATATATTTGACCGAATCACAGTTTAACATATAACGAGCCTCTCCACCACGGGATTTTAAAACCCGAGTAATATATTTGACCCGCCTTAATGATAATCACGCCACACGGGCCTCTCCACCACGGGATTTGAAAACCCGAGTAATATATTTGACCCGGGCGTAATCATCATGCACACACATATCAACGAGCCTACTCACATAATTCTTAGTCACATTGAACTAAATAATATCAACAATCGTAGGCTATAAGGTAATATATAATAGTCAGTTCAAAATATGAACTACAGCAAAAGGATCTACTCGTATTCAATTAACACCAAGCCTAATAACATCCTCGAGTCTAGATCACAAACAATGTATATAACCTCAAGGAACTTATGACCAAAACGAGTATAAAATATGCTAAGGCATATAATATAATCCACACCGGATTTCATAAATGCACTAATATTAACAAGACAATACAATGTCCTTCAAATTGTTTTAACGAGTAAAATCGGGTAAATTTTGCAGTTGAGTGTGTATGCCAGTCCAAAACGTAAAAAGAGTTAAAAAGGGGCATCGTGAACTCACCTGATATGAGGCACATAGTCAACAACAAGCTAGAGAATCCCTAAGTATTCCCACGACTCAAACGCCTGTCGGATTACACGCAAAGATTACTAACGGAACCAAACCGACTAGTTTATCCTACGAGGCGTTCAAGCACGGGTTGATTTACCTAAAGCCTCGGCCTTACCAAGTTCAATTAAAACAGCCCCCTGGGCCTTGTATTTACCAAAACCTCCCTTAGCTAATCCCAGTGACAAGGATTCCCAAATTACCCCCCGGAAGTTGCTAGTTGAACGAATATGCGCGTTTATGAGTTTTTTATGCTCTTAACAAAAAACTCAGCCCCGTGAGGACCAAATCTAATAAAATCATAGACAACAAGTCCACACGACACTACACGAGTTGGATGGGTCAGTAACTCGCAAACACAACGCACCAACTATCATATTTGAGCGAATTCGCGTTGTACCGACCTGTTTGAGTAACCGACAACAAATTCAGCCCCAATACTTACAAAAATCATTTTTCGGCAGCCCGTATATCAACCGAAGTTACAAAAACTGAATTGGTTGTTAATTCCTTCAAACCTCGCGCTAAACGCAACAATTTAACAATCTAGACAACCGAACACTAGTTTTAAATCTATCACTAGTTGACCAATCAAACGAAAACCATAGCTCACGATATTAAAGTATGTTACACTAGACATACCTAAGAAGACTATGGAGTAAGAACCTCAATAAAAACAGCCCCGAAAGTGTTGAAAAGGACAGCCACCGGTTAAGTCTAAAATGAAAGTATCGATCAATAAATAGTATAGCATGCAGATTTTAACATGCAAATATGTATTTTAGTAGATAGGAAAAACATAGAAATAAATTATGAAGTTGTTACCAGAGTTTAATAAATGTCTTAGGCTTTTAAGAATATTTTTTTTATATTTTTCCAATTCACACAAAAATCATAAAAATTCCTCCAAAACAGAAAGGTACGTGCAGTTATTTCAGTGCACAGCAAAAGTGTTTGATTTGTTTAAAAATCATTACCAAACAAAATTAAGCGATTCCCAGTGGGTTGTAATACTAACTCAAAATTTGAACTTTGAGAAGTGGAATCAACCAATTTGGACTTGTCAAAAAAGATTTATGATATCGCGAAGACAGACCAGAATCCGTCACCCCGCATCAGCTTTGACACCCGTTTGTATAAAATCATAAAAACCATTCAAATCTTGTCCAAAAATTACAAATCATAACTTTCTGGAAACTAGACTCAAAGTAGAACATCTTGGAACAAGAATCGATCAAAAACAATAAAGTTTCATCAAGTTACAGACCAAACAATAAAGGAGTACGAATCTGTCAGAAACTGTTATAATCAAAACTCAACCCTAACATGTTCAACCAAGGGTTTAATGGTGAAAAATACTTGCATGGACGTTAGACTAACCTTGAATTGGGATTTCAAAAATTAAACTTGGCTGTAAAAAGAGAAAAATTGAGCTTGGGGAGCTGCTGGAAGTCACGATCAGCTGGAGAGAAAAAGGAGTTAGGGTTTTTTTGTTATGATATAATCCAAGTTACACTCTAGACCCTCAACTATGAAAGATGCAACAACTTGGAATGGAAATTAATAAATTTAGCTTACGGGAATGATGAGAAGGTCTCCGAGGAATGCCGGATAAATCCCGAGAATATACAAGCTTTGTTAGGCATAACCCTTTTTACGAAAATTTACGGAAGTTACAAGTCTACTCCCTAAAAATGTGTTCGTCCCCGAATCCCGTCACGATAGGAACGGGAGCGGATAGAGACGATACCTAATCATCTAAATACACAAGAGGAGGATAGGGATAAAACCTTTACTAGCTCCCGAGTCAAACTGGAACGAGGCTTAAACCTCAAGAAGTAAATGGAAAAGAACTTAGAGTGATAGCATGCTACGCCTCAGCTAAACAATCACGCGTGAAACGTTCAAAAGGATGAGAAATGGGCGGGAGAATTTAAAGAACGAGAGAAATTTTAACGCTAAGACACGAGCATTAGCCATATCCTATCCCTACAAAGACAGAACCCTAACACAGTCACGCACAAGTGGCATTTAGAACATGGTAGGTAACGGTAAACTACTAATAACGTTGATCAAGTGTTATTAATTGTTTACTTTACCCGCCCATCCTAAGCACCCCCTACCCCTAACCATATCAGCATCCCATCTTACACTTAAGCAATTATTCATAAAATGAAATCTTAAAACTTGTAAGAATGACTAAACAATTAAAATTACCTCTTGGCGTGCAGCTACTCGCGGGTGGCATTTCTAGTCTTTTCTTTTACAGTTCGAGTCCAAGCATTCGAGCATGCTTGGATTCCTTGAACCATGGCTATGATACCAACTTGTAAGACCCCGAATCCCGGGAATCGTACAGTTGGTCATCATATCCAAAAATTCTCAAAAATTTAAAACCAAACAAGTTCATCTTATTAAAATCAATTCAGAGTAATAATCAGCGGAATAGTAAATTTCAAAATCCTAAAAAACGGGAAGAGTGCCCAAAACCAAAATTTAAATGTTTAAAGTAATAAATGAAAAGAAAACAATTTGCGTTATTAATCTCCGACTAGATATGCCTTCAACCGTCCGGGTAGTCTCGAGCACGTCCAAACGGTAGTTCCCTATTTCTCAACCTGAAAATCAATCTAACATACACACAAAGTCAGCTAGAGCTGAGTGAGTTCATGTTTTCATAATTTATTCCAAAGATTATAGATCTAAAACAGTAGGGGGGAATAATAAGCAAATAAATAAATAAATATCACCAAATAATACAGTGATGGTCGAACACACGTACACGGGCCTCTCCACCATGAGTCAAGACTCGAGTAATATATTTGACCCGGACGCGGTAAGACATAAGCACGTGACACGAGCCTCTCCACGACGAGTCAAACCCGAGTAATATATTTGACTCGGTCACGGCTTACACATCCAAATACGTGATACGGGCCTCTCCACCATGAGTATAACCCCAGTAATATATTTGACCCGATCACGGTTTAACATACAACGGGCCTCTCCACCACGGGATTTTAAAACCCGAGTAGTATATTTGACCCGCCTTAATGATGATCACGCCACACGGGCCTCTCCACCATGGGATTTGAAATGCCGAGTAATATATTTGACCCGGCCGTAATCATCATGCACATACACATCAATGATCCTACTTTACATAATTCTTAGTCACAAGGAACTAAATAATATCAACAATCGTAGGCTATAAGGTAATATATAATAGTCAGTTCAAAATATGAACTACAGTAAATGGGTCTACTCGTTTTCAATTAACACCAAGCCTAATAACATCCTCGAATCTTGACCATAAACAATGTATATAACCACAAGGAATTTATGACCAAAACGAGTCTAAAATATCCTAAGGCATAGAATATAATCCACACCGGATTTCATAAATGCTCAAATATTAACAAGACAATAGAATGTCCTTCAAATTGTTTTAACGAGTAAAATCGGGTAAAATTTGCAGTTGAGTGTGTATGCCAGCCCAAAACGTAAAAAGAGTTAAAAAGGGGCATCGTGAACTCACCTGATACGAGGCACACAGTCAACAACGAGCTAGAGAATCCCTAAGTATTCCCACGACTCAAACGCCTGTCGGATTACACGCAAAGATTACTAACGAAATCAAACCTACTCGTTTATCCTACGAGGCGTTCTAGCATGGTTTGATTTACCTAAAGCCTCGGCCTTACCAAGTTCAATTAAAACAGCCCCTGGGCCTTGTATTTACCAAAACCTCCCTTAGCTAATCCTGGTGACAAGGATTCCCAAATTACCCCCCGGAAGTTGCTAGTTGAACGAATATGCGCATTTATGAGTTGTTTATGCTCTTAACAACCAACTCAGCCCCATGTGGACCAAATCTAATAAAATCACAGACAACAAGTCCACACGACACTACACGATTTGGATGGGTGGTAACTCGCAAACACAACACAACAACTATCAAATAAACGCGAATTCACGTTGTACCGACCCGTTTGAGTAACCGACAACAAATTCAGCCCCAATACTTACAAAAATCATTTTTCCACAGTGCGTATATCAAACCGAAGTTAGAAAAACTGAATTGGTTGTTAATTCCTTCAAACCTCGCGCTAAACGCAACAATTTAACAATCTAGACAACCGAACACTAGTTTTCAATCTATCACTAGTTGACCAATCAAATGAAAACCATAGCTCACGATATTAAAGTATGTTACACTAGATATACCTAAGAAAATTATGGAGTAAAAACCTCAATCAAAACAGCCCCGAAAGTGTTCAAAAGGACAGCCACCGGTTAAGCCTAAAACGAAAGTATCGATCAATAACTAGTATAACATGCAGATTTTGGCATGCAAAGATGTATTTTAGTACAAAGGAAAAACTTAGAAATAAATTGTGAAATTGATACCAGAGTTTAGTGTCTTAGGCTTTTAAAATTATTTTTGTTATATTTTTCCAATTCACACAAAAATCATAAAAATTCCTCCAAAACAGAAAGGTACGTTCAGTTATTTCAGTGTGCAGCAAAAGTGTTTTATTTGTTTAAAAATCATTACCAAACAAAATTAAGCAATTCCAACTGGGTTGTAATACTAACTCAAGATGTGAACTTTCAGAAGTGGAATCAACCAATTTGGACTTGTCAAAAAAGAGTTATGATGTCGGGAAGACAGACCAGAATCCGTCACCCCGCATCAGCTTTGACACCTGTTTGTATAAAATCATAAAAACCATTCAAATCTTGTCCAAAAATTACAAATCATAACTTTCTGGAAACTAGACTCAAAGTAGAACATCTTGGAACAAGAATCGATCAAAAAAAATAAAGTTTCATCAAGTTACAGACCAAACAATAAAGGAGTACGAATCTGTCAGAAACTGTTATAATCAAAACTCAACCCTAACATGTTCAACCAAGGGTTTAATGGTGAAAAATACTTGCATGGACGTTAGACTAACCTTGAATTGGGATTTCACACCTTAAACTTGGCTGGAAAAACAAAAATGGAGCTTGGGGAGCTGTTGGAAGTCGCGATCCGCTGGGGGGAAAAGGGAGTTAGGGTTTTTTTTGTTATGATATAATCCAAGTTACACTCTAGACCCTCAATTGTGAAATACGAAACAACTTGGAATGGAAATTAATAAATTTAGCTTACGGGAATGACGAGAAGGTCACCGAGGAATGCTGGACAAATCCCGAGAATATACAAGCTTTGTTAGGCATAACCCTTTTCCTAACAGTCCCTAATGAATTGATGTCTAATCTCAATGTGCTTAGTCTTAGAATGTTGGACTGGATTCTTATCAATGAACATAGCAGCAGTATTATCAATTAAATAGGAGTAAATAAGAAATTCAGACCATAATTCAGCAGTTGATTCTGAATCCATAGAACCTGTGCACAGCAGGCAGAAGAAGCAATGTACTCAGCTTCATCCGTAGAAGCAACATGGACACCGTAGTTTGCTTCTTGCATTGCCAAGACACCAGCCTGTTCCCTAGAAACTGGCATCCTCCTGAGGTTGATTTTCTACCCATGTTGCAACCATCGTAGTCACTATCAGTGTAGGCCATCAAGTCAAAGGAAGGGTTCTTTGGATACCAAATCCCCAAATCTGGTTTTCCTTTGAGATATCTGAAAATCCTATTAACTGCTTGCATATGTGAGACCTTGGGGTTAGCTTGGAATCTTGCACAGGCACACACAGAAAACATAATATCTGGCCTAGATGCTGTAAGATACATCAGTGATCCTATCTTGGCCCTATATTCATGCTAGTCCACCGGCTCCCCCTTCTCATCAGGTACCATTTTCTCATGTGTGTCCATTGGTGTAGACACTGTCTTGAAGTCTTGACACTTGAACTTGTTAAGAATTTCTTGAACATACTTTGATTGGTTGATAAAAATTCCATCAGCCTTCTGTTGCACCTGAAGTCTAAGGAAGAAATTCATTTCCCCTATTGAGCTCATCTTGTACTTGAATTTCATCACTTGCTCAAACTCCTTATACATTTGTTCATTTGTAGAGCCAAAGATAATGTCATCCACATACACTTGCAACAGCAGCAGATCCTTGTTTCATCTTTTGTAGAACATGGTCTTGTCAATAGCTCCTCCGCAGAAGCTATTTTCCAGCAGATGGTTTGAAAACTCATCATACCAGGCCCTTGGTGCTTGATGTAGTCCATACAATGCTTTGCCGAGTTTGTAGACCTTGTTGGGATGAAATGGATCTTCAAATCCTGGAGGTTGAGTGACATACACTTCCTCATCAATCTTTCCATTTAAGAATGCATATTTCACATCAAGTTGATAGACTTTTATGTTCATTTATGCTGCATATGCTAGAAAGATTCTGATGGCCTCTAGTCTTGCTACTGGAGCAAATACTTCTTCAAAGTCCACTCCTTCTTCTTGTAAGCATCCTAGAGCCACCAATCTTGCTTTGTTCTTGATCACTATGCCCCTTTCATATTTCTTGTTTCTAAATACCCATTTGGTTCCAATAGCATACTTGCCTTTGGGCTTGTCAACCAAGTCCCATACATGTAAGTCTCTGAATTATGCTTACTCTTCCTGCATAGCTTCTACCCAACTGTTGTCTTTTAAAGCTTGATTAATGTTCTTTAGTTCAACTTGGGATAGAAAGCATGCATACAGGCAGATGTTTGCCTTTTTAGATGAACTTCTTGTCACTCTCTCATGCAAGTCTCCAATGATGTTCTCTGCAGGGTAATTTCTTTCAACAGAATTAGTCTGCACAATTTGTTGTGCTGACACTTCTGTCTCAAGATGGGTCATATTGATCTCAGCAGTTTCATTTTCAAGTCTTTCTTGAGTTTCAGCAGCTTCTTGGGTTTGATCAATCTCAGATGATGATGCTTCGTTTGATTCAATTTGTAAAGAGTCAAACAAGGACTAAAACCTATCTTTAAATTGATTTGTCACTTCAGGCTGAACAGGTTGCTGACCTTGTATGGATTTACTCTCTACATCACTTGGACCTTATTAGAAACTTCAACTGTAGTTTCTTGTCCATACATCTCATCTTCAGCTGTGCCTTGAGTGCTTCTTTATAAGTTAAATCCATTTGGCTCAGGAGCAACAGATGACCATAGCTTGTCCAGATCAACTTGTTTTTGTTTTCCTTTATCTTCAAAGCTAGTTCTGTACATGCTGTCATCCATGTCTTCATTATAAATCTTGAATGACTTGATCATCTTCTCCAAGTCAAACAGCCATTTGGGACCTTCAACATTATTGAAGTGATTTTCATTGAATATTATATCTGAAGAATTAATAACCACCATGTGCTCCTTCACATAGACTCTGTAAGCCTTTGAATGAGATGAGTATCCCACAAAGAAACATTCCAGAGATTTTGACTGGAATTTGTTCAAATAGTCCTTTATATTCAACAGTGAGCATCTGCATCCAAAAGGCTTTATGAACTTCACATAAGGTTTTCTTTTTAAGATAACCTCATATGGAGTCTTATTTTGAGCCTTGTTTAGTAGAAACCTGTTCTGCACATAGCATGAAGTGTTGATTGCTTCTGCCCAGAAAATGACTGGCAGGTTTGCATCAGCAATCATGGTCCTTGCAGCTTCAATTAGTGTTCTGTTTCTTTTTTCTGCAACATCATTTTGCTCAGAAGTTCTGGTTGCACTATATTGTTGAAATATCCCTTTAGAAGTGCAGAATTCTTCCATTATTCCATCATTGAATTCTGTCCCATTGTCACTTCCAATGACTTTCACCTTCCTTTCAAGCTGATTTTCCATTTTCAGCACATAGGTTCTGATCAATTATGGGGTTTCATCCTTGCTGCCTATAAAATATACCCAAGTAAATCTTGAGTAATCATATATGATCACTAGGCAGTATCTCTTCTTTCCAATACTTGGAACACTCACTGGACCAAACAGATCCATGTGTAGTAGTTCCAAGACCTCATCAATGGTATTTATCACTTTGCTCTTGTGTGAGGATTTATGTTGTTTCCCTTTGAGGCAAGATGTGTATTTTTCTTCAAGCTTGAATTCTCTTGTAGGAAGGCCAACAACATGTTCACCTTTCACTAGCTTGTTCATGTTCTTCAAGTTGACATGACACATCTTCTATGCCACAGCTTAGTCTCATTTTCAGTGGCTTTGGAAACAAAACATGAACCACCTCTAGATGTAGCAGTGTTCATTCTTAGTTCATTGAGCTTGACATTTCTTAGAGCCATCATCATGATCATCTCAGTTGGAATCACAAATTCAGGCTTTAGAATTAGGCAGTGTTCATCATTGAAGGCTACTTTGTACCCTTTATCACAGACTTGAGAAATGCTGAGTAGATTGTATGGTAGTCCTTCAACATGCAGCACATTCTCAAAGGATACCTTGACATTGGTGAGTGTTCCTCTTCCAACAATTTTCCCTCCATTTTCATCACTCCCAAAAGCAACTAGACCTTCATATTTTCTTTCATAATTGATGAGAGCACTCTTGTCACAGGTCATGTGCCTAGAACATCCACTGTCCATGTACCATAAGTCATTACTGTTCAAGGATTGTTCCTGCACATATACCCAAAAGAGAATCAGTTGGATTCTGAGTCACAAACTGTATCAGTTTGCAATTCAGTTTCAAGTGAAGATTCATTAGGAGTTAGAACTGGAGGTGGAATTGGATCTTCATAGACAACTTCACATTCTTCTTCTGAGTGTGAGTCTGACCCAACCTTCACAACTTGTGATATGATTATGTTTTCAGTTTGCTCAATCATATAGTTTTTCTGTTCATTCAACTCCTTCTTAGTCTTCCATTGAAACCCTCTCGGTTCATAACCCTGCTTCATCAACAACTTTTCATCCCCATTGAGAATTCAGGTCTCATCTTTGCCTTTCCTTTGTCAGTTGTCCTTTTGTTTTATGAAGGTTTGCTTGATATTTTTTGTATCATTATTGATTTTCAAAACTTGTTTCAGTCTCTTCTCCAAGACTGATATGTTCTTTTCATCACTTGAACTTTTCTTCTCTTCATTCAAATATCTTTGATACATATGTTTGTATCCTTTCATGTCAAAGCCAAAGCCACAAACCACATCAGGGACCACAAACTCTTCTTCTTCAAACCAGCAAGAATCAGTGTGATGGCCGTAGGCATCACACTTCTTGCACCATACCTTGGCATAGCTCCCCATGTCTTCAAGAAATTGCTTGTCTTTAATTCTGTCACTTGGTTTGGGGAAGTCAAAGCCTAGGGATGTTTTTGGACATAGAGTGTTGCTGAAGTCCATTTTGATTGGCTTGCTCAAATTAGGAACTAGATTATATTTCTCTTTAACAAACATTATTGGCTTCAACTTGGATGGTAGTTTTGAATAGCTACCTTGTTTTTCTACAACAAATCTTCTCCTGGGTGCATACTCCACATCTCCAATGTCAAATAGTTTATGATTTGAGAAGACTGGATAGATTGGAGGATGGGACTGATCATAAGAAGATTTCGTTGCCACTTCATTTCTTCTCTTGATTTATGGTTGTGGTCTTGCACAAATGTCAAATGCCACATGTTCTTTTCTGATCTGTTCATAATGTTTTTTCAACTTTGGAGTCATCTTTGGCAGTAGAGGGATCTTTTCATTTTTCTTCTTGCTTGATCCCTTTTTTTTCTTCTTGCCCTCAATGATTTGGTACTGCCACAACTGCAAGTACTCTTCTCACTAGAGTATTCACTCCATTTCTTTTTCTCACCATTCTTCTTTACAGCTTTCTCTACTTCTAATTTCTCATTCTGCTTCACTGCAAACTCTCCATTCTCTTCCACAATCAAATCTTCATACTGTTTTATAAATTCAGTTTTGTCATCAAACACATTCTTAAATTGTTTCAGATATTCATTCCCGCTTTCCTTGCCTACTTTTAGTGGATAACTGTCACAAAAAGGTGGTGGCACCTTTTTGTATTTCTCTTCCTCTGTCATTTTATCCACAAATCCCACTATATTTCCTGTAGACACAAGGTTTTTCAAAAATTCCATTTGAATTAACAAATCAGCATTCTTCAGCTTATCTTCAGCATACAACCTTTTCAAACCCTCAATTTCAACTGTCATTCTTGATTAGGTTCTGTATGCTTGCATACAATCTTCTTCAAGCCCCTTAATTTTAGTTTCATAGGTTGCTTCACAGGCTTCATACACATTTAAGAAGTCTTCCTTTCTACCACATTCAGTTTTCCATTTTCCAACTTCCTAATTGAGATCATCATTTGTAACAAGAAGATCAGAAATTGAAATATTAGAATGTACCTGAACATTAGAAGATTCTAGCTTGTCCTGCACTTTAGCCATGAAAGCAACGTTTGCCTTTTCAATCTCAGTTGCGTGATTACTCCAATCAACCTCTCCATCTTGAGGCACCCTTATGACTGCAACATTCCCTTGATCCCTAACCTGATTCACATTGCCTTGATTGACTCTGTTCTGATTATTGTGAATCTACAGTTGGTTGTTCCTTTGAGGCTGAAAGGATTGTTGTTGGGACCTATTCTGGTTTTGATATGGGTTTTGATTGGTGATCTAATTTCTTTGATGTTGAAAGTTCTGGTTCTAATTTTGGTAAAATTGATTTTGATTCACTTGGTTTCCAGCTTGCTTGGGCATGTTCCATTCTCTTGCAAAATGTCCTGGTTGTTGACAATTGTAGCATATTGCTTTTGATTTGTCAAAGCATATTCTCTCATTTGGTCCATTGAAGCTTGACCTGCCAGTTCTATTGTATAACCTGTTGCTTCTCAAGTCATCAGCATCAATTTGCTCAAGATGTTTCTACACAATGCTTGTGTTGATCAGGTTCTTGGCCACAAATGCATGATATGACTCAGTAAACATAGAGGACAATGCTTGGTAATTAGTTCCTTGAGTTGTATTATTCTGCACAAATGTGTACTATCCACTTGTTGTTAAAGCTACATCATCTTCTATCAATTGAACATTAAATCTTAGCTGTCCACCACATATTGAACCTGTCTCAGCTGGCTCTTCAATGATTGGCTGCTGATTCTTGATGGAGAGATTTCCCATTGGAGCTACAAGAGCATGTGGTGGACAAATGTGGCTTATCTTCCCTAATCATGTGGTTTTCAATCATTTCATGTTCTGCAGCCTTGATAAAGGCTATTACATCATCAACTTAAAGCTGGTAAAGCTTGCCTTTTCGTTGATAAACTTGCTTGCAGTATACCACTCACCAGACAAGGATGATAAGAGCTTCTTGTTTATCTCAAAATCGGAGATCTGCAGGTCAATTGTTCTTATATCATTCAAAATCACCATGAACCTTTGTAGGACTGATTTTAATCTTTCTCCATCTTTAAACTTGAATCTATCCAGCTATTGCTTTAGTCTATCCTTTTTAATGTCTTTTAGCTCTGTATTGCCTTCAAACATATCAATACCTACATCATACATATCTATAACATTTTTGTGATGATTGACAATTATCCGTATTTCCCAAGATATACCTAACTTCAGCATAGACAGTTCCTTGTCATCTCTTTTCCTCATTTTTAGCTCAACAATGGCATTGTTGTTCGGAGCAGTTGAAGGAACATAGTTTCCAGTTGTGATAGAGGTCCATAGTTTCGGGTCATTGTAGTTCACAGCGGCTTCAAAGAGTACCTTCCATTTAATAAAGTTTTCTTGTCCAAGCAGTCTAGGAATTTTGTTGGTTGACACTTCTTGGTCTTCCATTTTATCAGATCTGACCTTTGTGGCAGAGAAATAGAGTAAAGCTTCAAGATTTTTCACAAACCTTTAGTCCCGTGGCCTTCAGCGAGCTTCCAAAGCTCTGATACCACTTTTCAGGGCTGTGAGTCGGGTGAAACCTTAAGAAAGGTTGACAAGAACACACTGACTCAGTTACCCAAAGGCCTATTGAATATCCCAGCGGAATCAGGATATCCAATAAGTGGAAACGAATGTGTGATATATCAGACACGAAATGATAATAGATAATCGATAGTAACACAATCAAAGACAAAGATTTACTGCATTTAATATATCATTTAATGGAACAGTGAAAGGGATGTCTAGGGTTTCGTGTATGACGGCGGCGGAGGCAGCGGCTATACGAGGAAACCAATAGAATATTTTTTGGAATGTTTCTCATATTGCGTGCGTCGATATCCGTGCCCTAAATGGAAACCTAGGACATTCCTTCTAGAAGTTCCTAATCATTACATAATGAAAGACAAAATAAATATAAGTGTAAGAGTCTTCGAGCAAGGTTTCTCTCTTGCTCGAGCAGACTCAGTATGCAGGATATGCTCGAAGAGTGTCCTCGAGCATACTTTACTTAGAATATCTTCAGTGAAAATATTCTCCTCTAGCAAGCTTCATTCTTCTTGACCAATCCTTGCTTTGCTCGAACTAGTCCATCGAGCAAGCTCATTCTTCTTGATGTCTTCAGTCTTGTCCTTAAGTCTTATTGAACAATCTTTAGCATGCTCGGATGTAAATCTTGCTCAGGGAACTGAACTGTTCTCGAAGTCCTTGCTTTGATCACATGACATCTTCTTATTGCATCCATGCTTGTCCCTATGTGCTCAACCATCCTGTGCTCGTAACACTTGGTTAAAACCTGTATGATCAAGCTGTTTGCTCGATTGGCAATCCATGCTCGATAGAAGAATACTCTTGCTCGTTTAAGTGTAGTTTGCTTGAAGCTTTAACAATTAGAAGAATTAACCATTCAAGGTTCTGAAGACCTTGCTCGAAGTAGTAAAACCATGCTCGATCGTCTAGGCTTGCTCGAAGTCCATACTTAACCGTTTACAGAGGAGGTTGAGAAGATTACAATCTTCCTTATAGAAAATTCGACCCAACTCTCTACACCTGTAGCATATGTATAAAATAAATTTAGCTATGAACATAGCTGGTGAGATTCCCACAGTTTGATATAATACGTAAAAACCATACAATTCCATGAAACTTGTGAAATGAGCTCATAAGGGTTCTTTACACTCGATGCAATGGACCTGAGTG
Organism: Bidens hawaiensis; assembly: GCF_021521415.1. NCBI lineage: Eukaryota > Viridiplantae > Streptophyta > Magnoliopsida > Asterales > Asteraceae > Bidens > Bidens hawaiensis. Next base: position 899,382 of record NW_027491382.1, on the reverse strand, counting down.
TAAAGAACAAACGAAGGTCCTTTCTAGTTAGCGCTACCAACGTACTCGGATATGAGGTCCCTTTTCCACTCAATACAAAGGGACCTGAGTGCAAAGGTGGGCGTATGATCATACTTATTGAGGCAACCACTTGAAATCCATGTATATAACAAATAAGTAAGTAAGCGCACAAGTCCATGATATGAATTGTAGTTTGTAAGAAAAACTGTAAGACCTCGAATCCCGGGAATCCTACAGTTGGTAATCATATCCAAAATTCATAAAAATTTAAAACCAATCAAATTTGTTTTATTAAAAACAAGTTCAAAGTAAATAATAGCGGAATAATAAATATCAAGATTCCAAAACTTATCAAAAGTTTATCCCAAAGCAATAAATTTTATTTGAAAACCAGTTCAGAGTATAAAATCAGTGGAAATCATAAGTACTAAAACAACTTCCCCAACCCGGGAATTAGGCCCAAAACCAAGCGTAAATGTATTTAGTAAAAATTAAAAAGAACAATGCTCAATATTGAAACATTCCGATTAGATATGCCTTCAACCGTCCAAGTAGCCTTGAGCACGTCCAAGTAGTAAGCATCCTCCTCCTAACCTGAAACTCACACTAACATACACACAAAGTCAGCTTGAGCTGAATGAGTTCAAGTTTTAATAATTGACATTTATATAAGTCGTTCCAAGTGTTTAAAATATTGACGTCCATATAAATCATTCCAAGTGTTAAAATATAAAACGGGGTATGAACAGTTTGGCCGTAATAAGCGATAAGTCGACATACTCATATATCTATATCATTATATCCCTATACATAACATCCAAGTAATAACATCAGGGTCGAACACACGTACAACCAATACACGTAACATCTCATCCAAGTAATAACATCAGGGTCAAGCACACATATAACCCAAACACGTAACATCTCATCCAACGTATGCAAACACAAAGTAGGCATACATAAACATCCTTAGTCGATAACGACTAATTAACATCGCCAATTATTGGCCATAAAATAATACACGTATAATTATACGTACAAACATACAATAATATCATCCCAATACCTACTCTATACAAGTAAGCCCATGTAAGAAAATTTAAACTGTTCATCAAGCAAAATCGCTTAAGTGTGTATGCTAGCCCAAAACATGAAAAGAGTGAAAAGGGGCATCATGAACTCATGTGACTCAAGGCACGATTTCACCACGAGCTATAGAACCCCTAAGTAGCCCCACAACTCAAACTACTATTGGTTTACATACAATCATTGTTAACGACACCGAAAGGACTCGTTTATCCTACGAGACATTCTAACATGGTTCGAGTTACCTAAAGCCTCGACCTCATCAAACTCATTCATAACAGCCCCCGGGGCCTTAGTAAAGAATTCCCAAATTACCTCGGAAGCACTAGGTGATACTCACACGCGCATTTAAGAGTCGTTTAGGCAATTAACATCCAATTCAGCCCCGTAAGGACCCAATATGATAAATACACAGCCAACAAGTCCACACGATACTACACGAGTCAAATGGGTCGGTAACTCGCAAGTACAACGCACCAACTATTCAGTAAACGCAAATGCGCGTTGTACCGACCCGTTTGAGTAACCAACAACCAATTCAGCCCCAATACTTAGAAATATCATTTTCCAACAGCCCGTATATTAAACCGAACCTATCCGAACTGAATTGGTCATCACTTAATTCATCCCTCGCGTTAAACGGAACAATCTACCATTCTAGCCAACTGAAAACTATCTTTCAAACTACAACTAGTTGACCAATCAAACTAACACCAATGTGCATAATCTTAAAGTATGTTATACTAGACATACCTAGGAAGATGCTGGTGCAAAAACCTCCACCAAACCAGTCCTAGAATTGCTCAATTGGACAGCCACCCGGTTAGCCTAGAACAAGCCGTTTATCAGTCAATACGCGAGACACAATGACGAATTAAGGTGTAAAAGACTTGGGGGAACATAGAACTAACCTTCAATTGAAGTTTTAGACCTTAATCTTGGCTGCATAAAAGAAAAACGAGGGTGGGGAGGCCGCACATAGGTCCGATCAGCTAGATAGGGGGGGGGGGCTAGGGTGTAGTTTTTTTTATGATATAATAAAACATGTTACACTCTAGCCCTTCCAATTTGAGGGATATGGCAACTTTAAAGGAATGTTTAAATAACTTATCGTACCGGAAGTATGATGAGGTCATCGAGGAATGCCAGATAACTCCCGAGAAATATACATACTTTACAAGCTTTAAATCTTTGAACCGAAAATTAACGGGCGTTTCAAGTCCACCCCCCTTACAATGGGATTCGTCCCCGAATCCCGATCCGACAGGAACAAATGCGGATAGAGTTTCATCATATTGTCTTCGGAATCCCAAGTAGCCTCGGAACCCCTATGGTGCCTCCACTGCACATTCATCTACATAACCATTTTATTCCTTCCTAATGGTCAAGAATAGCGATAGGTTCTTCAACGTAGTTTAGTTTACTATCAAGCTCAATGTCATCAAGAGGCACATGGACCTCCTCGTCTGCCAAACATTTCCTCAAATGAGACACGTGAAAAGTAGGATGAATTCTAGCGAACTCATCGGGCAAATCCAGTCTATACACTACTTCACCAACACGAGACAAGATACGGAACGAACCAATGAACCTTGGACTAAGTTTCCCCCTCTTACGAAAACGAATGATGCCCCACAAAGGAGAAACTTTTAGCATAACACAATAGGCCTCCGCCTTTTGTCCACATAGGACTTTTGACGATCCTGAGAGGCCTTCATAAAAGCCTTAGTCATATCAAGCTTCTCCGTCGTAGCCTCCAACACCTCTAAACTACCCAACTGTTTCTGACCAATGGAACCCCAACAAACTGGAGTCCTACACCTCCTACCATACAACATCTCAAACGGTGGCATCCCAATCATGGCGTGGTAACTGTTATTATAAGAAACTCGACTAACGGTAAGTGACGATCCCAACTACCACCAAAATCAATTATGCAAGCTCGCAACATATCCTCGAGAGTCTGAATGGTCCTCTCGGATTGACCATCCGTCTGTGGGTGACAAACGGTACTGATGAGAAGTTTGGTACCCATCTCCTCATGAAACTTCTTCCAAAACATGGAGGTAAAACGCATATCCCTATCCGAAACAATAGATACCGGCACCCCGTGCCTAGAAACGATCTCACGAATAAACACATCGGCCAGCTGCTCAGAATTAAAAGTTTCTCGAATCGGAAAGAAATGAGCGCTCTTGGTCAATCTATCAACGATTACCCAAATGGTGTCATAACCACCCCAAGGAGTACAAGGCAGTTTAGTCACAAAATCCATCGTAAGATGCTCCCACTTTCACTCTGGTATTTCCAGGGGTTGAAGTTTCCCGAAAGGCTTCTAGTGCTCAGCCTTAACTTGTAGACACGTCAAACACTTACTCACGTACTGAGCCACCTCATACTTCATCGCAGGCCACCAATAATTCTTCTTCAGGTCTTGGTACATCTTGGTCGCTCCTGGATGAATGGAATAGCGCGAATTGTGGGCTTCATCCAATATCTTACTCCTGAATCCCCCGTACCTTGGTACCCATAAAAGACCGTCCTTATACTTCACCCCATCACCGACGTCTTCCAAACACTTTTCCTGACCCCAAATACGTTCTGACATAATCCATTCCACCTGTAAAGCTTCATTCTGAACATTGGCTATTTGTTTCAAGATATCGGGTTTGAGAATAAGCTGGTAAGAATTAACACGAATAGGTTTTGGTCTCTCCTTCCGGCTCAACGCGTCAGCTACCACGTTAGCCTTACCGGGATGGTACATAATCTCCAAATCATAATCCTTAATCAATTCCAGCCACTGACGCTGACGCATATTCATTTCCTTTTGTTCGAAGAAATACTTTAAGCTCTTATGATCGGTATAGATAACACAAGGGACACTATACAAATAATGTCTCCACAACTTAAGCGCAAACACAACCGCCACTAGCTCCAAATCGTGAGTATAATATTTCGCTTCATGAGGCTTTAACTGCCTTGAGGCATAATCTATTTACTAGGCCTCGCTGCATCAGAACACACCCAAGCCCCTGATAAGAGGCATCAGAATAAACAACCAGATCGTCAGTGCCATCGGGTAAAGCTAAAATCGGAGATTGCGTCAACCTGTTGTTTTATTCGAGGAAATCCTCCTCCTTCTCAGAACCCCACACAACTTTAATGCTCTTCTTAGTCAACTTGGTCAACGACGAAGCGACTTTCGAAAATTCGGGAATGAAGCAGCGGTAATACCCCGCGAAGACCAGAAAACTACGAATTTCGGACAAAGACTAAGGAGATTCCCATTCATTTATGGCTTCCACCTTTGCAGGGTCAACCAAAATACCACTCAGGTTAATAACATGACCCAAGAACTGAACCTCACGCAACCAAAAAGAGCACTTAGAAAATTTTGCATACAACTAGATCTTTCGCAGAGCTTCCAAAACTTCTGTGAGATGACCGACGTGATCATATTCGCTTTGGGAATACACAAGAATGTCGTCGATGAACACAATAACAGAATGATCAAGCATCGGCATACACACCCGGTTCATAAGATCCATGAACGCAGCCGATGCGTTGGTCTAACCGAAAGACATCACCAGGAATTTATAATGTCCATAACGAGTGCAGAAGGCAGTCTTAGGGATATCCTCCTCCCGAATTATCAACTGACGAAACCCGGACCTAAGGTCGATCTTCGAGAACCAACTAGCTCCTTGGAACTGATCAAATAAGTCGTCGATCCTTAGTAGAGGTACCGATTTTTTTTTCAAAGTGAGTTTATTCAATTCACGGTAGTCAATGCACATCCGCATGCGACCGTCCTTCTTTTTGACGAATAGGACCGGGGCACCCGAAGGTGAGATGCTCGGTCGAATGAAGCCCTTATCGAGCAAGTCTTCCAATTGAGCCATAAGTTCTTTCATTTCATTCGGTGCTAGACAGTAAGGGGCTCGAGCAACGGGTTTTGCATCCTGCACAAGGTCTATCTGGAACTTGACCTCGCCATCCGGTGGCACATCTGACAAATCATCTGGAAACACATCCGGGAAATCCCAAAAGATAGTAACATCACCTACGGTAGCCACCTCGGTTTTCACGTTTGTAGCATACGCCAGATATACCCCGCAACCTCGCTGCATCAGTTTTCCCGCCTTAAGCATGGATATGATATGTGGTGTCACACCATTCCGATCATCGAAGACCGTAATTTGGGTCTCATCCGGGGCCCTAAGACGTACAAGTTTATGACCACAAATGATCTGAGCATCAACACTCGCGAGCCAGTCCATCCCAAGCACCACATCGAAACAGCCAAGCGGCATCAAGTACAGTCGCACCAGAAATCTATATCCCCACAACTCGATGGAACAACCCTAAATAGCCCTAGACATGGAAACGGACTTCCCTACGGCGACCTCAACCTAAAACACATCGACTACACGCTGAGGTAATTATTCAACGTGGAACAGAAAGCGGTAGACACAAAACTTCTACTGGCACCCGAATCAAGTAAGACCGAAGCCTGTAATTCATCAAGTAAAAAGGTATCTAGGATAACATTATACTCCTACTTACCTAAACCGTTACACATACATTCTTGAAGTAGCAAGGAATTTAAGCAGTCAAGTACAAAGGAACCCAGAGTGACAGGATGCTACGCCTTAGCTAAACCATTACGTGTAAAGCATTCGAGATGATGGGAAATAAACAAGAGAATTTTAAGGGATGAGATGGACTTTAACGCTATCGACACGAGAGTTAGCCATATCCTATCCCTACAAAGACGGAACCCTTACATAGTCAGACACAAGAAGTATTTAGAGCATGGAAGGTAATGGTAAACTGCTAACAACGTTGATCAAGTGTTATTAATTGTTTACTTTACCCGCCCATCCTAAGCACCCTTTGCCCCTAACCATATCAGCATCCCATCTTACACTTAAGTAATCATTCATGAAATGACATCTTAAACTTGCAAGAATGACTATATAATTAAAATTTACCTCTTGGCGTACAGCTACTCGCGGTTGGCATTTCTAGTCCCTTCTTCTAAAGTTCGAGTCCAAGCATTCGGGAATGCTCAGATCCCTCGAACCATGGCTCTGATACCCACTTGTAAGACCCCGAATCCCGGGTATCCTACAGTTGGTATCATATCCAAAATTCATAAAAGTTTAAAACCAAAATTCGTTTTATTAAAAACAAGTTCAAAGTAAATAACAGCGAAATAATAAGTATCAAGATTCCCAAAACTTATCAAAAGTTTATCCCAAAGCAATAATTTTTATTTGAAAACCAGTTCAGAGTATAAAATCAGCGGAAATCATAAGTACTAAAACAACTTCCCCAACTCGGGAATTAGGCCCAAAACCAAGTGTAAATGTATTTAGTAAAAATTAAAAAGAACAATGCTCATTATTGAAATTTTCCGACTAGATATGCCTTCAACCGTCCAAGTAGCCTCGAGCACGTCCAAGTGGTAATTATCCTCCTCCTAACCTAAAACTCACACTAACATACACACAAAGTCAGATTGAGCTGAGTGAGTTCAAGTTTTAATAATTGACATTTATGTAAGTCATTCCAAGTGTTTAAAATATTGACATCTATATAAATCATTCCAAGTATTTAAAATATAAAACGGGATATGAACAGTTTGGCCGAAATAAACGATAATTCGACATACTTATATATCTATATCATTATATCCCTACACATAACATCCAAGTAATAACATCAGCGTCGAACACACGTACAACCCAAACACGTAACATCTCATCCAACGTATGCAAACACAAAGTAGGCATACGTAAACATCCTTAGTCGATAACGACTAATTAACATCGCCAATTATTGGTCATACAATAACACGTATAATCATACGTACAAACATACAATAATATCATCCCCAGACCTACTCTATACAAGTAAGCCCATGTAAGATAATTTAAACTGTTCATCAAGCAAAATCGCTTAAGTGTGTATGCTAACCCAAAACTTGAAAAGAGCGAAAAGGGGCATCATGAACTCACCTGACATAAGGCACGATTTCACCACAAGCTAGAGAACCCCTAAGTAGCCCCACAACTCAAACTCCTGTCGGTTTACATACAATCATTGCTAACAACACCGAAAGGACTCGTTTATCCTACGAGACATTCTAACACGGTTCGAGTTACCTAAAGCCTCGACCTCATCAAACTCATTCATAACAGCCACCGGGGCCTTAAGTTTACCAACACGACCCTTAGATACTCCAGGGAGTAAACAATTCCCAAATTACCCCGGAAGCACTACTAACACGCGCGTTTAAGAGTCGTTTAGGTAAATAACCTCCAACTCTGCCCCGTGTGGACCCAATTCAACAAATTCACAGCCAACAAGTTCACACGATGCTACACGAGTCATATGGGTCGGTAAATCGCAAGTACAACGCACCAACTATTCAATAAACGCAAATGTGCATTGTACCGACCCGTTTGTGTAGCCGACAACCAATTCGGCCCCAATACTTAGAAAAGTCATTTTCCAACAGCCCGTATATTAAACCGAAGCTATTCGAACTGAATTGGTCATCACTTACTTCATCCCTAGCGATAAATGCAACAATCTACCATTCTAGCCAACCGAAAACTATCTTTCAAACTACAACTAGTTGACCAATCAAACTAACACTAATGTGCATAATCTTAAAGTATGTTATACTAGACATACCTAGGAAGATGTTGGTGCAAAAACCTCCACCAAAACAGTCCCAGAATTGCTCAATTGGACAGCCACCCGGTTTGCCTAGAACAAGCCGTTTATTGATCAATACGCAAGATACAATGACCAATTAAGGTGTAAAAGACTTGGGGGAACATAGAACTAACCTTCAATTGAAGTTTTAGACCTTAATCTTGGCTGCATAAAAGAAAAACGAGGGTGGGAAGGCTGCACATAGGTCCGATCGGCTGGATAGGGGGGGGCTAGGGTTTAGTTTTTTTTTTTATGATATAATAAAACATGTTACACCCTAGCCCCTCCAATTTGAGGGATATGGCAACTTGAAAGGAAAGTGTAAATAACTTAACGTACCGGAAGGATGATGAGGTCATCGAGGAATGCTGGATAACTCCCGAGAAATATACATAATTTACAAGCTTTAAATCTTTGAACCGAAAATTAACGGGCGTTACATAAACTGTAAATCTTGAAGTTTGATAGGACACATATACTACCCCCAAAGATATGAAAACATTTAAAAAGGCGGTGTGAGAAACTCACCTTGAAATTGAATAAAAACATTGCAATAAAACCAAAAGAATGACAACGAGACCGAAGCAACCGAAAGTACGTTAAATGAACCAAAATGATTGAACTTCTCGAACTATAAAAATAAAATAATACAAAAGTTTAACGAATAACTAACGGGATTATTAAAGTTATTTAATGACTTTGTTAAAAGGGACATTGATATTTTTTATGGATTTTATGGCATTATATTATTATATTTAAACTTTAACGGATTTTAACGATTTATATTTTTTTATTATTATTTAATTAACAATCTAATATTAATATGGGAGAATATGAAGTAAGGATTTTTTATTGGTAACGTTTATCTCGAACGACTATAATTAAGTTGTTGAATTAAAGTTAACGAATGAATTATAACTAACGAGTTTAAAGTTAACAAGTTGAGATTTACGAATTAACATTACCGCATCAAATTTTACGAGTTAACGCTAACGAAATATAGTTTAACGAATTTAAATGTAATAAGATAACAAATTAATAAAATTAAATCTAACGTGATGAAATTTATAAAATTCAATTTCAACGATTTAAAGTTAATAACGAACTTGGAAATATAATTTAGTTTTTATTGGTTTAACGGAAATATGGAAGTTGGCTTTTTGGAGGGAATTTGGTAAAGTTAATTTTAAAATAATTTATTTAATTTAAAATGATAATATTTGATTTTTAATGATTTTTAATATATTTATTTGATTTAAAAATGATTTGTAATTATTTAATTTGATTAATATATTTATTAAAATTGATTAAAAAAAGTAAGCAGACACAATAGCCTGACCCGGGTTTCGAACCCGGGTCCTTATGTTCACACCGAAACTCACTATCTAGTTGATCTTTAATGTTTGTTAACAAAATTGAAACTTATATATTTATAGTAATACTTTCAAACTTCATCTTCCCTAATGAAACCCTTGCTTTTAATTCTTTTAAACCATTCCATGTTTGCAAAAACTAGTTTAGGGTTTTTGTTCTACGGCTCAAGACGAATAAAATGCATATAACAATTACCTTGTATATATATGATTTGACGGAGAACCAACGGTTGGCCGGAACGAACATTTGCGGATCAACTCGAGATTACAAAGAGAATCACATGTTATTTTGATTATTGGGATAATTTTAGTTACGAATTTAGGTCCTATTTTATACTATTAATTGAAACGATTCATTGTTAATACCCTTAATTGTTATTAAGCCATTTTTCCGGTTGAAGGTTCCGGTGATTACAGGATTAATTGATGGTGATCGTACGTTATAATATAATTTATTTATTAATCAATGTTGATTACGTTGCCAAAAATACATTATGCCAGAATTTCGGGTCAAAGGCGAGATTTAATGTTGTTCGAGGCTCACCGGAAAAGCGTAGGTCGCCGGCGGCGGACCTCGCAGGAAAAACGGAACTGGAGGGGGGAAATGGGCTGGGATTATGATATATTATTTTTAATAGATTTTACACAATGGCCCCTGAACTTTCTACATATATTAACTTTTAATTTAAAGTATATTTTCAATACTAAACCTTGAACTTTGATTTGTCTTAAAAAAGAGAGTTAATATGCTTGAATATTTACGTAATACACTCGTGGAGTTCGGAAATCGATTAAGTAAAAAAAAAGTATTAAATCCTCAGAGTTTCGGTAATTGAACAAAACGTATAGATAACCGTAAATCATCAATAATATTATATTAACAATAAACGATGAACGTTTAACACCAATAAAATGAAACGACAAAGCGGGTTGATTTAACAAACGCGAATAAATGTCCAATACAAATAAAAATGACTCCCGCAACAAAACTTGTGATATAACGCTATAATATATATATATATATATATATATATATATATATATATATATAACTATAAATAAAACCTAAAATTCGAAATTGGTCGGGTTTTCGGGTTTGAAAAGTAACGAATGTTACAATTTGAATTCCCGTTACGTGCCTTTTTAGCAAACTCGGATTGGGAAAACTCTCAAATAACTCATTTGTAACGTCCGTAATTTTCCGATAAAAAGGTCTAACCTTGTAGTGTTGTGTACACCTTTCGGGCTTGACCCGACATTCTTCCGAGAGCTCCTTGAAGCCTCAACACTTAGAAGAATTAACCATTTAAGGTTCAGAAGACCTTGCTCGAAGTAGTAAAAACATGCTCGATCGTCTAGGCTTGCTCGAAGTCCATACTTAGCTATTTTCTGAGGAGGTTGAGAAGATTCCAAACTTTATCAAAAATCCGACCCAACGATCTCCCCCTAGATTGGAACAAGCTCAGATGCACCAAAACATACCTGCATTGTAACGCCCGTAAATTTCGTTAATCGGCTCGATCGTTGATAAATGTTGGTCAAAAAGCCGGGGTTTAATCTTTCTAATTTAGAGCCTTGTAATACGTTTTAAAAGTCCGTTTGTCCATCCTTTTTCCCAAAACATCCTCTCTTACGACTTAAAGTATTATATTAGTATGTAGCACCCGACATTTTCGTCTATCGGCATACACGTTGTAGAGTTTGTATATTTATTGGGTTTGAACCGGCTTATTTCGGGGACCTCCTTGTCATACCCGTAAGTTGAATTAATTGACTTTCCACCCAAGTTGCTACACACTTCATACTGGAGGGACTAGAGTGTAATTTATTTTATATCATAATATTAAAAAAGAAAAACCTTAACCCTAACTCTATTCCCAGCAGCCGATCGGCCTCAAGACCCCCCCCCCTGCTCGTTTTTCTTCTGCCCAGCCAAGTTTCAGCCGTGAAAACTTCAATTCAAGGTTGGTTTTATGATTTCCCATGTCTTTTACACCTTAATTGATCATATTAACGCGCTTATTGGTCGTTAAGGTTGAGTTTTGATGATAACAGTTTGCTGACAGATTCGTATACGTTTATTGTAGGGTCTGTAACGCGATGACAATCCATTTTTTTTATCGATTCTTGATTCATGATGTTCTACTTTAAGTCTAGTTTCCAGAAAGGTATAATACGTAATTTTTGGACGAGATTTGAATGGTTTTTATGAATTTATAAAATCGAGTGTCAAAACTGATGTGGGATGACGGATTCTGGTCTATCTTCCCGACGTCATAACCTTTTTTCGACAGGTCCAAATTGGTTGGTTCCACTTCTGGAAGTTAGTATTTTGAGTTAGGTAATGAATTTTATAAAAATAAAACCAAACCCAATTGGAATCGTTTAATTTGGTTCTGTAATGAATTTTATAAAAAATAAAACCATTTTGTTGCGCACTGAAATGGCTGCACGTACCTTGTTGTGTTGGAGGAATTTTTATAATTTTTGTGTCCAATAGAAAAATATAATAAAAATATTTTTATAAACCTAAGACATTTATTAAAGTCTGGTAAAAATTTAATAATTTATTTCAAAGGTTATCCTATGTAATTAAATGCATCTTCGCATGCTAAAATCTGCACGTTTTACTCGTTATTAATCGGTAAGTTCGTTTTAGGCTTAACCGGTGGATTTGGTTAGTTGAAAGGTTTTAGGGAATGAGGTAAAGTAATTGGGTATGGGTTGGGCCTTGGGCCAAGGGTTGGGCCTTGGGCCAACGTGTTGGGCCTTGGGCCAAAGTGTTGGGCTTGAACGGCCCATTAGGCAAGAATGTTCTTACGGTCTAGTTTAGTAACGCGTTGTGTACTATTTAGGGATTTCCTAGCTCGTTACAGGTGTTCGATCGATTCCAGGTGAGTTCTTGATGCCCTTTTTACTCTTTTCAATTTTACACGATTTTACTAGTTACAACTATTTGGATGGTATTACGTAGCCTTATTCATATTTGTGCATTTATGAAACTATTTATGAACTATATTTTATGCCTTAGAATATTGTAGACTCGTTTATGGTCTTATATTCCTTAAGGTTATATACCTGAATATGGTCTAGACTCGATGATGTTAATAGGCTTGGTAGTAATTGAATACGAGTAAACCTATTTACTTAGTTCATGTATTGGACTAATTAATATATATTACCTTATGGCCCATAGGCTTACTTTTAATTTGGAATGTCTTGGGATGATATATATATATGTATGTATGCATGTATGTATGAATGTATGGATGTATGTATGTATGAGTATGTGTTACCTTATAGCCTACGGTTGTGTGATGATATTTAGTTCCTCGTGACTAAGAATGATGTGAGTAGGCTTATTGATGTGTGTGTGCATGGTGATCACGGCCGGGTCAAATATATTACTCGGGTTTTCAAATCCCGTGGTGGAGAGGCCCGTGTGGCGTGATCATCATTTTGGCGGGTCAAATATATTACTCGGGTTTTAAAATTTCTTGTGGTCTAGGCTCGAAGTTGCTATTAGGCCTAGTATTAATTCCTAGTATTAAACGATTTTTCCTGATGAAACGTTTAAACTATTTTATATAGGCTTGCTAGTATATAGTTGGCCTTGGAATGTTATAGTATGTATATATATATATATATATATAAATTATTGTTTGGCCTATATTTGGCGATGTTGTAGTCGTTTCGACTACTGATGTTGTGTATGCCTACTTTGTGTTTGCATACTGATGGATGATGATCTTGGCTGAGCAAAACTATACGACTCAGGTTCTTAAATCCTGTGGCGGGCCCTGAAAAGCCCGTGAGGGGGGAGGCTCGTGTGGCATGATCATCATCGGATGTTACGTGTTTGGGTTGTACGTGTGCTCGACCCTGATGTTATTATTTGGATGGTATTTATAGGGATATAAATATATGGATGTATATAGATGTCTAAGTACGAATACTTAGTGTTGATGATGGCCTAACTGTTCATATCCCGTATTATATTTTAAACTCTTGGAATGTTTTTTAATCCCGTTTTTATATTTAAACTCTTGGAATGTTTTATAATCCTGTTTTTATATTTAAACTCTTGGAATGTTTTATAATCCGTTTTACATTTAAACCCTTGAAATGATTTATTTAAATGTCTATTATTAAAACTTGAACTCACTCAACTCAAGCTGACTTTGTGTGTATGTTAGATTGATTTTCAGGTTAAGGATTGGAGGTTGTCACTTGGACGTGCTGGGGACTACTTGGAAGGTTGAAGGCATTTCTAGTCGAGGATTTCCAATAAAACGGATATTATATTTATATTTGATTTTTAGACACTTGTACCCATGTTTAGGATTTTCTTTAAATAATTACACTTTTTCCGCTGTTATTTACTCTGAACTTGTTCTAAATAAAAACGAATCGTTTGTTTTTTTTAACTGTAGGATTCCCGGGATTCGGGGTCTTACATGCATAGAGTTACACATGTATCAGACATATAATATATATCATTTAAGAACATGTCATTTCATTACATAATAAGGAATTCTGCCTCATGGGCATTACAAATCAAAGTTTTTACAATTAAAACAAAAGTACACAGATAAACAGAACCAAATTAATTTTCAATCAGCTCCATTCCTTTATTTTCTTCCTCTGCTTCTAGCATCAGCTCTTTCCTTAAGTTTCTTGACATATACAGCCCTTTGTTTTAGCATATCAAGTTCTGAAGAGTCAGATGCATCACTTGGAAACCTTGCATCAATCAAATCTTGTAAGTCTTGTGGATGCATGAACTTGAGGTCTTCATCATGTCTTATAACAGCAATAGGTATCCCAGATTCATTCCTCAAGGTGGTTGAATCATCATTTTGATTGTATGTTATGTATGTGATTCTTCCAAATTGTTGCACCCTTGAGTTGGGTTCCTGCATGACCTCTCTCATAGCCAAGCACTCTTTTAAGGTTTTCCTTTTCTGGTGAGAGCTACTTGCTTGAGTTCTTTGTTTCTTTGATTCAGAGAGGGAAAGCTCAAAAATGTGGACTTCACTGATTTTCCTTTTCCTTTTCTCCTTCTCTGTTTGGCTTCTTAACTCCCTTTTCTTCTGCTGCAGAAATGGGAATCCCTTTTTCTGCTTGTTCTTTTAAAAACTTAGAGAGATCATTCCTTAGTTGACCAGATGGCTGACTTCTTATTTGATTATCATACAAGGTCAGTTCAGCCATCTTGGTCAGTTGTTCCTTTGTAAATTCTCTCAAATCATCCCTAAAGATGATGAGATGTTCTTTCTTATCCTCTGTCACAGCCCTTATGGTCTTTGATCTTCTGTCAAAGTAGAGATGTGTGGGCAAATTCAAGTTCCTTGGCTGCACAGGCCTCACACCCTCAGACCTAGGGGTTCTGATTGAGCTCCCTCCTTGAGTTTTCTTTTCCTTATCCAGCCCTTCTTCAACATACCATCTTTTGATAGTTTCATTTGTTTGCATTAATAGTCTTGACATTCTCACTCCCTTTTTATGGAGAGCATTCATCATATCTGCATGGACCTCTTCTTCGGCTCTCCTCCTATCTTCCTGTACTTTCCTCTGTGTTTCAAGATACATCCTCTGCTCTCTGTTATATATTTCCATTAACAGATCAAGAGGCATGTTCTGAAACTGTTCCCATGATATCCCTTTATCCATTACAAAAGTTTTTAACATTTCCACTCTCTGCTGGTCCTCAAACCACTTCTTTACTTCTTGATTTTTCTTTTCTTTTTCCTCTTTTTCTTTCTGTAGCCTCATCTTCAGCTCCTGTTCTCTCTCATATCTTTCTTGACTTGCTTGATCTTTGTGAGAGTCTTTTACTTGTTGTATTTTCCTTTTTAGTTCTTCAGGAGAGAGTTTTATCAACTGATTATACTTGTATCCATAAAGTTGGAGAAATTTTATATCCTTATGCTTTGACTTCAAGGATTCATACTCTTCTTCATCTCTTTGTTTCTTCTCGATCCTCTTCTTGCTACTATCTGATTCTTTGAATTCTTTTTCTTTCTCTTCCTTCCTTTTGGACACCTTTCTCACATAGTCAGATAGATCCTCCATGAGAGCCATTTTGTGTAAACTATCAATCTTGTCAAATGGTTGTAAGTTAAGGAATGCAGGCTTGTGACCAGCCTTTATCAAAACTTCCCTTTTTCCTTTCCTTACTCTCCAACCCTCAGCTTCTTAGGTTACATCCTCTCTTGATAGTCTTTGGAGTTAAAGTGGATAATAACCCAGGCTGATAAGATACTCATTATTTTCATTTGCTTTCTCACTTTCCTTTACACCTTCCTCATTCTCATTTTCAACATCCACATCATCCTCTTCTTCAAGTTCATGAATAGCATCAATCATGGGTTCTTCACTTCCTTCTGTTTGTGCTCTCCTTTTCTACTCAAGCATATCATACCTTAGTTTGTACACCATTTTCTTCAATGATTTTTGTCTCTTGGTCCTTGGTGTTTCAATTTCAGATGCAGTTTTTCTTTTTAGACCTAATTGGGCTGGAGTAGAAGTGTCATTTTTGTGTGATTCAATCTCTGGTTCTTCTAGAATAAGTTCTTCATCAATTGACTCAGATCTGTCATTTTCAGTTTCAACTGTGTGAGTCTCTATAGGTTCTTCAGTAATTTCTTCAATGATAGGCTCATTTGGTTCATTATGCTCTTCAAATCTTTGTTCTTTTTCTCTACCCAGATTAATAAACTCTTGTTGTGCCTTTCTCGCTGCTGTTACTATATCTGGATGATGTCTCTCTGGGTTGTTCAAGATGTGTGTGAGATCCTTCATTATTACCAGCTTGACGATTGTACTTGCTGAGACTTCAATATTTCCATCATCTTCATTTATGACAGGACCCAAACCAAGTTCATCTTGATTTATTTCAAGCTCTTCAGGCTCAGTGATCAAAGGCTCTGCAGCTTTTTCTTGTTCATTCATTGCAGGCTCTTTAGGTTTTGTGATCAATGGCTCTGCTTTTTCTTGTTTATCAACATTCAAATTTTCTTTCAAGGCATCAATTGTAGCCTTGATTGCTTCATCAGCTTCTCTTAATCTCCTCTCATCTTCCTCCTCTTTATCTTTCATTTTAATCAAGGCTTCTATGACCTCTTGAGGAATTTCCTCCTTCTCTTGATTTAACTTTTCTCTTTCTAGAGCTTCCAATTCTTCATTTATTAGATTGATTGCTGTTTTCACTGACTCAGCTTCAGCCATGTCTGGATCAACAACATTCTCTTTGTATAAAATGTCATCAAGCTGAACTGTGTGCTGAGGCAGGGGATGTAGATCGGCTTTAGTAAGTGCAACCCCCTTGCCTTTTTCCTTTCTTTTTAAAAGTTCTTCTTCAGATTCTTCTTCCACCTTATTCTCCCCCTCATCCTCTGAATCTCCATCATCATATGCTTGATTTAGCATGTTTAAGGCGTAAGATGGTCCCACTTCCACTTTCTCTTACTCCTCACTCTCATACATCTCCCCAATAACATTTAGACTCTCTATTCCTTCAGGTTTCTCCCCCTTTTTTGGTGCATCTGAGGTCTTCTCAACCTCAGACTGCCCCTCAAGGGTTCGAATTTTCAATAATGCTTCATTTAGTGCAGTTTCCAGAGCCGAGTTCTTTGTAACTAAAATGGGATTTTGTTCTCTTAGCATAATGTTCTTAAACTCAAGTCTGGCATTTTCACACACAACATCGTAAAGATCTGGGCTTGACGGTGGGGTTTCTACATTTGGTTTTGAAGCAAGTTCAGAGAATGGTTGAGATTCTGCAGGTTCAGTAGATGGGGTTGGTTTAGGTAGTGGAGAAGTTTCGGGTACTGGTTGTTCTTCAATTGGTTGGGTTGACCGAGGTGGCGAAGAAACGTCATTGATTTGCTCATTATCAGATACAAAAGGTTCAGTGGTAGCTGGTGAGTTGGCAATATCATCATTAACATCAGCTATCTCCACAAAATCTGTATCATCCTGGTAAGTTTCAGGTGGCTGTGATTCTGGTGGAATTACCTTCTCGATTGTTGCAGCAACTTCTGAGCCAACACCCGCTACAAACGTGTCATCATCCATTATCGGATCATGAATTTCCTCCTGGACCTCCACCTCTGCAGCATCTACCCTAGATGCAGTCTGTTCAATCAAGGGCATATCGTCCTGAACTATCTCCTATTCATCAACAGCATCATCAACAACCATATCATTTCCTCCATCTGCACCATCATCACCATCATTATCTTGATTATCATCATCTTCACCATTACTAATTTCATCATCACTGTTCCCTGGAGTCCCTGGTACATCAATAGCCCCGAGAGCTGGTACAAGTAACCATAGAAGCACATCCCATTCATCATTATCAATGAACTTACTCTTTGCATCTTTCATGCGCTTGCAGATATTTGGGTCCTGCAACCTCAAAACCTGTCCTGTTCTTTGAATTTCCGGTAGAAATCTGTTGAATAAGGTTTGTAGAAAGCGTGGATACATGAGAAATCGTAGATTGACTGGCTTCTCTGCATTTGAAACTAGCCCTTGAAAGATAAGTCTCGAAATATTGAAGGGCTGCTGATACAAGATAGCTACAGTAAGAGACCCGAGCTCTCTACTCAGCAAAGTCCAAGTCCCTCCCCGAGGAGATAGGGACTGAATCACATGATGAATCAGGAACCAGTAGATTAAAGGAAAACTCCCTTTCTGAAATTGTCCCTCTTTAACATCCCCTTGGTATCCCATCGTCTCTTGAAAGATTCGCAACAATCTTGGAACATAATACAATTGTTGAGCCCCAAAGTCGTCATTTAGGTCCAATGCCGCTCGAATGGACGCCTCAGTAATTTCAATATCATTGTTAAGCACAGACGCCTCAATTCTCTTCCCGTTTACCTCACTGACATAAGTTGCTGTTTGCCAGAAATCTGTAAGATGGTTCCTGTAGAG
Organism: Bidens hawaiensis; assembly: GCF_021521415.1. Classification (NCBI taxonomy): domain Eukaryota; kingdom Viridiplantae; phylum Streptophyta; class Magnoliopsida; order Asterales; family Asteraceae; genus Bidens; species Bidens hawaiensis. The sequence continues at coordinate 881,245 of NW_027491382.1, read as the reverse complement.
TGTGGGGTTTTCTGTCAGCGCTATTCGTAAATTGGAGTTTCGTAGAAAATTTATCATGACTTCTAACTCCATGTTTTCATCATCTAGATCCAATTGAGCGCACATATTGTGCCTCTTTTCGAATTTTAGGGCCATTAGTTCTGCAAAAACACATAAAATTGTCAATATACAAAGATGCAGAACTTGTATATGAGAAAGGAGAGATGAGTAATGGCGTCTTCGATTAACCTGTTCCGTACTAATATGCGTACCTGTCAGAACAAGTAAACAGTTAGTGAATTAGTTCAATAAGAAACCCTAATTTCAAAATCGGAGCGACGATTATCGAACAACGATGTCTTACCGAAGTCGAAACAGAGCTAATGGCTATAATAGAAGTGAAATTAAGCAAGATATAGAACAGCGAGCAAGAGGGAGATAGCATGGGCAAGAAGGCTTTCGTTTAGGTGTAATCAGAGAGAAATATGTGCAAAACTTTCTAAGTCCCCTTTTTATACCTAACGTTTGGGTGGTACAGTACCTTGGTTTGTCATCTAGCACACGACAGTTGTCATTTAATTTCAAATTCAAATGTACCTCCCTTGCTCTAGCATACAGCCAAAATAAAATCTGGCTCCCCCTATACACGAGTACATGGTACAATTCTTGCTCGATGTACTTGGAATATTCTCATTCCTTGCTCGTGTACATGGTACAGTCAGTAAACAAGACAAAATAAAAGCTGACTCCCCCTGTACACTAGTACATGGTACATGGTACTTGCTCGTCTTGCTCGAGGTGTAGTGTGCTCGAATGTACCTTTAAAAGTTCACTAAATATTGAATCCTGAGCCACACTAGTACTTACCATTTTTTACTACGCATCATGCTCGAGAGTACTTAGAAATATATCATGTCAATTCCCTATGCTCGAGATGCATTCCTGTGTTGGACTTAGCTCTAGACATCTATAGCCCAATATGCTCGAAATACACGGTGCTCGAAAGCCTTAGCAAACTAAATCTTTCCTAATCCCATACTCGAACTTACAGCCTAAGTGTCCAGTTCATGAGCTTGCTCCAACTACTTAACACAATAATCTTCATCAAGTTCCTTAGCTCGAATGCTTATACCTATGTATCTAGCACATAACTATGCCCGAAACATATAAATGTCTCCTATCGTTCAGTTCTTTGTGCTAAAAAACTTAGATACCTTTTATCATGCAATCATGCTCAAAACGCATAACATCAATTTTCATAACATAGCATTGTATACTTGAAGCAGCAATTCATAAGCAGGCACAGTTTCCTAGCTTGAAACACTTAACTTGAAAGTCGATTTAGTTTGAGAACACAACTTTTATGCCACTGATTCAAGACATGAGTAATCATGTCTTTTGCTCAAATTTTAACTTTTACCAAAGAATAATCATGTCATAACAGTAAATTGAATGAGCAATTAGTTTAAAGTGACATAAGAGATCAAAATCCAGTTCAAAAATAAAATTCATTTTAAGTCAATTGGTAAGATCTCAATTGTGGGATCAGACTATTTAAAGCAACGATCACACCACTTCATGGTCAGTGTTATTATGACTCAAGACAGGTTGACAGCAGGTATACTTAGCATAATGGACATTGCTTTTGGTGATACATTTAGGGTTCAATTAGTGCATAAAATAGGAATGGTTATCACTATAGCTTCAGTTTGCCTCTAATCTCTTCTCAAAGCGTATTTAGCTTTTTCCAAATCACCCCGAATTGACTTCGACCCCCTGATGCCCTGGTCAAAATTGATATTTGTACACTAGAGCAGTTATTTATTTATATTTTGTCTTTGATAACAGACTGTAAGGTTGAACGTTGGACTTACATGCCATCCGGACTTACATGCCATCCGGACTTATATGCCTTACATTCAGGGTGTTTAGAACTGACTTGTATGCCCCACCCTTGTAGTTCTCTTAGTGCCCTTTAAGTCATGAAATTAGCTCACTTATTATATATATATATATATATATATATATATATATATATATATATATATATATATATATATATATATATATATATATATATTATAATTTTGATCTTTTTATACTTTTCAATCTTTTTCTCTCTCTTTTCTTTTGAGAGGTTTTTCATATATCAATAATATATATCTGCTCAATTACTTAGTAAATTTTTTTTTGTAGACCAGAAACACCAATGGGCTAGTGTATGGTTGGATAATGACCTTTCTGCCTATCATCCGGAGAGATGTGCTAGAGAACATACCTTATTTTCCAATGTTTCACCACATCATATTTCAGCCAGTTTAAGTGTATATCACATATTGCAACTACAGATCATGGAAAGCTACCATACTTTGCCAATGACTGTACTCAAAGCCTTTTGAACTTATAATCCATGGGTTAATTATCTTAAACAGTTTTCTATCATTTCCCAAATTTAGGTTGGATTCAATTTCCCACAAATCAGTTTGTTGCTTCTTTGAAGCTGGGGACTTGGATAATATTATCATTTCTCTTATGTATTGTCACCGAAAACCGTGTTGCTTAAATCAAAAACTCTTTACCATTTTAAAAATCATTTTCTTTGAAAATTCAATTTAAGAACAGTGACTTTAAAGATGGTGTTGTCATTTAAGCATTTGTAACCAAGCACACACATTCACAGTATCACAACACAAACTTTCAGATAGCATAGAAACATCAAATTATCAGTTATGTCTGTCGAGCATGCCCAGAACTTCATCGAGCATGCTTGAAAGCCTATCGAGCAACCTTAAGTATTCGTTTCTGTAACGCCCGCAAATTTTTGTTAAAAGGATCTATGTGTTGTAGAGTTTGTATTTTTACTGAGACTCAATCTGGCCTTCCTCGGGGACCTCTTTGTCTTTCTTGTAAGCCTATTTATTTAACGTTTAATCCAAGATATCGTAATTTACAAGATGGGGGACTAAAGTGTAAATATATTATAACAAAAACCCTAGCTTTTTCCCCTCCCTTCTTTGGTCCGATCGGCAGCCTCACCTCACCACCACCATCGAATTTTTCAAGGATTCCAGCCATAACCCAACCATATTCGTCTAATTCCAGGTTAGTATTTTTCGATTGAATGTCTTTTTCATCATTAAAGCCTTTATTGAACCTTAGAGATGTCATAAACATGTTAGGGTTTGAGTTTTGATTTTAACAAGTTCTGACAGATTCATACTCGTTTATTGTAGGGCCTGTCACTTGATGATAATCCATTGTTTTCGATCGATTCTTGTTTCCATGATGTTCTAATTTGAGTCTAGTTTTCCGAAAGGTATAATACGTAATTTTTGGACGAGATTTGAATACTTTTTATGATTTTATAAAATCGAGTGTCAAACCTGAGGCGGGATGACGGATTCTAGTCTGTCTTCTTGACATCATAACCTTTTTTCGACAAGTCTAAATTGGTTCCTTCCACTTCTGGAAGTTAATATTTTGAGTTAGGAACCAAGCGCAATTGGAATCGTTTAATTTGGCTGGGTAATGAATTTTATAAAAATAAAACCATTTTGTTGCACACTGAAATAGCTGCACATACCTTTCTGTGTTGGAGAAATTTTTATGATTTTTGTGTCCACTAAAAAAATATAATAAAAAATATTTTTATAAACTTAAGATATTTATGAAAATCTGGTAAAAATTTAATAATTTAATTCCATGGTTTTCCTATGTAATAAAATGCATCTTTGCATGCTAAAATCTGCATGTTATATTCGTTGTTAATCGATAAGTTCGTTTTAGGCTTAACCGGTGGCTGCCCTTTCTCGCATCTTTCGGGGATGTTAGAATTGAAGTTCGTGCTCCGTCCTCTCCTTAGGTATGTCTAGTGTAATATACTTTAGTATCATGAGTTTTGGCATTCGTTAGATTGGTCAACTGTTGACGAAGTGAAAACTAGGTTTCGGATGTCTAGTTTGTCAATTGTTGCGTCTAGCACGTTGTTTGAAAGAATTAACAACCAATTCGGATGTTGTAGCCTAGGGAGGATTTGTTGGCTGTGAAAAACTATATTTTTATGTATTGGGGCTGAATTGGTTGTCGGTTACTCAAACGGGTCGGTACGGCGCAAATTCGCGTTTATTGGTAATTTGTGCATCGTGCTTGCGAATTACCGACCCATCCAACTCGTGTAGCATCGTGTGGACTTGTTGGCTGTGATTTTACTAAATTTGGTCCACACGGGGCTGATTCGGTATCTTAGTGCATAAACAACCCGTTAACGCGCATATTCGATAAAGTCAACAACTTTCGGGGGTAAATTGGGAACCCTTTGTCCCCGGGATTAACTAAGGGTGGTTTTGGTAAATACATGGCCTCGGGGGCTGATGTAATTGAATTTGGTAATGTCAAGGCTTTAGGTCAATCAAATCATGTTAGAACGTCTTGTAGGATAAACGAGTCGGTACGTTTAGTTAGTAATCTTTGTGTGCAATCCGACAGGCTTGTAAACTATGGATTGGCTTTGAAGTTCTCAAACTCTTTGGTGTTTGTGTGGCTCATTTCAAGTGAGTTCATGATGCCCTTTTTACTCTTTTCAAGTTTTGGGCTAGCATGCACACCGTGATACAATTTTACACGATTTTACTCGTTACAACTATTTGGATGGTATTACATAGCCTTATTCATATTTGTGCATTTACAAAACTATTTGTGAACTATATTTTATGCCTTAGGATATTGTAGACTCGTTTATGGTCTTATATTCCTTAAGGTTATACATATTACTTGTGGTCTAGGCTCGAGGTTGCTATTAGGCCTAGTATTAATTCCTAGTATTAAACGATTTTTCCTGATGAAACGTTTAAACTATTTTATATAGGCTTGCAAGTATATAGTTGGCCTTGGAATGTTATAGTATGTATATATATATATATATATAAATTATTGTATGGCCTATATTTGGCGATGTTGTAGTCGTTATCGACTACGGAATGTTACGTATGCCTACTTCAGGTTTGCATGCGTTGAATGGAATGTTACGTGCTGGGGTTGTACGTTTTCTCGGCCCTGAATGTTAATATTGTTTGGATGGATGGTGGTCTTGGCCGGGCCAAACTATACGACTCAGGTTCTTAAATCCTGTGGCGGGCCCTGAAAAGCCCGTGAGGGGGGAGGCTCGTGTGGCATGATCATCATCGGATGTTACGTGTTGGGGTTGTACGTTTTCTCGGCCCTGAATGTTATTATTGTACGGATGGATGGTGGTCTTGGCCGGGCCAAACTATACGACTCAGGTTCTTAAATCCTGTGGCGGGCCCTAAAATGCCCGTGAAGGGGGAGGCTCGTGTGGCATGATCATCATCGGATGTTACGTGTTTGGGTTATACGTGTGCTCGACCCTGAATGTTATACGTGGATGTTATATATATATATATATATATATATATATATATATATATGGATGTTACGTGTTTGGGTTATACGTGTGCTCGACCTTGATGTTATTATTTGGATGGTATTTATAGGGATATAAATAAATGGATGTACATAGATGTCTAAGTACGAATACTTAGTGTTGATGATGGCCTAACTGTTCGTATCCCGTATTATATTTTAAACTCTTGGAATGTTTTATAAACCCATTGTTATATTTAAATCCTTGGAATGATTTATTTGTGGCCTAACTGTTCGTATCCCGTATTATATTTTAAACTCTTGGAATGTTTTATAAACCCGTTTTTATATTTAAATCCTTGGAATGATTTATTTGTGGCCTAACTTTTCGTATCCCGTATTATATTTTAAACTCTTGTAATGTTTATAAACCCGTTTTTATATTTAAATCCTTGGAATGATTTATTTGTGTCCTAAATTTTCGTATCCCGTATTATATTTTAAACTCTTGGAATGTTTTATAAACCCGTTTTTATATTTAAATCCTTGTAATGATTTATTTAAATGACTATTTGTGACATTTGAGCCAAAACAAGGTACACCTCAGTACGTATTTACCGATTAAGCAAATAAACGCTTTTTGCATAACAAACGAACGATTAACCGAACGGGTCGGGTTATGACCCAGATATCTCGGGGGGGCATTTATGAGTGATATACGTTTAATACAAGCTAAAACATTAGAAATATGGCCTTAGTTTGATAGCAAACAAGTTAAACGAAAATATGCTCGTTTAACTACCCGCTATAGATTTAAACGCAAAAGATAGTTACAAAACCAAGCATTGTATTATCCGTTAAGCCGAAAAAGACTTACCAAACACTTATTTGAAATGTTTTAAGCGATCCGTGAAAATATTTTTGATTTTACAAACATATAGTATGCTTTTATAATTTTACACAAAACTAGCCGAAAAACACTCGTTTTCGCGCTGTTTAACGCACCCGATAAGTTTTTCGCGCCAAAAACCGAACCCGAACTAAATTTGGACCTGGGCTTTCGCATTTGGGCCTTTAGAATCAGATTAATGGGCCAAATTGGGCCCAAGGCAACCCAATAAAACTTCCGGCCGCAGCCCACCCCCCACCCCCATTCTTTTATAAAACTTATTTTGGAAGCTTGTTCATTCATTTTAGTTGATAAAAATTGAGGTCCAAGCAGCTCTTAAACTTGAGTTTCCAGAAAACCTTCAAACCCTAAGGTAAGGAGCTTAAATAAGTAGCTTTTATGCTTGTTTAAACTTGTTTAATACCATAAAAACATGTCTTTGTTACTAAAAATCATTCCTAACCGTGTAAAAATCCTAAAAATGGTCCATAAACATGTTTTCATCATACACATGGTAAGGAACCTGTTTTGATAGTTTTTTTGGCCATAAACACGGATTAAAGGGTTGAAACGACATTTTTACGGTTCAAAAGTTCGTTTTTGTGCTCTAGCCGAAACCCTAAGTTAAGGGCTGTTATGTTGATGAAATATTGCTTGGTTTGTGATATAGGACTTTTACCTAACTTTCTTAGAAGCACAAGAACCTGAAAATTTGATTAAAAAGTCGGAAACGAGCCAAACCCGCTAAGATAATGCCGAAACACTCGTTTACGGGATATTTAGGTTAAGGTTGTGATGTGCATATGGTTAGGACTTGAAATTATTGCAGGGACATCAGGGACCATGTCAATGAGTCCCTGTTCAAATTTGGCAATTTTTCGACCATCCGAGAATATTTGGCGAATTTATTACAGAATTGGGACGTTTATTTGGGAAAAATAGCTAAAATACTTCAAATATTATGACATTTTTCTGGGAACTCAGATTTGATGTATTTTGATCACATATGAAATTTGGGATCATTTGGAGAAGATTAAAGGTGTTTTGTTTATTTTCATTCGTGTGAATTTTTACAGCCGAATTTGGGCCAAAAAGAATATTGTACGAGCTTTTTACATTCTGGAATTGATACAGGTTGTTTTGGGACATGATTTGAGTATTCAGGAATTTTTGGAAATTTTTTGGGGTAAACGGACGATTTTCAGGCGAAATATAGCTGATAAAATGAATTTTTATAAATTAATAAATCAGTAAATAAATTCCAGAAATATTTTTATAAAAATCTACATATTTTAATTGATAAGTGGTTAAATTTTCATAATTTAATGATTAACGGTTATCTAATTATGCTAATCTAAATATTAAACAAATTCAGATTTTATAACAACCGGCAAGTTCGCGACTAGTGAACCTGCGGAAAAATCAAAACACCAAGAGTGATAAAAAATAATATGTTTGGACTAATTAAGTGAAAATGAACTTTTCTATGAGAAACCTGGACAATCCTGGTGGATTGTGCGCGTTTCTTCTCAAATCAAACTGAATAAACGGAAATGGGCCCCGGGCTAATCCGGGACCCCAGTATGTGGTCTTTCTTTATAACTTAATCATGTTATTAACCAATACATTTACGCAAGCTTATTTTCCCATAACTGCTTTCTAAACGCGTAAACGAGCAACTTGGCCCTGCTGGGAAAACGGGAGTCTGAGCCAAGTTCGGTTTTAAGTATTAGACATTGAACAACACCACAACCTAAGCCTATTGCCATTTTCTGGGCGTTCCAGCTACACCCAGATTTGTTATACAGCCCAGTTTAGTATTGAAATTATAATAATATTAAAATATTAATATTATTATAATATTGATTATAGGAACTACTGATAGCGGACTGAACAAACCACGAGTTGATACAGTACTGAATATCTACTAAACAGTCAGTTTCATGACCCCACTTTTAAACTGTTTTACGACTTTTGGGGTGAAAAGCATGTTTGATTACATATACATACCTGAAACATGTACTGATGTGAATTATCTAAGTGCTAACACACGAAAGTCCCCACGATCACAGTGATTAACTTCAAGCCTGTGGCTTGTGAATAATACTATTGGTTTGACAAACCCAAACGGAATCGGCCTGGTTGCCGTGTCACATAACGCCGTTTGCACATGACCATATTTATACAAACAGGCTATGTAGTGTTAGACATAGCTACCGGGGCATGTTGTGGGCAGAAGGGGAGTCACAGTGGTTGATTGAGCGTGGGAAATAGATGCACGCAACACATACAGTCAAGGCTTCACTGTAGCTTAGCATAATTACATCATTTATATACATACATACTTATTTCATGATTACAAGTGTTAACTTGTGAATACTCATTACCATTTTCTTGAAACTCATGAAACTCACCAACTCTAGTAGTTGACCCGTTTTAAACTGCTTTTCAGATGTACCTAAATCGGAGTAATTTGGTGATCTGTTACTTGCCTGAAGTGTGTGGTCAATGCTATGTGAATAGAAGCAAGGGTGTTAGTAGTAAGAACGTTTGGTTAACAAATTAGTTTTGTTTGTACCACCTAGAATGTAAAACAATGATAGAACAAAAAAAAATGTAATATATTGTAAATTAGTTTGTAATGTTTCTTTATAAACAATGTGTTGATACCGGAGGTGTCTGTTACATTCCCGTTTTACGCTTCCGCATTGTGCTAGTCGGGGTGTGACAGAAGTTGGTATCAGAGCCATTGGTTATAAAGGATTAGGTTATCCCTTAGGGTACCTAAAATATAACCGTAGGCTCGATTAACTCTGGGAAAATAATTAAATAATAAATTAATGTTATATACTGATGGATGCCGGGATGAACTTGTAGGGCAAGTGGGTTATTGTGGTCCGGAACATAATAACAGACTTGCTTGTACGAGGGAATTCTGGGAGAAGTCGCGGAACATGTGGTTAGGTAAAAGTGGCAACATATGTGTATAAAAGGTAATGTGAGAGTATATATATATATATATGTAACACTCATACATGCTTAATTGGAACAAGGTGTATGAATACGTGTACGTACGATACTGTTGATGACGGTAAATTTTACTATGAATATTATATTCATTTATATTCAATACTGATTTAAATAATAATAATAATTAAAATCTTAATAAAACTAATATTATATTCTAATATAATTAATATTAAATTTGGTTTAATTAATTAACCTCCTTGACAATAGTTAGCGCTAGTAATAGTTATTATTCTTATAACTAACCTTTGTGCAGAGTCATGTCAAGGAATAACGAGTACGTACCGGAAGAAGAACCGGTAATCTCTGTTGAGGAGGATCCAGAGGAAGAATCAGAGGAGGATTCAGAAGAGGAGGATCCAGAGGAGGAATCCGAGGAGGATCCAGAAGAGGAGGACCCAGAAGAGGAACCGGAGGAGGAGGAAGAGGTGGAAGAAGAAGTTATCTGTAGAGAGCTACCCAGGAATGTGCCTGATCTATCTGGTTACAGATGCGATAGTTATCCACCCAGGTCACCACGCATGGATCAAGACGAAGTTAACAGTCAGTATCGTTCACCTGCTAGAGTAGCTAGATTACCCACTCCACCTATACACCTATCGCCGACGACTTCAGCTACTGCGCGAGTCCGGCAGACTGCTCGTATTCGGGTAACCCCGATTGACCATACCTCGATTCCATTCAGATCTACCCATGACCGGGGAGGACCTTCACGCCCTAGGACAGATACTTCATCGTCCCGTTCATTGAGTATACCTACCCCTTGCCCTGACCTCCCAAACGCAGGAAACAACTCTTGATGGCTGTCCTGACTGACCGTGTGATAGACCACTCGATAGCCATAGCTAACATTAACCAGGAGAGGAGGGACATGACCCAGTACTTATCAACGTTACATTAGATAGTACTGAACTTGCAGCAGTCAGATGCCTACCACCACTGTTGTTTGGATAGGGTGACAGTTCGGCTGTGGAACTGTTACTGGGTGATTACAGTGTTGTTATTTTTATGTTTGTGGTTAGCCTATCGTCTGTATGGATAGATGCGGAATATTACAATTATGTGTACATGATCCTTGGAATATTTTAAACTCTTGTAATGTTTATAAACCCGTTTTTATATTTAAATCCTTGGAATGATTTATTTGTGTCCTAACTTTTCGTATCCCGTATTATATTTTAAACTCTTGGAATGTTTTATAAACCCGTTTTTATATTTAAATCCTTGTAATGATTTATTTAAATGACTATTTGTGACATTTGAGCCAAAACAAGGTACACCTCAGTACGTATTTACCGATTAAGCAAATAAACGATTTTTGCATAACAAACGAACGATTAACCGAACGGGTCGGGTTATGACCCAGATATCTCGGTGGGGCATCTATGAGTGATATACGTTTAATACAAGCTAAAACATTAGAAATATGGCCTTAGTTTGATAGCAAACAAGTTAAACGAAAATATGCTCGTTTAACTACCCGCTATAGATTTAAACGCAAAAGATAGTTACAAACCAAGCATTGTATTATCCGTTAAGCCGAAAAAGACTTACCAAACACTTATTTGAAATGTTTTAAGCGATCCGTGAAAATATTTTTGATTTTACAAACATATAGTATGCTTTTATAATTTTACACAAAACTAGCCGAAAAACACTCGTTTTCGCGCTGTTTAACGCACCCGATAAGTTTTTCGCGCCAAAAACCGAACCCGAACTAAATTTTGGACCTGGGCTTTCGCATTTGGGCCTTTAGAATCAGATTAATGGGCCAAATTGGGCCCAAGGCAACCCAATAAAACTTCCGGCCGCAGCCCACCCCCCACCCCCATTCTTTTATAAAACATATTTTGGAAGCTTGTTCATTCATTTTAGTTGATAAAAATTGAGGTCCAAGCAGCTCTTAAACTTGATTTTCCAGAAAACCTTCAAACCCTAAGGTAAGGAGCTTAAATAAGTAGCTTTTATGCTTGTTTAAACTTGTTTAATACCATAAAAACATGTCTTGGTTACTAAAAATCATTCCTAACCGTGTAAAAATCCTAAAAATGGTCCATAAACATGTTTTCATCATACACATGGTAAGGAACCTGTTTTGATAGTTTTTTTGGCCATAAACACGGATTAAAGGGTTGAAACGACGTTTTTACGGTTCAAAAGTTCGTTTTTGTGCTCTAGCCGAAACCCTAAGTTAAGGGCTGTTATGTTGATGAAATATTGCTTGGTTTGAGATATAGGACTTTTACCTAACTTTCTTAGAAGCACAAGAACCTGAAAATTTGATTAAAAAGTCGGAAACGAGCCAAACCCGCTAAGATAATGCCGAAACACTCGTTTACGGGCTATTTAGGTTAAGGTTGTGATGTGCATATGGTTAGGACTTGAAATTTTTGCAGGGACATCAGGGACCATGTTAATGAGTCCCTGTTCAAATTTGGTAATTTTTCGACCATCCGAGAATATTTGGCGAATTTATTACCGAATTGGGACGTTTATTTGGGAAAAATAGCTAAAATACTTCAAATATTATGACATTTTATTGGGAACTCAGATTTGATGTATTTTGATCACATATGAATTTTGGGATCATTTGGAGAAGTTTATAGGTGTTTTGTTTATTTTCATTCGTGTGAATTTTTACAGCCGAATTTGGGCCCAAAAGAATACTGTACGAGCTTTTTACATTCTGGAATTGATACAGGTTGTTTTGGAAATGATTTGAGTATTCAGGAATTTTTGTGGAATTTTTGGAAATTGTTTGGGGTAAACGGACGATTTTCAGGCGAAATATAGCTGATAAAATGAATTTTTATAAATTAATAAATCAGTAAATAAATTCCAGAAATATTTTTATAAAAATCTACATATTTTAATTGATAAGTGGTTATATTTTCAAAATTTAATGATTAACGGTTATCTAATTATGCTAATCTGAATATTAAACAAATTCAGATTTTATAACAACCGGCAAGTTCGCGACTAGTGAATCTGCGGAAAAATCAAAACACCAAGAGTGATAAAAAATAATATGTTTGGACTAATTAAGTGAAAATGAACTTTTCTATGAGAAACCTGGACAATCCTGGTGGATTGTGCGCGTTTCTTCTCAAATCAAACTGAATAAACGGAAACGGGCCCCGGGCTAATCCGGGACCCCAGTATGTGGTCTTTCTTTATAACTTAATCATGTTATTAACCAATACATTTACCCAAGCTAATTTTCCCATAACTGCTTTCTGAACGCGTAAACGAGCAACTTGGCCCAGCTGGGAAAACGGGAGTCTGAGCCAAGTTCGGTTTTAAGTATTAGACATTGAACAACATCACAACCTAAGCCTATTGCCACTTTCTGGGCGTTCCAGCTACACCCAGATTAGTTATACAGCCCAGTTTAGTATTGAGATTATAATAATATTAAAATATTAATATTATTATAATATTGATTATAGGAACTACTGATAGCGGACTGAACAAACCACGAGTTGATACAATACTGAATATCTACTAAACCGTGAGTTTCATGACCCCACTTTTAAACTGTTTTATGAACTTTTGGTGTGAAAAGCATGTTTGATTACATATACATACCTGAAATATGTACTGATGTGAATTATCTAAGTGCTAACACACGAAAGTCCCCACGATCACAGTGATTAACTTCGAGCCGGTGGCTTGTGAATAATACTATTGGTTTGACAAACCCAAACGGAATCGGCCTGGTTGCCGTGTCACATAGCGCCGTTTGCACATGACCATATTTATACAAACAGGCTATGTAGTGTTAGACATAGCTACCGGGGCATGTTGTGGGCGGAAGGGGAGCCACAGTGGTTGAGTCAGCGTGGGAAATGGATGCACGCAGCACATACAGTCAAGGCTTCACTGTAGCTTAGCATAATTACATCATTTATATAAATACATACTTATTTCATGATTACAAGTGTTAACTTGTGAATACTCATTACCGTTTTCTTGAAACTCGTGAAACTCACCAACTCTAGTAGTTGACCCGTTTTAAACTGCTTTTCAGGTGTACCTAAATCGGAGTAATTTGGCGATCTGTTACTTGCCTGAAGTGTGTGGTCAATGCTATGTGAATAGAAGCAAGGGTGTTAGTAGTAAGAACGTTTGGTTAACAAATTAGTTTTGTTTGTACCACCTGGACTGTAAAACAATGATAGAACAAAAAAAAATGTAATATATTGTAAATTAGTTTGTAATGTTTCTTTATAAACAATGTGTTGATACCGGAGGTGTCTCTTACATTCCCGTTTTACGCTTCCGCATTGTGCTAGTCGGGGTGTGACAGAAGTTGGTATCAGAGCCATTGGTTATAAAGGATTAGGTTATCCCTTAGGGTACCTAAAATATAACCGTAGGCTCGATTAACTCTGGGAAAATAATTAAATAATAAATTAATGTTATATACTGATGGATGCCGGGATGAACTTGTAGGGCAAGTGGGTTATTGTGGTCCGGAACATAATAACAGACTTGCTTGTACGAGGGAATTCTGGGAGAAGTCGCGGAACATGTGGTTAGGTAAAAGTGGCAACATATGTGTATAAAAGGTAATGTGAGAGTATATATATATATATATGTAACACTCATACATGCTTAATTGGAACAAGGTGTATGAATACGTGTACGTACGATACTGTTGATGACGGTAAATTTTACTATGAATATTATATTCATTTATATTCAATACTGATTTAAATAATAATAATAATTAAAATCTTAATAAAACTAATATTATATTCTAATATAATTAATATTAAATTTGGTTTAATTAATTAACCTCCTTGACAATAGGTAGCGCTAGTAATAGTTATTATTCTTATAACTAACCTTTGTTCAGAGTCATGTCAAGGAATAACGAGTACGTACCGGAAGAAGAACCGGTAATCTCTGTTGAGGAGGATCCAGAGGAAGAATCAGAGGAGGATTCAGAAGAGGAGGATCCAGAGGAGGAATCCGAGGAGGATCCAGAAGAGGAGGACCCAGAAGAGGAACCGGAGGAGGAGGAAGAGGTGGAAGAAGAAGTTATCTGTAGAGAGCTACCCAGGAATGTGCCTGATCTATCTGGTTACAGATGCGATAGTTATCCACCCAGGTCACCACGCAGGGATCAAGACGAAGTTAACAGTCAGTATCGTTCACCTGCTAGAGTAGCCAGATTACCCACTCCACCTATACACCTGTCGCCGATGACTTCAGCTACTGCGCGACTCCGGCAGACTGCTCGTATTCGGGTAACCCCGTTTGACCCCACCTCGATTCCATTCAGATCTACCCATGACCGGGGAGGACCTTCACGCCCTAGGACAGATACTTCATCTTCCCGTTCATTGAGTATACCTACCCCTTGCCCTGACCTCCCAAACCCAGGAAACAACTCTTGGATGGCTGTCCTGACTGACCGTGTGATAGACCACTCGATAGCCATAGCTAACATTAACCAGGAGAGGAGGGACATGACCCAGTACTTATCAACGTTACATCAGATAGTACTGAACTTGCAGCAGTCAGATGCCTACCACCACTGTTGTTTGGATAGGGTGACAGTTCGGCTGTGGAACTGTTACTGGGTGATTACAGTGTTGTTATTTTTATGTTTGTGGTTAGCCTATCGTCTGTATGGATAGATGCGGAATATTACAATTATGTGTACATGATCTTTTGATACCCCATGTATGTATATAGTAGTATGTTATGTTAATATTGGGCACAACTTTGTACATTATTACAAGCACTGACCCTTATAGGGTTAAGTCTAACAGTCACTTAGTGACAGATTTTGATATATACATGCAAGCACTGGCCTTTATCAGGCTAAGTGTATGTACCTTTTATTATCAATGTACAAAACAAATTGTGAAATGTCAGTATGTTATTTGGTTTACTTGTACAACATTTATTGTGATTATTATTACACAGTGCCGTAGACTGGAATTAGTACTAATTGGCTTATATTTGTTTATCATTATAGAATGGCCCCAAAGAAAGCAAACCGTATGACTGAGGCAGAAATAGCCGAGATGATTGCTCGGCAAATGCAGGCAGTAATTCCGCTTATTGTAACACAAGTAACTGCAGGTGTAAACGCAAATATGCAAACAAACCAACAACAAAACAATAATGCTACCCCAACCAACAATGAAACAGTTACAAATAACAATCCCCCACCTAATACAAATACCCCTACCAATGCAAATAATCCCCCACCGAACCCAAGCAATGACAATAACAACCCTAATCCCCCTCGAAGGGAATATTCAATCAAAAACTTTATGGCCTGTAAACCGATTGATTTCAAGGGCACTGAAGGGCAAAACGGGCTGATTAAATGGATCGAAAAGACTGAATCTGTCCTCAATATCAGCAATTGTCCACCCGAAAACATTGTCAAGTATGTTGCTTCTACTTTTACGGATCATGCTTTGATGTGGTGGAACACTACAGTGCAGATAAAAGGTCAAGATACGGTGAATCGCATGACATGGGCTGAACTCAAAACACTGATGCTGGAACATTTCTGCCCAAGGAACGAAATTCAAAGGTTAGAACATGAACTTTGGAGTTTGGAGATGAGAGGAGCGGATCATTTGGGATACACGAACCGCTTCAATGAATTGGCTCGCTTAGTACCATGGTTAGTAACTCCTGAAAATAAACGAGTTGAACGTTATATTTGGGGTTTAGCCCCGGAAGTGAGGAGTTTGGTGAACTCTGTGGGTCACACTTCGTTCGAGAATGCCGTGACTCAGGCCGGCATCGTAACTTTCGACTTGGTAAGAAGCGGAGTGTTGAGAATGGCCGGGGAATCATCAGGTGTGAAACGAACTGACTATGGGACGAGAGCACAAGGAGGACAATCAAGCAAATGTGCACGTCCGACAATCAGAAATTATGCTATAACTGGTTTCGATACGAAGCAAGACAAGTATAAGGTAACCTTGCCAAAGTGTGACAAATGTAATTACCATCATGTGGGAGAGTGCAGATTGCCGGTATGCCAGAAATGTGGTCGAACTGGGCATTATGCCCCTAATTGCAGAGCAGGTGCAGAAATTGTGAGCCGACCAACTCAAACAACTCAATCTCGTCGTCCACCGCCACCGAGACCTCAGCCAATCCGCCAACAACCTATCCAACAAACTTCAACCGCAGCAACCTACCGTGCCTGTTATGAATGTGGCAGTACAGATCATATTAGAAGAAACTGCCCCAAGTTGAATCCAAGGGCAGTTACTAGACCAAACCAAGCATCGACTTCAAGTGCGTCTCGGGGACGCGCGTTCGTTATCGGGTCTGGAGAAGCACGACAAGACCCGAACGTAGTAACAGGTACATTTACTGTTTCTGATCAACATGCTTCTGTGTTATTTGATACTGGTGCCGATAGAAGCTTTATTTCCACTAGTATTGTATCCTTGGGTAACATGCCAGTTAGTGAACTAACAAATCCCTATACTATAGAACTCGCTAACGGTAACTCTATAACTGTCAGCCAAATAGTCCAAAACTGTTCCATTATTCTTAATGAACACCCATTCCTTATTGACCTACTCCCGGTAGAGTTAGGAAGTTTTGATGTTATTGTCGGTATGGACTGGTTAACCAAGTATAAGGCGGAGATTGTGTGTAACGACAAGACAGTTAAAATTCCCTTTTCGAATGGTGAGGTGATTGTAGTACAAGGAGAGAAATCTGGTTCGATATTACCTCTCGTGTCTCATCTCAAAGTGTTGAAATGTTTACGCCAAGGTTGTATGGCATTTTTGGCAAACGTGACTGTAAAGAACCCTGATGAGAAATGCATAGAAGAGATTCCCGTTGTACGTGAATACCCCGATGTCTTTCCTGACGATTTACCCGGATTACCACCGAACCGACAGGTTGAATTCCGCATAGACTTAATTCCAGGATCAGCCCCTATTGCTAAGGCACCTTATCGATTGGCACCCTCTGAAATGCAAGAACTATCCAACCAGTTACAGGAATTGTTAGATAAGGGTTTCATTCGTCCTAGTTATTCTCCTTGGGGAGCACCGGTATTGTTCGTAAAGAAGAAAGATGGAAGTTTTAGAATGTCATTCGATTACCGAGAATTAAACAAAGTTACCATCAAGAACCGATACCCTCTTCCACGAATAGATGACTTGTTTGACCAACTCCAAGGGGCAAACTATTTCTCGAAAATTGACCTTCGATCCGGTTACCATCAAGTTAAGATTCAAGAGGAAGACGTGTCTAAAACGGCGTTTCGAACTCGTTATGGCCACTACGAATTCTTAGTTATGCCGTTCGGATTGACTAATGCTCCCGCAGTTTTCATGGACCTTATGAATCGAGTTTGTAAACCATACCTCGACAAATTCGTTATCGTGTTTATTGATGACATTTTGATATATTCGAAAACCAAGGAGGAACACGAGCAGCATTTACGAACTATCTTGGAGCTGTTGAAGCAGGAAAGGTTGTATGCCAAGCTGTCAAAATGTGAATTTTGGCTACAAGAAGTACAATTTCTAGGACACGTTGTTAATCGACACGGTATCCATGTAGACCCAAGTAAGATTGAAGCCATCAAAAATTGGCAGGCCCCAAAGTCACCGAAAGAGATCCGCCAATTTTTGGGTTTAGCTGGGTATTATCGGCGTTTTATTGCTAACTTTTCCAGCATAGCCCAACCTTTAACTCTTTTTACTCAAAAAGATCGTGCTTACGTTTGGGGAGAAGAACAAGAAGCGGCTTTTCAATTGCTGAAACAGAAACTATGCCAAGCCCCGATACTGAGTCTTCCAGAGGGAACTGATGATCTGGTAGTTTATTGTGATGCGTCCCGGAAAGGTTTAGGGTGCGTACTTATGCAAAGAAACAAAGTCATAGCATACGCTTCTCGACAATTAAAGGTGCACGAGAAGAATTATACCACCCATGATTTGGAACTGGGCGCGGTTATTTTCGCACTCAGGATCTGGAGGCACTATTTGTTTGGCACCAGGTGTACAGTATATACCGACCACAAAAGCCTACAACATATTTTCGACCAGAAAGAACTAAATATGAGGCAGATGAGATGGGTAGAATTGTTGAATGATTACAACTGTGAGATTCGATACCACCCGGGCAAGGCTAATATAGTGGCAGATGCTTTGAGTAGAAAAGACAGGATGAAACCACTACGGGTCCGAGCACTTGGAATGATCGTCCAAACCAGCCTCACCAAGCAAATTCGTATTGCTCAAAACAAAGCTCTGAAAGAAGATCACTTGGAAAATGAAAACTTGCAAGGAACCGAACAAAACTTTGAAGAAAGAACTGACGAAATTCTATACTACAAAAATTGATTTTGGATTCCCACTTTCAGCAATCTGCGTGACTTGATCATGGACGAAGCTCATAAGTCCAAATACTTCATTCATCCTGGAACGGATAAGATGTACAAGGACTTGAAGGAGTATTAATGGTGGCCCGGTATGAAGAAGGATATAGCCACGTACGTCAGTAAATGTTTAACGTGTGCGAGAGTTAAGGCTGAATATCAAAAACCTTCGGGAATGTTGCACCAACCGGAAATACCACAATGGAAATGGGAACAAATTACCATGGATTTTGTAACACATCTCCCAAAAACCTCCCGAGGAAACGATGCAACATGGGTGATAATTGACCGATTAACCAAGTCCGCACACTTCCTTCCAATTCGAACCACGTTCGCAACCGAAAAACTTGCTCACATCTACATCAATGAAATCGTATCCCGACACGGCGTACGCGTTTCAATTATTTCTGATCACGATAGCCATTTCACCTCTCATTTCTAGCAAGCCGTACAAGAAGCTTTGGGAACCCGAATTGAACTAAGTACCGCCTACCATCCCCAAACGGACGGTCAATCTGAGCGAACTATTCAAACCTTAGAAGATTTGCTTCGCGCTTGTGTACTAGACTTTGGTGGAAACTGGGATCAACATCTTCCACTGGTCGAATTTTCGTACAACAATAGCTATCACAGTAGCATTCAAGCGGCACCGTATGAAGCGCTGTACGGACAGAAATGTAGATCACCCTTGTGTTTGACTGAGGTTGGAGATACTCAACTTACACGATCTGACTTGATTCAAGAAACCACCGAAAAAATCCGTAAAATCACAAACAAATTGAAAATTGCCCGAGATCGACAGAAAAGCTATGCTGATGTTCGTAGAAAGCCGTTATCCTTTGAAATAGGCGACAGAGTTATTCTGAAAGTATCCCCGTGGAAAGGCGTCATTCGATTCGGAAAAACCGGTAAACTAGCCCCGCGATACATTGGTCCATATGAACTCATTTCTAAGATAGGTCCGGTAGCTTACCGACTGAAACTTCCTGTAGAGTTGAGTACTATTCACGATGTCTTTCATGTTTCGAACCTGAAAAGGTGTCTTACTGACGAAACCGAAATCGTGCCATTAAAAGACTTAAACATAAACGAAAAACTAAATTTTGTTGAAGAACCGGTGGAAATATTAGAGGGAAAAATAAAACAATTAAGACACAACAAAATCTCTCTAGTAAAAGTTCGGTGAAATTCACAAAGGGAACCCGAATTCACGTGGGAGCGGAAATCCGAATTCAAAAAGAAATACCCGCACCTGTTTCCAAACAAAGACAAAGTTGAATAACCGAATTTTGGGGACAAAATTTTCTAACGGGGGGAGAATGTGACATTTGAGCCAAAACATGGTACACCTCAGTACGTATTTATCGATTAAGCAAATAAACGCTTTTTGAATAACAAACGAAAGATTAACCGAACGGGTCGGGTTATGACCCAGATATCTCGGGGGGGGGGGCATCTATGAGTGATATACGTTTAATACAAGCTAAAACATTAGAAATATGGCCTTAGTTTGATAGCAAACAAGTTAAACGAAAATATGCTCGTTTAACTACCCGCTATAGATTTAAACGCAAAAGATAGTTACAAACCAAGCATTGTATTATCCGTTAAGCCGAAAAAGACTTACCAAACACTTGTTTGAAATGCGATCTGTGAAAATATTTTTGATTTTTACAATTATATAGTATGCTTTTATAATTTTACACAAAACTAGCCGAAAAACACTCGTTTTTGCGCTGTTTAACGCACCCGATAAGTTTTTCGCGCCAAAAACAGAACCCGAACTAAATTTGGACCTGGGCTTTCGCATTTGGGCCTTTAGAATCAGATTAATGGGCCAAATTGGGCCCAAGGCAACCCAATAAAACTTCCGGCCGCAACCCACCCCCATTCTATTATAAAACTTATTTTGGAAGCTTGTTCATTCATTTTAGTTGATAAAAATTGAGGTCCAAGCAGCTCTAAACCTGAGTTTCCAGAAAACCTTCAAACCCTAAGGTAAGGAGCTTAAATAAGTAGCTTTTATGCTTGTTTAAACTTGTTTAATACCATAAAAACATGTCTTGGTTACTAAAAATCATTCCTAACCGTGTAAAAATCCTAAAAATGGTCCATAAACATGTTTTGATCATACACATGGTAAGGAACCTGTTTTGATAGTTTTTTTGGCCATAAACACGGATTAAAGGGTTGAAACAACGTTTTTACGGTTCAAAAGTTCGTTTTTGTGCACTAGCCGAAAACCTAAGTTAAGGGCTGTTATGTTGTTGAAACATTGCTTGGTTTGTTATATAGGACTTATAACTAGCTTGCTTAGAAGCACAAGAACCTTAAAACTTGATTAAAAAGTCGGAAACGAGCCAAACCCGCTAAGGTAATGCCGAAACACCCGCTTACGGGCTATTTAGTTTAAGGTTGTGATGTGAATATTATTAGGCCATGAAATTTTTCAAGGACATCAGGGACCATGTCAATGAGTCCCTTTTTAAATTTGGTAATTTTTCGACCATCCGAGAATATTTGGCGAATTTATAACCGAATTGGGACGTTTATTTGGGAAAAATAGCTAAAATACTTCAAAATTTATGAACTTTTTCTGGGAACTCAGATTTGATGTATTGTGATCACTTATGAATTTTGGTATCATTTGGAGAAGTCTAAAGGTGTTTTGTGTATATGCGTTCGTGTGAATTTTTATAGCCGAATTTGGGTCGAAAAGAATATCGCACGAGCTTTTTACATTCTGTAATTGATACAAGTTGATTTGGGAAATGAATTGAGCATTCAGGAATTTTTGTGGAATTTTTGGAAATTGTTTGGGGTAAACGTACGATTTTCAGACGAAATATAGCTGATAAAATAAATTTTTATAAATTAATAAATCGGTAAATAAATTCCAGAAATATTTTTATAAAAATCTACATATTTTAATTGATAAGTGGTTAAAGTTTCATAAATTAATGATTAACGGTTAATTAATTATGCTAATTTAAAAATTAAACAAATTCAGTTTATATAAAAACCGGCAAGTTCGCGACTAGCAAACCTGCGGGAATATCAAAACACCAAGAGTGATCAAAAATCATATTTTTGGACTAATTAAGTAAAAACGAAATTTTCTATGAGAAACCTGGACAATCCGGGTGGAATTTTGGGACATGATTTGAGTATTCAGGAATTTTTGGAAATTTTTTGGGGTAAACGGACGATTTTCAGGCGAAATATAGCTGATAAAATGAATTTTTATAAATTAATAAATCAGTAACTAAATTCCAGAAATATTTTTATAAAAATCTACATATTTTAATTGATAAGTGGTTAAATTTTCATAATTTAATAATTAACGGTTAATTAATTATGCTAATCTGAATATTAAACAAATTCAGTTTTTATAACAACCGGCAAGTTCGCGACTAGTGAACCTGCGGAAAAATCAAAACACCAAGAGTGATCAAAAATCATATGTTTTGACTAATTAAGTGAAAATGAACTTTTCTATGAGAAACCTGGACAATCCGGGTGGATTGTGCGCGTTTCTTCTCAAATCAAACTGAATAAACGGAAACGGGCCCCGGGGCTAATCCGGGACCCCAGTATGTGATCTTTCTTTATAACTTAATCATGTTATTAACCAATACATTTACGCAAGCTTATTTTCCCATAACTGCTTTCTAAACGCGTAAACGAGCAACTTGGCCCTGCTGGGAAAACGGGAGTCTGAGCCAAGTTCGGTTTTAAGTATTAGACATTGAACAACATCACAACCTAAGCCTATTGCCATTTTCTGGGCGTTCCAGCTACACCCAGATTTGTTATACAGCCCAGTTTAGTATTGAAATTATAATAATATTAAAATATTAATATTATTATAATATTGATTATAGGAACTACTGATAGCGGACTGAACAAACCACGAGTTGATACAGTACTGAATATCTACTAAACCGTCAGTTTCATGACCCCACTTTTAAACTGTTTTACGAACTTTTGGGGTGAAAAACATGTTTGATTACATATACATACCTGAAACATGTACTGATGTGAATTATCTAAGTGCTAACACACGAAAGTCCCCACGATCACAGTGATTAACTTCAAGCCGGTGGCTTGTGAATAATACTATTGGTTTGACAAACCCAAACGGAATCGGCCTGGTTGCCGTGTCACATAACGCCGTTTGCACATGACCATATTTATACAAACAGGCTATGTAGTGTTAGACATAGCTACCGGGCATGTTGTGGGCAGAAGGGGAGTCACAGTGGTTGATTGAGCGTGGGAAATGGATGCACGCAGCACATACAGTCAAGGCTTCACTGTAGCTTAGCATAATTACATCATTTACATACATACATACTTATTTCATGATTACAAGTGTTAACTTGTGAATACTCATTACTGTTTTCTTGAAACTCGTGAAACTCACCAACTCTAGTAGTTGACCCGTTTTAAGCTGCTTTTCAGGTGTACCTAAATCGGAGTAATTTGGTGATCTGTTACTTGTTTGGAGTGTGTGGTCGATGCTATGTGAATAGAAGCAAGGGTGTTAGTGGTAAGAACGTTTGGTTAACGAATTAGTTTTGTTTGTACCACCTAGACTGTAAAACAATGATAGAACAAAAAAAATGTAATATATTGTAAATTAGTTTGTAATGTGTCTTTATAAACAATGTGTTGATACCAGAGGTGTTTGTTACATTCCCGTTTTACGCTTCCGCATTGTGCTAGTCGGGGTGTGACAGAAGTTGGTATCTCTTGTACATATTTGGATTGATTTATGAAGATGCCCTCAGCTTTCTATTGCACTTGAAGTCCAAGGAAGAAATTCATTTCTCCCATTGAGCTCATCTTGTATTTGGACTTCATTACTTGCTCAAAATCTTTGCACATCTGTTCATTTGTTGAGCCAAAGATAATGTCATCCACATACACTTGCAGCAGCAGCAGGTCTTTGTTACTTCTTTTGTAGAAAAGAGTCTTGTCAATTGCTCCTCTGCAGAAATCATTCTCCAACAAATGATTTGACAGCTCATCATAACAAGCTCTTGGTGCTTGATGTAATCCATACAGTGCCTTGCTGAGCTTGTAAACTTTGTTGGGGTGCATAGGATCTTCAAATCCAGGAGGTTGTGTGACATAAACTTCTTCATCAATTTTTCCATTCAAGAATGCAGACTTTACATCTTATTGATAGACTTTTATATTCATGGATGCTGCATAAGCCAGAAAGATTCTGATTGCTTCTAGTCTTGCAGCTGGAGCAAAAATTCTTCAAAGTCCACTCCTTCCTCTTGTAAGCATCCTAGAGCTACCAGTCTTGCTTTGTTCTTGATGACTATTCCTCTTTCATCCTTCTTATTCCTAAAACCCACTTGGTGCCAACAGCATACTTGCCTCTGGGCTTGTCAACCAAATCCCAGACATGTAAGTCTCTGAATTGGGCTAATTCTTCCTGCATAGCTTCTCCCCAGCTGTTGTCTTTCAAAGCTTGATTGATATTCTTTGGTTCAACTTGGGATAAGAAGCAGGCATATAGGCAGATATTTGCCTTCTTAGAAGAACTTCTAGTCACTCTCTCATGCAAGTCTCCTATTATGTTTTCTACTGGATGATTTCTTTCAACAGAAGTGGTTTGTACAACTTGTTGTGCAGATACTTCTCTATCAAGATTTGTCATGTTTAACACAGCAGGATCATCTTCAATTCTCATTTGGGTCTCTTCATTAGCTTGAGCTTGATTTATTTCTGATGAAGATGCTTCATTTGACCCAAATTGCAGAAAGTCAAACAAAGACTGGAACCTTTCTTCGAATTAGTTTGTCCTGTCAGTCTGATCAGGTTCCTGATTTTGGATTGGTTCACTCTCCACTTCACTTGGCCCTTCATTGGAAACTTCCACTGCATCATCTTGTCCATTTGTGCCATCTTCAGCAGCTTGAAGGTTGTTCCTTTCAGAGTTAAAACCATTAGACTCAGGAGAAACAGATGACCATAGCTTGTCTAGATCAACTTGTATTTGCTTTTCATTATCTTCAAAGCTGGTTCTGTACATGCTGTCATCCATATCTTCACTGTAGATTTTGAATGATTTGATCATCTTTTCCAAGTCAAATAGCCATTTGGGTCCTTCAACATTATTGAAATGGTTTTCATTGAAAATGATATCAGAAGATTCTTCTACCACCATGTGCTCCTTCACATAGACTCTGTAAGCCTTTGAATGAGATGAATAACCCACAAAGAAGCATTACAGAGATTTGGACTGGAATTTGTTCAAATAGTCCTTTGTATTCAGGAGTGAGCATCTGCATCCAAAAGGCTTTAAGAACTTCACATAAGGCTTTCTGTTAAATATAACCTCATATGGAGTCTTATTTTGAGCCTTGTTCAAGAGAACCCTGTTCTGTACATAACATGCAGTGTTGATTGTTTCTGCCCTGAAGGTGACTGGTAGATTTGCATCAGCAATCATGGTCTTTGTAGCTTCAATTAATGTTCTGTTCCTTCTTTCTGCAATACCATTTTGTTCAAGAGTTCTGGGAGCACTGTATTGTTGAAAGATACCCTTAGAAGTGCAGAATTCCTTCATGATTCCATTTCTGAACTCTGTCCCATTATCACTTCTAATGACCTTCACCTTTCTTTCAAGTTGATTTTCCATTTTTCGCAAATTCATTTTGATCAAATCTGCAGTTTCATCTTTGCTTCCCATAAAGTATACCCAAGTAAACCTTGAATAGTCATCGGTTATCACCAAGCAGTATCTTTTCTTCCCAATACTTGGAACACTTACAGGACCAAAC
Organism: Bidens hawaiensis; assembly: GCF_021521415.1. Lineage (NCBI taxonomy): Eukaryota > Viridiplantae > Streptophyta > Magnoliopsida > Asterales > Asteraceae > Bidens > Bidens hawaiensis. The sequence continues at coordinate 855,777 of NW_027491382.1, read as the reverse complement.
AGATTCATGTGTAGCAGTTCCAAGACCTCATCAATAGTATTTATCATTTTGCTTTTATGTGAGGATTTGTGCTGCTTCCCTTTTAGGCATGATGTGCATTTTTCTTCCAATTTGAACTCTCTTGTGGGAAGGCCAACAACATGTTCACCTTTTACAAGCTTGTTCATGTTCTTTAAGTTCACATGACAGATCTTCCTATGCTATAGCTTAGTTTCATTCTCAGTTGCTTTTGAAACAAAGCATGAACCACCTCTTGAAGTTACATTGTTCATTCTCAGTTCATAGAGGTTGCCATTTCTTGGAGCCATCATCATGATCATGTCAGTTGGAATAACAAATTCAGGCTTCAAGATCAGGCAGTGTTCATCATTGAATGTCACTTTATATCCTTTGTCACAGACTTGAGAAATGCTTAGCAAGTTGTATTGCAGTCCTTCAACATGCAACATATTCTCAAAGGATACTTTGCCATTTGTGAGTGTTCCTCTTCCTACAATCTTCCCTCCATTTTCATCACTCCCAAATGCAACTGGCCCTTCATATTTCTTTTCATAGTTGATTAAGACATTCTTGTCATAATTCATGTGCCTGGAACATTCACTGTCCATATACCATGAGTCATTCTTGTTCAAGGATTGTTCATGCACATACATACAAACAATCAGTTTGAATCTGATTTACAAACTTCAGCAGTTTGTAATTCAGCGTCAGTTGAAGATTCATCAGGAGTTGGAAGTGGAACTGGAGGTGGGTCTTCATACACAATTTCACAATCTTCATCAGTGTCTGAATCTTAACCATTCTTCATTCCTTGTGATTTGATTATTTCTTCTGTCTGTTCAATCACACAGTTTTTCTTTTCAGTAACCTCCACCTTTGTCTTCCATTGGAATCCTCTTGGTTCAAACCCCTGTTTCAGCAGAAACTTTTCATCACCATTGAGAACTCCAGGTCTGAATTTTCCCTTTCCTTTATCAGTTGACCTTTTGTTCTTCTCAGCTATACTTGGCTCTTTCTCATTTGCCTTATTTTTCAGAGTAGCCTTGAGTCTCTTTTCAAGAATCTTCTTTTGTTCCACAGAACCAGATGGTTTTCTGTTTCCACTCAAGTAATTCTGATACATCTCTTTGTAGCTCTTCATGTCAAATCCACTCACTACATCAGGAATCTCAAAAATTTCCTCCATGATCCAACAAGAATCAGTGTGATGTCCATATGCATCACATTTCTTGCACCACACCTTTGCATAACTTCCCATATCTTCAAGCAGTTGCTTATCTTTGATTTTCTCACTTGTCTTGGGAAAGTCAAAACCTAATGAGGTCTTTGGACACAAGGTGTTTGAGAAATCCATCTTAATTGGTTCACTGATGTCAATTGTTTGTGGATATTTTTCTTTCACAAAAATGATTTTCTTCAGCTTTGATGGAATTCTTGATGAGCTACTTTCTTCTTCTCTTGAGTATCATCTTGTTGGCACATAATCAACATCCCCAATATCAAATAATTCATGATTAGAGAAAACTGGGTAAATTGGTGGATGTGACTGATCATAAGTGGATTTCACAATCTCCTATGTTGTCTTCCTGATCTCAGTTTGTGGTCTTGCACAGATATCAAATACCACATGCTCTCTTTTTATTTTCTCATAGTGCCTTTTAAACTCTGGAGTCATTGGTGGTAGAAGAGGAATCTTATCACTTTTCTTTTTGTTTGTTCTTTTCTTCTTCTTCCCTTTTGATGACTTAGAGCTCCCACGGCTACAATTACTTTCTTCACTAGAGTACTCACTCCACTTCTTCTTCTCACCTTCAATTCTTTTAGTTTCTCATTCTCTTGCTTCTCACATTGCTTGATAGTAAATTCTCCATCTTTTTCCACCATTACATCAGCATACTGTTTGACATACCCAGTCTTATCATCAAAGACATTCTTGAACTGTTTAAGATACTTACTTCTATTTTCCTTGTCTACCTTTAGTGGGTAGCTGTCACAAAAAGGTGGTGGCACCTTTTTATACTTTTCTTCTTCAGACATTTTGTCCACATAACCCACAAGGTTTCCAGTAGAAATGAGGTTCTTCAAGAAGTCCATTTGTATCAACAATTCAACATTCTTCAGTTTTTCTTCAGCATACATCTTCTTTAACCCTTCAATTTCAATTGTCATTCTAGATTGTGTTTGGTATGCTATCATGCAATCATCTTCCAACCCCTTGATTTGGCTTTCATAGGTTGCTTCACTTTCTGCATACACATTCAAGAACACTTCCTTTCTTCCACACTCAGACTTCCATTTCCCAATATCCTGATTTAATTCATCAATTGTAATAAGTAAATCAGTAACTGAGATATCAAATTTTACCTGGGAGTTAGAAGATTCAGCTTGGTCATGCACTTTTGCCATGAATGCAACATTTTCCCTTTCCATCTCAACTGCATGATTACTCTAGTCAAATTCCCCATCCGGTGGTACCCTTGTAACAGCTACATTTCCCTGATCTCTCTGCTGGTTACCAGTGTTTTAATTTGATCTATTTTGGTTTGGGTGAACCTGCATCTAATTGTTTCTTTGTGGTTGAAATGTTTGTTGCTCGGTTCTATTCTGATTTTGATAGGGATTTTGGTTGGGCATTTGATTCCTTTGCTGCTGAAAGTTTTGGTTCTGATTCTGATAGAACTGATTCTGGTTAACTTGATTGCCAGACTGCCTTGGCATGTTGCATTCCCTTGCAAAGTGTCCCGGTTGTTGACAGTTATAACAGATGGCTTTGGATTTGTCAAATCCAATCCTTTCATTGGGTCTATTGAAACTGGTTCTGCCAGTTCTGTTATACAACCTTTTGCTTCTTACTACCAACATAGTCGCTTACCATTTGATGTCTATATCTTCAAAATCATCTGCATCTATATGTTCTAAGTGTTCTTGCACGATGCTTGTGTTTATCAGATTCTTGGCCACAAAGGCATGGTATGACTCAGTGAATATGGAGAACAGTGCCTGATAGTCTGTTCCTTGAGTTGAGTTGTGCTGAGTGAAAGTAGGCTGCCCATTTCCTGTAGATTAAGTGTCATCCTCAATCAGCTGCACATTGAATCTTGACTGACTGTTACAAGACGAGTTTGCTTCTGATGGTTCCTCAATGATAGGCTGTTGATTCTTGATCGAGAGATTGCCCAAGGGTGCCACAAGAGCATTGTTCATTTGAAAGCTTGGCTTGTCCTCTCGAATCATATGGTTTTCAATCATTTCATGTTCAGCAGCCTTGAGGAAGGCTATCACATCATCTAACTTGAAGTTTGGAAAGTTGGCCTTCTCTTTGATGAGCTTGCTGGCAGTGTACCACTCACCAGATAGAGATGATAGAAGTTTCTAGTTCAGGTCAAAATCAGAGATCTGAAGGTCAGTTGTTCTGATTTCATTCACAATCATCATGAACCTTTGCAGAATAGACTTTAGCCTTTCTCCATCTTTGAACTTGAATCTGTCAAGCTACTGTTTCAATCTGTCTTTCTTGATATCTCTTAATTCTGTATTACCCTCAAACATTTTAATGACTGCATCATACATGTCCTTTGCAGTCTTGTGATGATTTACGGTTGTCAGAATCTCCCAAGAAAGCCCTAATTTCAGCATAGACAGAGCTTTGTCATCCCTCTTCTTCATCTTCAGTTCAACAGTTGCGTTGTTGTTTGGAGCTGTTGAAGGAACGTAATTTCCCTCAATGATAGACATCCACAGCTCTGGGTCATTGTAGTTCACAGCTTCTTTAAACAGTACTTTCCATTTTATGAAGTTTTCTTGTCCGAGTAGCCTTGGAATCTTGTTTTTTGATACTTCTTGGTCTTCCATTTCAGTAGATCTGGTGTTTGCAGTAGTGAAAACAGAGTAAAGCTTCAAGCTTTTTCACAACCCTCTATCCCATGGCCTTCAGCGAGCTTACTCAAGCTCTGATACCACTTGTCAGGACCTTGAATCCGGTGAAACCTCAAAGGTTGACAAGAACACACCGACTCTGCTAACCCAAAAGGCCTATTGAATATCTCGGCGGAATCAGGATATCCAACAAGTGGGAACAAAAGAGTGAAAGTATAACAAACACGAAACGTAAATGAATGATCAGTGAGAACGATTTCAAGACCAAGATTCACTGCGTTTAATATATCATTTAATACAACAGTGAAGGAATGTCTAGGGTTTCGTATATGACGACGGCGGCGATTGTACGAGAAAACAAAGAAAATATTCTTTTTAATATTTAGTGCGTGCCAGCCTGTATTCCGTTTGGAAATCCGTCTCCTAAAAGGTATCCTAGGACGTCTATTTATAGACCCTGATATTCCTTCTAGAAGTTCCTAATCATTACATAATGAAATACAAAATAATACAAGTGTTGAGTCCTCGAGCAAGATAACAATCTTGCTTGAGCAAGCTCACTATGCTAGGTATGCTCGATGAGTGTCCTCGAGCATACTTTACATAGGATATATTCTCTTTCGGAGAATATATTCTCTTCCAGTAAGCTTCGTTCTTCTTGACTTCTCCATGCTTTGCTCGAACTAGTCCATCGAGCAAGCTCATTCTTCTTGATGTCTTCAGCTTTACTTATTCAGCAATCTTTAGCATGCTCGGATGTAAATCTTGCTCGGGAACTGAACTTTGCTCGAAGTCCTTGCTTTGATCACGTGACATCTTCTTATTGCATCCATGCTTGTCCCCATGTGCTCGATCATCCTGTGCTCCTAACACTTGGTTAAAACTTGTATAATCAAGTTGTTTGCTCAATTGGCAATCCATGCTCGATAGAAGAATACTCTTGCTCGTTGAAGTGTAGCTTGCTCGAAGCCTTAACACTTAGAAGAATTAACCATTAAAGGTTCAGAAGACCTTGCTCGAAGTAGTAAAAACATGCTCGATCGTCTAGGCTTGCTCGACGTCCATACTTAGCCGTTTTCTGAGGAGGTTGAGAAGATTCCAATCTTTCTTATCAAAAATCTGACCCAACAATTAATATGTCCTTTAATCATGTCAAAAAACCTTGAAAAATCGGTTAAAACAGCTAAAAAACGTGTTTATGGAAATACAGGGATTAATTTTGCCAAATCTTTTCTATTTTCGACTATAAATTAACGAAACTTAAACTCCAAGAAATGTTATAGCATGTCCAAACTCGTTTTCTTGTTAAATTCGAAATCCCTATGTTATTATACCCGATTTTGCCATTAATTGATTATTTGGTTTCCTTAAATGAACTATTACCTAATAAACCATTTTGGTGTATTATACTTAATCAAAATTCATTCCTAAACCCTAAAATAATCTGTAAACTTTAGCCTCCATCTCAATTCCGTTCATATGGTATTCTATTGGTATTCTTCTTCAATAATCTGTGTTATACAGTTTGACTTTCAAGATTCAAGACCCGTTGACTCGTATTTTCTCTATAACAAAAGCCCTCAATCAATTTTACTGATTGATGGGGTTTTGTCGGTCAGTTGCCTTCCGACCCGTTTAAGGGCAAAATAGTCAAATTCTTTAACTATTCGATTTCTCAACCTTCTGGTCAAAATTAGCGTTTGGGACAAAAGACTTCTTTGTTCCTCATTAAATTTTGTGTACTGATCAGAACCTAACTCCTGAATAGTACCAGCTCGCTTAAATATTAAAAACCTCATAACTTGAGTCCTGGATATCCGTTTAAGCTAATTCCAATCGCAATGTTCTCGTTTTTATTAATAGTTTACTGTGTCAAAGTTACAGGTTAGTTGTGTCGAATCAGTCAGCTCACTTAAGGCTCGGGACTCGTTTAATATCTTTATTTTATCGTTTACCTCGTCTAATTAATAAGGTGAGTAATCACTCCCCTCCTTTACATCTTTTAATCTTTTTGGGGATCTTATGCGTACCTTATGATACTATAATATATCTTACTTACATCACTTGCAAATCTCAAATATTGTGTTGTTGATCAATTGAATGTTATATGTTGTTGCTTTCTTGTTTACTTTTTTGTTGTTTTATCGCATTAGGAGAGGCCCATCATAATCACCTTATAGTATGATCATACGACTGCCATAGTAGCCATAGCCCGTGTTTGTGAGGGATGGTCAACCGACACCATTATTTGTATTTATTTCATCTTAGTAGCCATCGATCGTTTCGTGAGTAATGGCCAAACGACACCAATTACTTTCTTTAATTTTATTGTTGATACTCATGATATCAATTTGTATATTTATTATATACTATATTATTAGTGTCAAAATACGGTAATTACTTACTCAACATGTGTTGTTGACAAACCTATTTTTACGCATACTGTAGGATGTTTATCTTGAATGGTTGAAGTTATTGAAGAACCTAGTTTATTTGGCTTTTAGGATATTAAATTAAACAAGGGTATTTGATTTATTCGGTTATTTTTAAATTGTTTTGAACATTGTGTAGTTGATTTGAATTTAATAAAATAATTAGATAGGGTCATTAATATTGTATGTTAGTGCCTGGTGAGCTGTGAACCAACAGTTTGCGCCCCGGCATTTCATCGTAGGTTGGGGTGGGATAATTTTCTCGTAACTACTCTCCGGCGTGAGAATTAGTACGAGAGACTGAATACATAATATACACAAGTTGTCTCGGAGCACGAGTGAGTGTTCTCGCGAGAAAGTAAAGATCCTTTTACCGTTGGAGGTCGAGTAGTATTTATAGTCGGTTGGGAGGAGAGAAGGTATGGGTAGTGTGCCATGTTAGGAAATTCATCAATGGGCAATGGCGGATCTACATAGCAAGTGGGTGGTTCCCCCGAATCATCTGAGTTTCGAAATAATAGTGTATGATATATAAAAAATATTAGAGGGAACCACCTTATATACTAGGAAGGAACCACCCAATTGATAGTACAAGTGCTTGTCTAGTTGGTAAGTTGTAGGTTCTATAAACTAAAGGTCATAGGTTCGATACTCTGTATGAACCTTTATTTTTTAATTCAGCCTTATATCAATTAGGGTTTTATAAAACACAAAGTTGCACAACGTCTGCCTCTCTCCCTCTCCCCTCTTCATACTAACGCACTCACAGCACACCACTACCCGACCACCACTGCTGCTTTTATTTTCCGGCCGACCACGCACCAACGTTGGGCCGTTGCTCCTTCCCCCGACGTTGCTACTCTTCCTTGAATCCAGCCACATTGAAAGTAAGTTTAGATTCATTTGTTAAATGTTTAATTGTTCTTGATGTTGTTAATTATTAAGTTATTTGTTAAATTTTAGTTTTAATTTTTTAGTTTAGTTTTAAATTTTAGTTATCTTAGAGACCTGTAGAGTGAGTTAGGTTTCAAGAAAAAGAAGAGAGAACAAAAACTTTTTGTAACAAAATGATAGATCTTAATTCTTAAAGTACGAATACAACGATTTCAAACGATGAAGACTCGTAGGGAAAAATTATAAGTACTTTTTTTATTTAAATTCGTAAATACTATTGTATTTATATTATATGTTTTTTAATTTCTTATGCAGGTGCCTTTTTTATTATTTTATCGCAATTTTATTATGTAATGAACTTTGCCTGAACTATCGAACCGACCAGAACCTCAAACCAACCCGGAAATTTTTATAGCCAACTCTATGAAATTGAAACATCTAAAATTTATGCACCACCTGAAAAAAATTCTTGGATTCGCCACTATCAATGGGTGAGTTTGCATGTGCCCAAAGAGAGTTAGCGAATAAAGTAGGTGACTGATTGTGACATTTGTACTATGTAGTACTATCAATGATGCGTTGTCAATGTCTTATTAGTTAGAAATCTCTTTCATCAGATACTTCCTATTAGCACAATACCTAGGAAGATCTTTGGGATTGACTCTTTGTAACGTTCGAGGGAATGTTTGGCGAAAGACAAGACTTCCACAATCATTATGTAATCTGTACCTAACATGTATCGGAGTTCCGCGGGTGTAGTAGGTCCGCTTGACGGGAGCCTGTATTATTCCAAGGTGGATGTGAGAGTTAAAATTATCAATATACAAACAATCATTTACACACACTAAACACTCAGCTTCACCCGTTACATTCTTACACGAAACATAAAATACAAGCATTTAACTAAAAACTAAAGAATAAATCGGCGGCCAATAAACGTTTCTAAATTCTTACACTAAATTGATCACTTATTTTTCTTACTGTACTTATTCTATTGTTCATCGTAAATGGTTTTGTTTCACGTGTTAGCCTAGCATGTAGTACATATAGAATAACAATACACACGATGCCAACTTTGTATGGTCATGTTTTGCAACGAATTTTTTTAATGAGAGCATGACATTTTTGACTTGGATATTGGTATGAAATGAATATAGTGTGTGTTCGCCACCCCCCCCCCCCCCCCCCCCCTTCAAAATAAAAAAAGCTACGCATCAATCATGCTAGTTACCTACCTAAACTATTATCACAAGTTGATGAAAAGAAGGCAACAGCTTTAGTCAATGTCAAGCAATTTTCATTTTTCACCATTATAGACTAGCCTCTTGTGGTTTCATATTCATAAAGAAGATAAACTTTTCTAGTTTAATTAATTAAGGGACAAGAAAGATGGTAACTTAAAATCTTTGCCTACCAATGTAATATAATGCTCATGCATGCACTTTCCATATTTGCATTAATGAATATAAACAAATCATACACGGAACTATGGTTGGAACCCAAAATAAGAAAATACTTGTAGGAACTGAATGCTTCAGCAGTGGGAACGCTAACACATGTATACATATCAGATAAGGTTCCACAACATGGCAACAGGATTCTAACGATTTCAAAGCACAAACGTGATTAGTTAACCCATCCAAATTTAAGCTACAATCTAAACACCTTCATTTTGGTCTCTTTCACCTAAAAAGTGAGCGTGCGTGTGATAGTCATATATATTAACTCAAAAGAATTTATAAGCAAATGAGAACGCCACTTGTTACAATTTTGTACGTCCTTATTTACTTTTCAAAACATCTCATTATTCACTTAATAATACATGTATTTCTAATTTTACTGTTTTAGTTTCTAAATTTTAGTTAACTCTTTAATATTTTTTATTTAACCCCTACAATATACGAGTTAATAGCCTGATACAAGGAATAAAAAGATGTTACTGAAACCTGCAAATAATTGTTTTTTAACAAGCAACAAGAACAAAATCCTATATATCAAATTCTATATTTTACTTGTGGAGGGTTGATGAAGTGGTGCAAAGTTATAGTAGACAATACTTTCACAAATGCCAGGTATCATAATTTGTAAATAATTATTTCTTAATTGGAATATTTTCCATACAATTAGACCAAATCCTATTGGGGTATGTATATACATGAAACATGCATGTATTGGTGGCTACCCTTAAAATATGATGCAGAAGGGTAGCAAATGTGGTCCAAGGAAACATTGTTTTTGGGGTGTTGACGCGTGTACTTGGGATCTGGGAGCCCCCCATGTGCATATCACAGTAAGATCCCCCAATGTCTTCCCATGGCCGGAAAACATGTCATTTTCAAGTCACTTTTATCCTCCCCCCTCTCACCTTATACAAAAAATAAAAACAAAAAAAAGCCTAGTCACAATGATGCTAATAAATTATCAGGTCAGTCCTAATGATTCAAGTGGCTTATTCGAGTCGAAAAAAAAAATGCTCACAAGCCCAAACGGATTATATCAACTAATTTTTATTTAAATGATGATTAACGTTATAGGAATAAACATAGTGACACCATAATATTAGAATGAATACCATATTACCTAACTAATGATTCGTGAAGCTCACCTAACATTCTTGATAGCAGATTGTTTAATCAACTCTTCCCAGTTTATACTCTCTAAGATTTCGTACTAGATAGCTACCAACATATTTATCACTAGTAGTAATAAATATTGTTCTAGCTTCACCACCGATAGACATATGCTGGTTTAACACATTTGAGACTTGCTACCAAAATCATGTCTTAAGTAATGTGCATTCACTAAGTCTCTTTTTATCACCTAGAGATTTGATGTGAACCAAAAATGTGCAGATATGATTAGCATGCGGTCCCAATCGCGCACCTGCCTTCTTTTTATCTATAAACGTACGTAGCTTTTGTTTAGGTGCGTTATCCTATGGCCGGTAAGACATATGCATGGTAGTATGTGTAAAAATAGAGGTAGAAAGGTAGAAGCTAATGTAGGGAAGGTTTTCTTATCCTTGTACAAAAATTCCCAAGGGAAGTGACCAAAAGCCTTACACGTATTACCACTTGACTGCAATCCAAGTCAGTTCCATTTGTTTTGTGATCAAGATTCAATGGTACTTGTGAGTTCATAAAGACTACTGCTTTTGAGTTTGGTGGTTTAAACACAGACTAAGAAAAGAGTTGGAGGAGTTATCATCTCTCTTCCCCGGACTATTAATTAAGCATAGTTTAGGAAAATTGAAAGACAAATTTTAAAGGAAATTTAGGATATCACATCCACGATAATGGGATTAAAGTGATCGATTGATACTAATCATCTTTGTTGGTGCATAAATGTCAGTAGTTCATAGTCTAGTGTCTGTAATCGAGTCTGTAATGTTATTTATGTTTTTGTTTAAGCGAAGTTGTTAACAAGTTCGCCTAGGCGAACTTGTTGAACAAGCGAAGTTATGGACAACTTCGCCTGAACATATCAGGCGAAGTTGTCGTGTATTTATATTAGATGTTACGGCTTGATAGTGGTTAATCGAGTTGATAGTTTTTAGCAGTTTTGGTTAACGAGTTTGTTCGGTAACGTGAGTCTGTAATAGTGATATCGTATCACGTGTTCGGTTATCAATATAACGTGTTCGTTTATCGTATCGTGTTTGTTTGATTTGCTTTCTACGCTCGTAACGATCTACGCAGGGATTCCGCACCTGAGTAGACCGCGATATCTCGTGTGATCCGTCCAGGGAACCTACAATTGGTATCAGAGCGTTTGCTCGATTGTGTGGTTCGGGATATTCACGCGGGTGTAGAAATCGTCCCGTTTCGACTATTCGCGGGACGTGTTTTCTGTGTTTTTGATCATTCTTACCTCCTACCATCGTGTTCAAGCCTTTACACCGTCAAAAACCTCGTTAAAATCCGATTTACAGATCTGCAGAAACTTCGTGTTCATCAGGCGAAGTTGCCGTCACTGTTCGTAGGGTTTCGGCGAAGATATAAGGTTAAGCGAAGTTATCCACAACTTCACCTACCTTCTCAAGTTCGCCTAATTCAAGCGAAGTTCTCTACAACTTCGCCTACCTCTTAAGTTCGCTTACCTCAAGCGAAGTTAAGAATCTGCGAAGTTAATCAGCAGTGTTATCAGCGAAGTTCTTCAGCGAAGTTCTCTACAACTTCGCCTACTTCAAGCGAAGTTATCCGTAACTTCGCCTACAGTACTTTATAAAAAAAAAAAAAATTAACTTTTCAGGTTTCTTACTTTTCGGGAAAGATGTCGTCGATCAACATCTCTGAGTTAGTGAAGATGGAAGTTGAAGCAGGGTCAGCTACTAAGGCCCCAAGATTGCTGAAGGGAACCGATTTCGTTGCATGGAAGGATCGGTTCATACAGTACGTCAAATACCAGGATGCGAAGATGTGGGTATGCATCCAGGATGGTTATATTCCACCAATTATGGAGTATGAAGGTCGTGACCAAATCAAGAAGTATAGTAAAATGGAAGAAGAAGAAGAGAAAAAGATGTATGAGGCTGAGAGCAAGGCTCATGCTGCTATTACTATGGCTCTTCCACAAGAGATCCTTCATACGTTTAGAAAGTACACATCAGCAAGAGAGCTTTGGGAAGCTCTTGAGAGCAGATTTGAAGGGAATGTAGGAATCCGGGCTTCAAAAATAAAATTGCTCAAAACCCAGTTTTCAGTCTTCAAGTATTTGAAGAATGAATCTTTAGATGATATTATCACTCGATGCTACCATCTGATGACTGAATTGAGCAACTATTCCATTTCCTACCGAGAAGAAGAAATAGTTGAGAAGCTTCTAGATGCTCTCCCACCAAAATGGGAGATGTACACTGTGCTGATGAGGGAAGACAAAGACTTTCCCACATATGATCTAGAAACGGCAGTCAACAAGCTCAGAACCTTTGAGCTTAACATGGTCAGAAAAGAGACACCTATGGATCAGGTTCAAGATCCAGGTATGTTTGGAGCTAAAGTCAACACTAGCTCAGGATCGAAGACTGAATCAGCTGCCTACTACTCGAAGGGAGAGTCGGGCGCAAACTCATCACATGAGGGTCATGTGTCAGTCAACACAAATGGTGATGTTTGCTATGTAGCAGCTGGATCGAGTGGTTCTCAATCCCAGGTAAGCAAGAGTAGTTGCTCTTCAAGTTCTCCCAGCAACAACTACTCCAAGATGCCTATGAGTGTAAAGTCTGCTGAAGAGCAGTTTTGTCTCTATGGTTCTTTTATTGCTTCCTATGAGAACTATATTCAAGGGAAGATTGTTGATCCAGCTATGTTGGATGAAGATTACGATCAGATTGATGCTGACGATATGGAAGAAATGGATCTACAATGGCAGATGGCCATGATTGTGAGGAGGGTGAAAAGGTTTATGAATAAGACCGGTAGAAAGTTTGTCGGAGGAAGACCAGGGTTCGACAAGTCAAAGGTAAGGTGCTACAATTGTCAACAAAACGGTCACTTTGCAAAGGAATGCAGGAATGAGCGTGTGGAACGAAGTCAGGGCAGGTCTACACAGCAAAGTGGAGGTTCTAAAGATTATAGTGCCATGATTTCCAGAGGAGATGGAGAATACAACTGGAACCTGCATTCTACAGAAACTTTTGAGCAGGCAAATCTGGCGAAGGTTGACACTGAAGAAAGTAAGAAGGTTACCAAAGAAGAAAAAGCTCTTATGGCAGATGTCAATGACCAGCTCTCCGAGGTATGTTCTAAACCTACATGTTCAAAATGTGAAAACTTGTCTGAGCAATTAGCAACTATAACCGATTAGTATGTTAGGTTGGATGCTGAATTTAAAACCTTAAAAGAAGACCATCATTTTACAAAAGCAAGAGAAAATAGTTATAAAGTCAAAATAAAAGCTTGTGAAAAAGATGTTAAAAGTCTAAAAACAAAACTTGCTGAAAAAATTGAAGTGATTGATTTAAGTTATGAAGTTTTGGAAGAAAAGACCAAACTAATTGCTGAGAGAGAAAAACAGATTGCTGACCACCAGGTGAAAGTGGTGGAACTGAATCGAAAACTGGAGCAGTTCAGAAATTCCTCTGCTATACTTGATCACCTTGTTAGTGATCAAGGTTCCTCTGTCAAGAGGGGAGGAATCGGTTATCATGAGGTTCCACCACCGTACAATCACAATTACACTTTTAACCCTAGTGTTCAGAAATCTGTTGACTTTGAGGTTGCTCAGACAGTGCCAATTAAAGTAACTGTTAAAGAACCAAATGTTAGTAGAGGCGAAACAAGTTCGCCTGTTTCAAGTGTTGAAATTTCTGATCAAAGTCCAGTCTCGTCAGTTTCGGATAAGTCATCCGAGTCTGGTAAGGCAAAAGAGGAGGTTGTGTTACCCAAGAGTGGAGAAAAAGATAAAACAAATAAAAGGAGTACTCCACTAAACCCGTACGTCCCACCATATGTGAGACGAACGGGCGGTAATGTACCCTCGACATCTAAAGCACCTGTTGATAAAAAGGTTGAACATAGGTGTTGTTTTAGGTGTAATCAATTAGGGCACCTAGTTGCAGATTGCCCTCTGAAGCAGCGATTCAGAGGAGTAAGACCTACTAAAACTGAGAATAAGCCTAATGGTAATTATCATACTGCTAAAAATGAAAACCATTCAAAATTCAAAAATGTGACTAATTCAGGTTTTCATAAAAACAAATCTCAGTTTAACACTGCAAATAACCAAACCACCAGCTATAATTCTTTCAATTCACAAAGGTTGGGTAGGCCTCACTATCAACCTTCAATGAGATATCCTAATGGGACTTACAGGAATTACCGAGATACTAACTTTGGAAAGCCAAAGTTTGGGATGTATAGATCCAAGACCAATTGGTCTTGGGTCCCTAAATTCTAATCTTTTGCTTTATTGTGCAGGAACAGTTGAACAGGGCTGCCAACAATCTTTGGGTTGTAGATAGCGGCTGTTCCCGGCACATGACGGGTAACAAATACTTGTTACACGATTTGAAACCTGTTCAAGGAGGGAGAGTAAGCTTTGCCAGAGAAAGTGGAGGCAATATTACTGGAAGGGGAACGGTGTCGAACGGAAAGATGACATTGGAAAATGTTAACTTTGTAGAAGAATTGAAGCACAATCTGCTGAGGGTGTCGCAGATTTGTGATAAGGAGTACACCGTTCATTTTACAAAGAACGAGGCGATTGTGTTGAAACCAGGTTTTCAGATACCAGAGGAGTGGATTTTGATGAAGGCTCCACGTGAAAGAAATACGTACATTATGGATATGAGATCAACTGAAATGGCCACGGCAGAATCATGCCTTATGACAAAAGCAAGTGAAACAGAGTCCGAATTATGGCATAGGAGAATGGGGCACATTCATCTTCAGAAGATGAACCACATTGTCAGGAATGGGCTTGTGCTGGGCGTTCCCTTGAAAAATTTCAATTTTGAAGATAAATGTATAGCGTGCAAGAAGGGAAAGCAGCACAAGAAATCCCATCTCACCAAGAAAGTCAATTCAATTGCCAGTACTCTGGAGTTGCTTCACATGGATCTCTTCGGTCCCGTGAATGCAAAAAGTCTAGGAGGAACTTCTTATTGCTTGGTGATCATTGATGACTACTCACGATATTCGTGGGTGTATTTCCTGAAATCAAAAGACGAAACGGCTCAGATGGTGAAGAATTTGATTACCAAAGTTGAGAACGTTATAGATAAAAGGGTTAAGTTCATCAGGAGTGACAATGGAACGGAGTTCAAGAATTTTGAGATGGAGATCTTCTGCCTTCAGAGAGGGATTGAACACCAATACAGCGCTCCGTATACACCGCAACAGAATGGAGTGGCTGAAAGGAAGAATAGAACATTAATTGAAGGAGCCAGAACTATGCTGGCTGATTCGAAGCTTCCTGTGGTGTTTTGGGCTGAAGCTGTTGCTACAGCCTGTTATGTTCTGAATAGAGTCTTAACTGTTAAAAGACTTGGTAAAACGTGTTATGAGCTTATGCATGGGAGAAAGCCCAACTTGAGTGGTCTTGAACCATTCGGGTCCCCTTGTTCGATTTTGAAGACAAATTCTAAATTTGGTGAAGTAGCCGATGAAGGAATCTTAGTCGGTTATGTTGTTGGGACTCCCAATAGACGTGTCTTCAACACATCGACCAGCAAGGTTGAGGTGGTGTGTAACACCGATATCACAAGTTACCAACCGCAAAAACCAAGCAACGGACCTGCTGAGTTTTTCGACTATGTTAAACTTTTTAAGTCTTTTAACATACCGTATTTGGATATTGCTGAAGAAGAAGAGAGAGTTGCTACGAAGATGATCCTTAATGAGAAGAAAATCTTTTATATTCCTGCTTGGAAGAATGAAGCGAGGAAGTATCAAAGAGTCGTGTCAGTTTGTGTTAGAGAAGGAGTGCATGCGTGAAGATACAGGATTACAAGACAAGAGCTTAAAGATCAAGATATGAAGCTACTGCCAAGGGGGAGTCTGTTGGTGCATAAATGTCAGTAGTTCATAATCTAGTGTCTGTAATCGAGTCTGTAATGTTATTTATGTTTTTGTTTAAGCGAAGTTGTTAACAAGTTCGCCTAGGCAAACTTGTTGAACAAGCGAAGTTATGGACAACTTCGCCTGAACATATCAGGCGAAGTTGTCGTGTATTTATATTAGATGTTACGGCTTGATAGTGGTTAATCGAGTTGATAGTTGTTAGCAGTTTTGGTTAACGAGTTTGTTCGGTAACGTGAGTCTGTAATAGTGATATCGTATCACGTGTTCGGTTATCAATATAACGTGTTCGTTTATCGTATCGTGTTTGTTTGATTTGCTTTCTACGCTCGTAACGATCTACGCAGGGATTCCGCACCTGAGTAGACCGCGATATCTCGTGTGATCCGTCCAGGGAACCTACAATCTTTTTCGGGAAGTAACTGTAATAAAATACGGACCTTAACTTAAATTTACAAGAGCTTTCGTAAGTAACCGGTACAAAAAACTTGGTAAATAACAATCTTCAAACAATTCCAATTTAAGTCTCTTTCTGTTCTTATAATTTTACCTTCTTAACAAGAAATTTTTCTTGAAACGTCACCATAATATTAGTGAGCTCACAAAACTTGGCATCTGACTAGGCTTCATAAACATCTTGAAACGTAAACAATCAATGGTTGGAAATCATATTCATATACACCAATGGCTAGGCTTAATTGGACCCTGTTTCGGAGAAAGGGGTTGGAGGACTCAATATTTTTAAAAATTTTCGGATAAAAACGTGTAAATTTATACGACTGAGAAAAAAAAGAGGAGGATGAGAAAGAAAGTGAAAACTTAAATCAATGATGTGGCTAAACTAACTAACATGTAAAGGAATAAAAAGGGGATTAGCTAGCTCCACTAGAACCCCGAGGAGGGTTGACGTTTAACGGGAACTGACAAATAGAGAGCAACATAAATGATAAGAAGAAAGTTTTAATAGAAAATTGATATTAAATGAAATGCCTAAACTATTAACTCAAGCTCCATTTTATAAGGTTAAATCCAGATTTAACATATTATAAGGTCAAATCTTAAAATACTAATACTGATTTATTAATAATCAAACTATTGATTGCAAATTTACGTTTTAGTAATGAAGTCTAATAGATGACAGACCATAATTATGTTAAAAGGAACAATGAGACCAAGAATGATATCATGGATGATTTACCTATTTACTCTTTATGAAAAGGTGATTCTTTTCCTCATACAATTACGTAATGTAAAATATAAAATACGTACATCTACTCTTGGCTAACCAAACTACAAACTTAATAATTGAATGAATTACAAGCCATAACAACATTATCACTTTGAATTCGGAATTCCCAATGCTAAGACTTGTTTTTGCCACTTGAACATAGAACTATAGAAGTAACCGTCTCTCATTAAAATAATGTCTATGTTTTCATCCCACCCCCAGGAACGAAAACACATATAATGTAAGTGCATGTGTCATAAATCACAACCTAATGGTGTCTTTAAAGGAGCATGGCTATATATTTTCCTTGAGCCACGTATGCACTATGACATGAAGCCAAGGTAGTGACAGCCAAGAGCTAAAAGCCGTTGAGGTTACTTTTGAGTGGCTAACCACAGAAGTGGGAATATATACCACCCAATAGGAGGCTTTATCCCAATCCAAAGAACAATAATAAATATAAAAAATGTGTTTGTTTACTAACTTTAAGGTGGTCAGGTCTCGAATCCCAAACCCCTCTCACATAATAAATAATTTTTTTAATATTCTTTTCACACCTTTGACATACTTAAGTTCATCCCCTCTCTTTGTTTGCCAAATCAGGAAAGCTCATTCCTACACAACTTCTTATATTTGCTTTGTTGTTGTCATAAAAATATGGAAAACAAATGTCTTTCAAACACGCCACTAGTTGATATTTTAGGAAAACTTGTGGATAAACAAATTAAAAATATTAGCCTATGCCTTTGTTTTAGTATGATAACATGTGAAGTTCTAGAAACATAATTATATATTCCCATCAAATTATAATTATTATACTACATATAGGCTTGTTGAGTGTTACACATATTATGTATAGTTACGTTTACATTGATTGTTTTGTATTTCAAATGGTTGATGTGTTTAGTTTATATATACACATAGGTATACTGTTAACTGAATGATACAGACATAGACCGCATCTATTAAGTATCGGATTAAGTGATATTTCTTTCAATCATGATCAAAATAAAATTAACATAAAAACATGTGTGGACAATCACACGAACTTTAAAGATTGAAATTAACTAAATGGTCTTGAATTTTCATTAATAGACAAGCGGTACCTAGTAATCATATTGGTCCCGCTTGGAGGTGAAATATCATTATATTTAAGTTACAACCGACAAAATGATCTTGACACACAACTCAAACAACTACAACTCAATATATGACGTACACATTAAATACGCACCCATTCAACCTGTTCAAATCAAGTCTCGTCTCACCAAATTAGACATACCCTATTGTTTTTTCCGATGTTGTCACCTCAAAATAAAGAGACACGTCACAATTTGTAGCTTTGCATAAACCAAATGATTCATTATAACCCATGAAGGGCGATACCGAAAAATTAAGAAATAACAAGGGCATTGTTGGTATTAGTCGTTTATAAATAAGGCACACTCTAGTCTTGCACTCCACCTTTATCAATAAATAAACTCTCCCTTAATTGTGTACCCACCCTAGCTAACACATTAACTTTGTACCAAGTGTGGAGCAACATGAAAACTGATCAAACTCTGGTTGATGATCAACTGCTTCTGCTCTCCCAGTACTACCCTGGGATATATGACCAGTTGATACCCGAACAAGGTACGTACGAGCACTTTATATTCTATCTTAAAATAAAGCTATACTTCTTGTAAGTTTATGCATTAGGAAAGCTGATGTTAATTTAATTGTAACGTTTAGTCGAAGAAGTTGTGAAACCGCGAAGAAGACGGAAGAAGGTTAAAACGGATGCTAGCAGCAGCGGGTTTAGGAAAAGGAAGCTAACTGATGAACAAGTAAGCCATCTAGAACAAAACTTTGGAGATGAACAGAAACTTGAATCAGAAAGAAAAGACAGACTTGCATCTGAACTTGGGCTCGACCCACGCCAAGTGGCGGTTTGGTTTCAGAACCGCCGCGCGCGCTGGAAGAGTAAGAAGCTTGAAGAGGAATACTCAAAACTCAAGACCGATCATGATTCAACGGTTGTTCAAAAATGCCGCCTTGAAACTGAGGTAACCTTTTTTCTATAATATTTGTAAGTTCAGTTGGTTTGTGTTTCATTTGTTACAAGATTGTGCTTATGAATTTTCTTTTTCATTTTTTTATTTGTTTATATATGTAGTTTCTAACATGAAATGAAATTAGTGAACGTAAAAATAAAAAATAAGAGATGTTACATGTGAACCTTAATATTCTATACTATATCATTTTTAAAAGTTATACAAAGAAATGCAGGCTGATCATGGAATATGTACTTTAGGTATTAAAGCTTAAAGAACAGCTCTTTCTAGCCGAAAAGGAGATAAATAGGCTAGTGGAGCGGTTTGATGGAACGTCGAGCACGAGCCCGAGTTCATCCTTTTCTATGGAGGCTATGGAGCCAACATTTTTTGACTGCTTTGGGATGGAAGGTTTGGAGAACGTATTTTCCGTGCAAGAAAACCGCTGTATTCATGGATTCGATTGGCTCAACATCTGATTAGCTGGGAAGATATGATTAGTTAAATAATTTTAGTATTAACCTAGTCTTCTTGTAGATAGTAACTATCTAATGTAGATCTTTAATTTCTCCTAGGTTTCTGGTTGAGTTCATTGTCCTTTGATTAAATAGAAATAACTAGTACTTTGTCATAAACGTTCTCTTCCATAATTCTACCGTGCTGCTGCTGCTTATTATTATTATTATTATTATTATTATTATTATTATTATTATTATGAAAACTCATGAAACCCCTCTCGCCTATAGGGAAAGATAATTGCACCTTGTGTTGGGTTGAGAGATGGTTTGCTACTTTGCTTTCAACTGATGTGAAGTAGTATTTTTCATTATCTATTTTTCAAGAACCTGAATAAGCTAAATTGGTGAGGGCAATGTGGTCATTTAATTGTTTGAAGAATATGCATGCAAATCCATGCATTTTGCATGGTCAACATATGCGTGTTTGACGAAAAGATGTTCCCATATGGCTCAGAATTGGACACCAAGGTAAAGTGTACCAAACTTCTTAAAGCCACACAAAATAAATAAGAGTTACTATATGTGAAAAAAAAAGGTATCTTTTGTTATAACCATCATGAATGTCCAGTGGCAAGCATTTAATTTCTTTATAGAAAAGATTTAAAGATTTTTTTCAAGTGGCTACATGGGTAGTGTTAGGTGCTATTTACCTAATTTAATTGGTTAACATTATATTAGCGGCCATTGAGTTCTGTAATATCAGTTCTCATTGTTATAAAAAAATAAAATAAAAACTTTTGCCGAAAGTAATTACCATAAATTAGAGGTTCATGAAAGATGTCAACGTTATGTTTTCAACTAGGAAGAAAAGAAAGAAAAAGAAAAAGAATGGAAGAAGAAGAACTATTATATAATAATTAACAAGTTTGGTGTCATAAAGTTTTGATTGAGCCACTTTGCGGCACCCTACTGGTAGTATTTTTTTTGTTTTTGTTTTATTTTAGTTTCGGCCGTAATGAACGTAATGAAATCCTACGGAATGTGAATTTTGTTTTTGTTCTTTTTTATTGTTTTGTTTAAGTTATGGTACCGTGCCGAACGCGACGGAAACCGACTGAATTCGCGTCGACTCACCGCGTTTTGTTTTAGTTCCAGTACCGTAATGAAACCCGACCGGATGTTGATTTTTATTTTTTTAGTTTCGGTACCGTAACGAATATGACGAAAACCGACTGAATTCGCGTAGACTCAACCGCCTCAACGCCAGGGTTGATAACGGTCGGGTTTTACAAATGATCGAGTTTTACCGACCGAAGCCACGCCAGTGGTCCAACCCAAATTTTATAATTTTTTTGTTTTATTTTTGTCTTAGTTCTGATACAATTATGCACGTAACTGAAACCAACCGAATTCGCGTCGACTTACCATATCAACGCTTGTGTTTTACCACCGCGTAACATGCCGGAAAATCTCATAATTATTTTGGGCCAAATATGTCTACTTTGAAAGTTAAAGGATTAAAAATAATTTCAAATGCAAGTAATGGGAAAAATGAAATAATAAATAAAGCTTCTTATGCTAAGGAAGTAAAAAATTTCATCCCGCATGGAAAGATGGAAGAAAATATAAGCATTCCACATGAGTATAGATAAAGGAAGAGAACTTTTATCCCACATGGAAACAAAAAAAGAGAAGCTCTTTATAAGGTAGCAAGTTTCCATAGTAATGTTCTAATAGGGCTAACCACACTCTATAGTCCTAGCGGAGGGTGCGAAGCAGCCGACGCGCACGGACTCGGACTCGGACTTGGACACGGACTCCGGTGATGGGCGTAATGTGGCATTTTGATGGCACACTTTCCACTTCGCACGCTCGCATCTCCGCAAGCCGCTTTAGTATATTAGAAGATGGAAGTATGACCAAAAAGTGACAATTTATCAAAGACAAGGGACCAAAAGTAAAAATTTAGATTCAGGAACCCATCGCGCTATGCAATGAGCCTAGAGCAAGACCATCGCGTGACGCGATGGAGTGTTATGACTCATCAACTCGTGTCGCGACGGAATGACACGTGGCAGATGCTAGGGATGAGTCAGCATACACACGTCATTCTCCTGACATCGTGCTACGTGATGCCCAAAGAGAAGGGACCATCGCGCTACGTGATGGTACCCAATTACAGCTATAAAAAGGAGGGGTTCATGACATTCTAACTCACACCAAATCATACACTGCTTTCACACACTTAGCCTCGTTACAAAATAGATTCTATGTTTGCTACCATTGTGGTAATCTATATTATTTAAGCGGTGTAGTGATTGTAGAAAACTATTACCATAAAACGATAAGACCAGGTAGATATGTTCAGCGAAACCGGTTCCTGGAACCGAACCGGTGGACCCGAACCGGTTCCTACCCGTTTTTTGTAGGAACCGGACCCTATCGATTCAACCCGATGATCCGTGACCGGTTCTTGCATTTCTGAGTGGGGGCGGGTAGGAACCGGAACCGAACCGGAACAGGTTCTGGAACCGAACCATCCGGAACCGGTTCCTAACCGGTTCTAGCCGTTGGATCGAATATAGCCGTTGGAAATCGTGTTTTTGGCCGTTTTTTGACCGTTGGGGTCAAAAATAGCCGTTTTTTGGCTCCCCCAAGCACCCCACTACTAGTATAAATAGGTATTTGGTGTCATGGGTTCATCACAACACTCAAAACGCAAACCCGAACGCAAAAAAATACAAAAAACGCTATTACAACGTTTGGAGTTCTCTAATCTCTTGTTTTCTCTTCTTCTATATTCATATTTGTTGTTATGGCTGCCTCACAATCATCGGTTGGTCAAGGTTCCAACGCCGAACCAAGTTTCGTTCGTATTGTACCTCATAATCGTAATCAAGAGATTTGGTGCAATTGGGATTTGGTTGAATTGAGTGATGACCATTCATTGAAGGCTCGGTGCATGTTTTGTGGGATTTATTTAAACCCACTTTCGAATTCAAATTTGAAGAAACACATCGAAAAACCGTATTGCAAGGCGTTGAAAAAGAACGTCGATTCGCAACAAACGCAAATGGATAGTGAAGGCGGAATATTTACATACCAAATTGATCGAGTTCAAGATCGTATGGCGAAGTTTGTGATTCAAGAAGCTTTGCCGTTTAGCCACTTCGACAACCCTCGCTTAACCGCCATGATTCGAGATACGCTTCAACCACAATACACTCACGTAAGTCGTCATACTCTTAAACGTTATTGTTTAAAATTGTGGAAGAAGGCCAAAGAGGTACTAATTGCATATTTTGAAAATATAAATACGGGAATAAACTTAACTAGTGATGTTTGGTCGACTCCACATGGTCTACCCGAATCTTATCTTTGTGTCACCGCTCATTGGGTAGACCCGTCATCGTGGGAAATGATGAAACGCACCATTGCTTTCGAACTCTTTGAGTATCCACATACGGGAGATAATTTGTTTGAAATTTTAGATTATGTTATAAAAACTTATAAACTAGAAAATAAAATATTTTCAATGGCATTTGATAACGCGTCGAATCCAAATCGCAAACGAAAAACGAAAAAAAAAAATAAAATTTTTACACTGTAACCGGTTGGAACCGGTTACGGTACAGGAACCGGGTTAGGAACCGGTAAGAACCGGTTAGATAGGTTAGGGGTCCGAGGGTGGGAGAACCGGTTCGGTTCCCTAACCGGTTCGAGCCTGGAACCGGTTTAAAAGGGGGTTTTGAATATAGGAACCGGTTCCGGTTCCTAGTCCCAAACCGTTTTGAACATGCCTAAGACCAGGGTCGGTTTTGGGCATATACAGCCGTGCTATATATTTTGCTTTTTCTTTTTGCTTCCTTCACTCCTTTGTAGGCCTCCACTTTTTAAAAACTTCATATATATAGCTATTTTAAGAGTTCATTTTTACTGGTCGTACAAGTCGTTGAAAATTTCAGTGATGACCTAGATCAAAACAAAAACCATACAGGAAAGTTGGTTTCTAAATTAATTTACTGTCTTCTTCAGCTATTCAAGCTATCCCAAGTTGGCATGATCGGCCTAGACTTGAAGTTGAAGGAAAAACATCTAGAGCGTAATACGAGGCCAAACGTAAATAGTGAACACCGAGCATTCTTCCATTTAAATAATATGCACTTAAGGGCTTTCAGATTAGATAGAGCAACAAAAATGTCATGAAATATGCATAATTGGTGACCCAAAGAATTGGTCGTAATTTAGACGGAACCCTTACCCAACAATAGAGGTGCACAAATTGGGAATTTTTAGGAACCAGAATCGGGTACGAGTATGGCAAACAAAAGTCAAGAATCGGGTCGGGTAAGAATTGGGTTTTTTACTGGGTTTTTATCGAGTTTTGGACGGGCGGGTCTAGGTTTTGACCGGGTAGAGATGGTGTTGATCAGTTCGTTACATTAGTAATAGAAAGACATGATAATACGATAAACCTATAATTATATGCATATCTGTTACAACATGGAGTGAGTAGCAACAACAACAGAGTATGATGTAGTCGATATGTTTGACATATTGATCTAGTTCCTCTTTAGGATGTAGGGGATTAAGGTTCTAGTAAGGAACAAATTTCAGAAGAGAGGAAGCACCCAAAATTAATGTTTGTGTGATTAGGTTATGATGTTAATTTATTTTCTCTCTTTATATACACTCAAAAGGAAACCCCTTATTAGATAGTAAGGGTAATATGGTGCATCAACAATTACTAAAATAATATATAATAAGGTATAACTAATATTTTAATCTATTATAATATAAATGATTATAATGGCCACATACAAATAGAGGAAATTTAACCTACAAATTAAATTAGCGTGCTAATTGGGAGAATCAAGTAGAGTAATTATGTAATTACATGATAGAGTAATTATGTAATTACTTTATGATGTAATTACACAATTACTCTGTTTGTGCATATAATTACTTTACTTGATTTTCACAATTAGTACGTTATTTTCATTTGTATTTGATCCAAACCACATATAAATATATCTAATTTTATATTTATTCTTACATGTGGAACCAGTTCTGGCGGGTTCGAATCAGATGTGGGTACGGTTTCGGGGAGAACTCAAACTTGGTTTGTACCCACGGGCCAGGTAGAACCGGGTCCTGTTCCAGGTAGGGTACACTATGTCCGGTCCAGAACCGGGTTTTATGTCAATCCCTACCCAACAACATAAACTGATAACGGCAAATTTATATACCTTACACGAACAACATTAATACAAAAGCTACTAATAATAATAAACAAATCAATGAACGTAACTTCCCTAGCAATATGAGCTAAATCAGACACAAAATATATAAATATTTTATATGCTTTTAATAGTTTTTGTATCAAATTTCATTAAATGTTACTATTAATTAATTTATATTTGACATATGTTGGTTTTTGATCGGTTTATTTGTAATCGTTAAGGAACGATGACACAGAAAGAAAAAAAGAAAAAAGGCAGGGAAAGAAAATTTTATTTCAATCATAAAGAAAAGTTACAAGAAAGAAAAATGCAAACTATATACATATAGACTAACATATACGGCGCATAAGTATATACGCCGTATACGATATACGGCGAATATACATATACGACATATATGTATGGTGTATATGTATATTCAAGTCCCTCCTCAAGTTGAAGGTTGAGAAAACCCCAACTTTCACAATAGCAAATGAAAATGAGACCCTAGTAAACTCTTAGTAAAAATATCAGCGAGCTGATCTTTCGTGTTTATATGCACCAAAGTGACCAGCCCCTCTTGCAACTTCTCGCAAACAAAATGAGAATATATTTCATTGTGTTTAGTTTGCTCATGAAAAACAAGATTTTTGGCAATATAGATTGCAGCCTGACTATCACATTTAAGCGTGACAGGAGTAATGCTAGGAACATTGAACTCCGAGAGAAGTCTTGTCAACCAGGGGGAGATTTTTGGCTCAGAAAATTGACAAAGAAGATCTTCTCAACCTACTCAGAAATGGCTAAGTATGGAACTCGAGCAAGCTTAGATCATCGAGCACGACTTTTACTAGTTCGAGCATGATATCTTACTTGTGTAAGGTTATCTTTTGGAAATTCTTCTAAGTGTTTAAATCTCGATCAAGCTATACTTCATCAAACAAGGATGTTCTTCATCGAGCAGAGTTTGTGATTCAAGCAAACACTTGATCTATCCAAGCTTAAATCAAGACAACAAGTGTTTTGATGGGTCGAGCAAGGATGCAATAAAGAATGATCTCAAAGAATGGTAAGTAAAACTACGAGCATGATTCAATCTCGAGCAAGGTTCAGTATCCGAGCATACTAGACTTGTTCATAATAACCCTTAGTGAAGATTGAAGAAATCAAGGAAGAATATGTTTGCTCATTGGATTGATTCGAGCAAAGTAGGGATTAATCATATCAGGACTGTAAATTTGGTGCAAACCTTGAAAAGGCTGACAAGAACACGTAGATCTAATATCCCAAAGGCCTATTGGATATTCCGGCGGAATCAGAATATCCAACGGATGGGAGCTAAGGTATGCCACAACAAACACGAAACAATAAAAGATATTCAGTAAGAACAAATTCAAAGACAAAGATTCACTGAATTTAATATGTCATTCAATGAAACAGTGAAAGGAATGCCTAGGGTTTCGTGTGGGCGGCGGTGGCTGTATGAGGAGACAAAAAGATAATATTCGTTTTTAATGTTTTGTCCTCGTATTCCGTTCTTCTCCGCTCTGTTGTCTATCCCTAAATGGAAACCTAGTATCCTATTTATAGCCCTGAAATTCCTTCTAGAATTCCTAATTTTACATAATGATTGACAAAAACAAAATACAAGTGTAGTAGACTTCGAGCATGATGTATATCTTGCTCGAGCAGACTTGTTATGCAGTGCATGCTCGATGAGTTGCTTCGAGCATACTTTACTTAGAATAATTTCTGATAGAAATTATTCTTCTCTAGCATGCTTCATTCTTCTTGACTAATCCTTGCTTTGCTCGAATTTGTCCTTCGAGCAAGACTATTCTTCTTGATGTCTTCAATTCTGTCTTGAACTTATTAGCAATCTTCAGCATGCTCGGATGTGAAGAACGCTCGGAACTGAACTATGCTCGTAGTCTATACTTCACAACATTGACATCTTCTTATTGCATCCATGCTCGTCACCAATGTGCTCGGACATCATGTACTCAGATCACTTGGATAAAGCTTGAACGATCAAACTGTTTGCTCGATTGGCAATCCATACTTGATAGAAGAACACTCTTGCTCGGAGAAGTGTAGCTTGCTCGAAGCCTTCAACACTTGGAAGAATATGCTGAAAGACCGTGCTTGAGGTAGTAAGTCATGCTCGATGACGTAGGCTTGCTCGTATTCCATACTTAGCCGTTTTCTTGAGAAGGTTGAGAAGATTCCAATCTTCCTTTGTATAAAGCCAACTCAAAAATCTCCCCTAGATTGGAACAAGATCAGATGCACCAAAACATACTTGCAAATAGTTACACATGTATCAAAATTCTAAGATAGATGATTTAGGCACAAATATCATCACATTACATAAAGGAATTCTGCCATTTAGGCATCACACATTAAATTCATACATTATTCAAAATACAAAGTAAATTACATAAAGACAAACAAACAAAGTAAAGATAAGTAGAAATAAAATTGATTTTCCTTTAGATCCATCCTGCTATCTTCTACTAAGACTCCTTTGAGCAGCTTTTTCTTTCTTAAGTTTCACAAAGGCAGCCTTTTGTTTGAACATGTCTAACTCCACTCCATCTTGAGAATCAAGTGGGAACTCTGCATTGATAATATCTTGTAAGTCTTGGGTGTGTATGAAATGAAGATCTTCATCATACTCAACCACTGCAATTGTCCCCCCTGAAGTATTTCTGAGTGATACGGAGTATTTATTTCTGTTGTAGGTGAGATGGACTATCCTGCCATTCTGTTGCACTTGTGAGTTAGGCTCCAACATCTCCCTTCTCAAGGCTAAGCACTCTTTCAAAGTTTTCCTTTTGCCACTTGAGCTGCTTGCCTGATGAGTCTTGCTTTTCTTTGAGTCCCATAGAGAGAGCTCCAGAGTGTGAACCTCATTGATTCTTTTTCTTCTCTTCTTCCTCTCAGCCTCACTACGTGCTTCTCTCCTTTTCTGCTTGAGAAATAGGAACCCCTCCTCAGATTGTTCTTTTATAAACTTTGAGAGGTCATCTCTTTGGCTTCTTTCTTGATTGTCATAAAGTTCTAGTTGTGCCATTTTCTTAGTTGTTCATTTGAAAAACTTCTCAAATCATCTCTGAAAATTATCAAGCTTTCTTTATTGTCTTCAGTTATCACTCTCAAGGTCTTTGATATTTTATCGAAATAAAGATGTGTGGGCAATTTCAAGTTCCTTGTAGGTTCAGGCCTCACAATCTCTGACCTTACCGCAATCCTGCTTGTTCTGATGGGTGGATTTTTCTTTGCTTCTTCAATATCTGACTCTCCAAACCATTGTTTGATGGTTTCATAGCTTTGCATCATTACTCTTGTTGGATTTGCACCTCTTTTGCAGAGTATGCTTATCATGTACGCCCTTTTCTTCTTTTTGCCTTTTCAGCTTGGCTTCCTCCAGTTTTCTTTCTGTTTCCATAAATAATCTTTGTTCTCTATGATAAATTTCAAGCAGTTGGTCATGAGGCATTTTATCAAATTCTGTCACACCCCGACTAGCACAATGCGGAAGCGTAAAACGAGAATGTAACAGACACCTTTGGTATCAACAACATTGTTTATAAAGAAACAATACAAACTAATTTACATTATATTACATTGATTTATCTTTGTGTTCAAACTAGGTGTTACAACAAAATACGTTCGTTAAACTATTCTATTCGTAGTAATAACCTTGCGTCTATTCACATAGCATCGAGCACGTTCCACGATAGATAGCACGACATCACTTTATTCCAACTTTGGTAATCCTGAAAAGCAGTTTAAAACGGGTAAACTACTGGAGTTGGTGAGTTTCACGAGTTTCAAAAAAGCAGTTATGAATATTCACAAGTTAACACTTGTAATCATGATATAAGAATGTATGTATGTATATGGTGTAATTATGCTTAGCTACAGTGAAGCCTTGACTGTATGTGCTGCATGCATTCATTTTCCACGCGCAATCAACTATTGTGGCTCCCCTTCCACCCACAACATGCCCCGGTAGCTATGTATAACACTACATAGCCTGTATATATAAATATGGTTATGTGCAAACGGTGCTATTTGACACGGCAACCAGGCCAATTTCGTTTGGGTTTGTCAAACCAATAGTATTATTCACAAGCCACCGGCTCGAAGTTAATCACTGTGATCGTAGGGACTTTCGTGTGTTAGCACTTAGATAAGTCACATCATTACAAGTTTCAGATATGTATACATAATCAAACATGCTTTTCACCCCAAAAGTTCGTAAAACTGTTTAAAGAGTGGGCTCATGAAACTCACTGTTTAGTAGGTAATCAGCACTGTGTCAACTGGTGGTTTGCCTGATTTGCTATCACTAGTTCATATAATCAATATTATAATAATATTAATATTTTAATATTATGATAATCTCAATACTAAACTGGGCTGTATAACTAATCTGGGTATAGCTAGAACGCCCAGAAAGTGGCAATAGGCTTAGTTTGTGATGTTGTTCAATGTCTAATACTTAAAACTGAACTTGGCTCAGTTTCCCCGTTTTCCCAACTGGCCAAGTTGTTCGTTTACACGTTCAGAAAATAGTTATGGAGAAATAAGCTTGGGTAAATGTGTTGGCTAATAAAATGATTAAGTTATAAAGAAAGATCACACATTGGGGTTTTGGATTCGCTACAGGGTCCGTTTCCGTTTATTCAGTTTGATTTGAGAAGAAATGCACACAATCTATTCAGATTGTCCAGGTTTCTCATAAAAAGGTTCGTTTTTAGTTAATTATTCCAAAAATATAATTTTTGATCACTCTTGGTGTTTTGATATTCCCGCAGGTTCGTTAATCGCTAACTTGCTGGTTTTTATTAAAAATTGAATTTGTTTAATCTTCAAATTAGCATAATTAATTAACCGTTAATTATTAAATTATGAAAATTTAGTCACTTTTCAAATACAATATGTAGATTTTTATAAAAATATTTCTGGAATTAGTTACTGGTTTATTAATTTATAAAAATTCGTTTTTCCGGCTATATTTAGCCTGAAAATCGTCCGTTTATCCCAAACGATTTCCAAAAATTCCACAAAAATTCCTGAATGCTCAAATTATGTCACAAAACAATCTGTATCAATTCCAGAATGTAACAAGCTTGACCAATATTCTTTTCGGGCCTAATTCGGCTATAAAATTCATACGAATGCATTTGCACAAAACACACATAGACTTTTCCAAATGCCCCCAAATTTCATATGTGATCAAAATATATCAATTATGAGTTCCCCAAAAAATTTCATATTTTTTCAAGCATTTTAACTATTTTTCCCAAATAAACGTCCCAATTCGGTAATAAATTCGCCAAATATTCTTGGATAGTCGAAAAATTACCAAATTTGAACAGGGACTCAATGAAATGGTCCCTGATCTCCCTGAAAAATTTCAAGACCTAACGATATGCACATCACAACCTTAACCTAAACAGCCCGTAAAAGAGTGTTTCGGCATTACCTTAGCGGTTTTGGTTTGTTTCCGCCTTTCTAATCAAGTTTTTGTCAGGACCGTCCTTCGGGTGCAACCTTAGCAAAGGTTTGACAAGAACACACCGACTTAATTACTCAAAGACAGATTGAGTATTCCGGCAGAATCATGATATTCAATGATTGAGAATGAACGCTTGTGGAGAATTATCAAACACAAAACAATAAATGATAATCGGTAAAGACTATTTCAAAGACAAAGATTCACTATATTAAATGATACGTCAATGATACAGTGAATGGAATGTCTAGGGTTTTGTGTGATGGCGG
This sequence comes from Bidens hawaiensis, assembly GCF_021521415.1. Lineage (NCBI taxonomy): Eukaryota > Viridiplantae > Streptophyta > Magnoliopsida > Asterales > Asteraceae > Bidens > Bidens hawaiensis. The sequence goes on along the minus strand of NW_027491382.1, from coordinate 825,316 downwards.
CTTTTGATATTCGTCTTCAAAGATTGTCAGTATGCGTGCTCTAAGAAAAACCCCCCTTTAGTCGTACCCTAGGATGTCTATATATAGACCCTAACATTCCATGTATATGTCCTAGACATTTCATATGAAAGATAAATCTAATATGTCAGACCTCGAGCAAGGTATATACCTTGCTCGAGCAAGCTTCCTATACAAGGTGTGCTCGGAGAGTGTCCTCAAGCATACTTTACTTAGAATATATTCTCTTTCGAAGAATAGATATTCTCTTCGAGTAAGCTTCATTTCTCTTGACTTGTTCAAACTTTGCTCGAATAAGTCCATCGAGTAAGCTTATTCTTCTTGATGTCTTCAGCTTTTCTTATTCAGCAATCTTTATCATGCTCGGATGTAAATCTTGCTCGGTAACTGAACTATGCTCGAAGTCTTTGCTTTGATTCACGTGACATCCTCTTATTGCATCCATGCTCGTCCCCATGTGCTTGATCATCCTGTGCTCGTAACACTTGGCTGGAACTTTTATGATCAAGTTGTTTGCTCGATTGGCAATCCATGCTCGATAGAAGAATACCCTTGCTCGTTGAAGTGTAGCGTGCTCGAAGCCTTCTAACACTTAAGAAGAATCAACCATTTTTTTCAGAACCTTGCTCGAAGTAGTAAAAACCATGCTCGATCGTCTGGGCTTGCTCGTATTCCATACTTTGCCATTTTTGGGGAGGTTGAGAAGATTCCAATCTTCCTTATAAAAAATCCGACCCAACAGTTTTCAAGCTCTTGTGCTTCTATGAAAGCTAGGTACAAGTCCTATATCACAAACCAAGAAATTTTTCATCAACATAACAGCCCTTGACTTAGGGTTTCGACTAGTGTACAAAAACGAACGTTTGAACCGTAAAAATGTCGTTACAACCCTCTAATCCGTGTTTATGGCCAAAAAAAATATCAAACTAGGTTCCTTACCATGTGTATGATCAAAACATGTTTATGGATCATTTTTAGTGTTTTTACATGGTTAGGAATGATTTTTGGCATTTAAATCATGTTTACATGTTATTAAACCTAATTAAACTTGTTAAAATTTATGAAAATATGTAATTACCTAAAGTTTTCTTGAGAGCTTGCTGAAGAAGAAAGTTTTTCCAGATGTTTTCTCCCAACTTGAGTTTACAAAATATCTCATGGCTTATATATATATATATAAAACATATGCTTAGGGGGATGGGCAAAAGTTGCGGCCGGAATGCTCATGGGCCCATTTTCGGCCCATTTTGACCCAAGTTTCTGATTTTTCAAGCCCAAACACGAAAGCCCAGGTCCAAATTTACATCGGGTTCGGTTTTTGGCGCGAAAAATATATCGGGTGCGTTAAACAGTGCGAAAACGAGTGTTTTTCGGCTAGTTTTGTGTAAATTTATATAAACATACTATACATTTGTAAAAATCGAAAATATTTTCATGGATTGCTTAAAATATTTCAAGTAAGTGTTTGGTAAGTCTTTTTTGGCTTAACGGATGATACAATGCTTGTTTTGTAACTATCTTTCGCGTTTAAATCTATAGCGGGTAGTTAAACGAGCATGTTTTCGTTTAACTTGTTTGCTATCCAACTAAAGCCATATTACTAATATTTTAGCATATATTAAACGTATATCACTTATAGATAGCCCCCCCGGGATATCTGGGTCATAACCCGACCCGTTCGGTTAATCGTTCATTCGTTACATAAAAAGCGTTTATTTGCTTAATCGATAAATGCGTACTGAGGTGTACCTTGTTTTGGCTCAAATGTCACAAATTCTTCTTCTGTCATTCCCTTATTCATCACATATCCTTTAATGTTTGTACTCTTTGTGGATCATTGAACCATTGTGTGACCTCTTCCTTCTTCTTCTTCTTCTCTGTTTTTTCTCTTTCCTTCTCTAGTCTCAATTTCAATTACTTTTCTCTTAGACAGTCTGCAGAGCATTTCTGATCCTTGTGAGAATCTTTGACCTTTGTACTTTCCTTTTCAGCTCTTCAAAAGAAAGATTTATCAATGAAATGTAGTTGTAGCCATCTAATTGAAAAAATTTTACTTCTTTGTGTTTACTCTTCAATATTTCATACTCTGTTTGATCTCTGGCTTCTTTCTCAATTCCCTTTTTGCTTCTCTCAACCTCTTTATATGCTTTCTCTTCTTTATCCCTTTTCTTGGTTATCTTCTCTACAAAATTTGCCACACCATCAACAAGGGCATTTTTGTACATTCGGTCAAATGTTCCAAATGATTGCAGATTTAGGAATGCAGGCATGTGTCCAGCTTTTAACAGAAATTCTCTTTGAGTTTCTCTGCTTCTCCATCCTTCAGCCTCTTGAGTAATTTTCTCTTTGGGCATTCTTTGAAGATATTTTTCATCATATTTGAGGCTCAGGAGATAGTCACTATCCTCTTTTTCTTTCTCCTCATTCTTCTTTGTTCTTTCTTCTTCTTTATCACTTTCCATACTCTCATCTAAGTTGTGAAGGGTTCCTATCATCGGTTTTTCAGTGTGAATCATTTGGGGCCCTTCAACAACCTTTGATTGTGCTTCCCTTCTCTTGTAAACCTTTATAGATTTTTGTCTTTTAGGTTTTGGGATCACAAACTCATATGTTTCTTTTCTTTTCAGTGACCCTTAGACTTCAGGTTCTGGTTCTGTTATGATTGGTTCATTCATTGTAGGCTCTTTATTAACATTGCCCTGTTCATCATCAAAAACTTCTTCTATTATTGGCTTATTGATCTGGGGCTCTTCATCAGTTACTTCAGCTATTCTCGGCTCTTGTTTATCTTTAAGTAGAAGTTTGCTGGCTTTCCAATGTTCTTCATGCTCAGCCTCTTGAGCCCTTCTTGCCGCTGCCACATTTTCTGGCGCATGCTCATCTGGATTTAGTAGAATATCATAGTGAGTTCTGAGCAAGACCAGTTGGGCAATGAATTTGACATATGTATTCCACGGCGTTTTTGGTCCTTCATCTCTTTTGGGTTCTTCTTTTACTCCCAGACCAAATTAAGTTTCCATTTCAATCTCATGCTCAGGTTCAAATTTTGTGGGCTCAGGCTCTTCTACAGTTTGTGCAAATTGTTTTTCTTTTAATGACTCCATAGCAGCCCCAATTGCCTCATCAGCTGCCTTCTTCACCCTTTCTTCTTCCTCTTCTTTCTTTTTCATCTCAATCAGTGCTTCAAGCACTTCTTGAGGAACTTCCTCTTCATCTTCATGATCTGTAGTCATTGTGGCCATTTTTTCATTTATGAGTTTCATAACTGTTTTTACAGATTTTACTTTAGCTATATCTTTATCCATTTCATCATCCTTCTCCAAAATTTCATCACCAGATATTACTTTATGAGTAGCTTTTGGATGAAGGTCTGCATCAGTTAGAGCCACCCCTTTGCCTTTTAATTTTCTTTTAGCAATTTGATTAGGGGTCTCTTCTTTAGCCTCATCCTCTTTCTCTTCCATCTCCCCCTCATCTCTAGCATCTCCCTCATACTCTTCATTTATAATTTTTAGAACACCTGAGGTTCCAGCTTCTGCAGTTTCATCACTTGAACTGGCATATATATTTTCAATCAGTTTCAAGCCACTTGCTTCTTCAGTATTCTCCCCTTGTTTTGGTGCATCTGAGGTCTTCTCAACCTCAGAGTGCTCAAGGGTTTGAATTTTCAATAGAGCCTGTTGCAGGGCAGTCTCAAGTGCTTTGTTCCTTATTTCCAGAACCGCATTTTTATCTTTCAACATAATATTTTCAATCTCCAATTCTGCATTTTCAGATATAATATCATAGATGTTCTGGCTTGATTGTGGTGTTTCTTAAGTGGGTGGGTTTAAAATCTGGTTCTGAGAATGGTTCGGGTGAGGAGGTTTCTGGTGAGGGTAGTTTGTAGGATTTAGGTTCTTGAGGGATGGTTTGGGAAGTATGAATGGTTTCAGTAGGTACGGTTTCTTTTAGAGGTGAGTTTGGTGGTGTAGAAATATTTGCTTCTTGGGTAGTTTTGGCTGGTGATGACAAAGGTGGTGAGGAAATGATTGGTTCCTGTATAGGAGATGTAGGTGGTGAAGGAATGTGTGTTTCTTGAATTTTGTCAGGCTTTGAATTTAGTGGATTAGTTGTTTCAGGAGATGATTGAATTATGTCATAGGCTGTTTCGGATTCAAATGAGGAAGTATCAGCTGTGTTTTCTACATGGTCTGGTGAATATGGTGGTGTGATTTTCTGAATAGCTTCAGTCACATTTGAGACCATTTGTGCAATATAAACATCATCGTCCATTTGATCGGTTGCTTCTTCACCTGTACCGACAACTGGTTCATAACCTTATTTGCTGGTCCACTATCACTTTTCGGAATATCCAAATGAGCCTCTGGTCTAGTACCTACAAATGCAGTCAACTCATTCCCAACTGGATCAATAACCAGTTCATTGATTTCAGCAATATGACCCACATCTTCAACATTTTCAGCCTCATGGGCGATTGGTTCAATAATAAGCTCATTAGCAGCACCATCATCGTCATTACCCTGATCATTATCATCAGCATTGCCATCATCGTTATTACTGCCATCTTCATCATCTTCATCATGTCCAGGTGTGAGTGGTACATCAATTACTCCCACACCCAGAACAAGTAACCAAGACAGAATATCCCAGTCTGCATTATCAGTAAACTTACTCCTTGCATCCTTAATCCTTTGACAGATGTTAGGGTCTTCTAATCTGAGAACTTCTCCTATCAGTTGCAGACTTTGTAGAGATCTGTTGATGAGAATCTAGAGAAATATTGGGTACATTAGAAATCTTTGATTCACCCCCTTTTCTGCATTTGACACTAAACCATTAAAGATGAATCGTGAAAAATTGAATGGTTGTTGGTACAAGATGGCTACTGTCATTGTCGCTAACTCTCTGCTCAATAGAGTCCAAGTCCCTCTCCTTGGAGACAAGGAGTGGATAACATGGTGTATTAAGAATCGATAGATTAAGGGAAAGCTTCCCTTATGAAACAGTCCTTTTTTGACACCCCCTTGATATCCCATAGTCTCTTGAAATATTCTCATCAGTTTTGGGACCGAATATAGGGATAGCTCCTCATGATTGTCATTTAGGTGTAGTGCTTCTCTTATCGAAGCCTTAGTGATCTCAATATCTTGATTGAGGACCGATGCTTCTATTCTTTTCTCATTTGTATCTTTGACATAGGTGGCAGAGTTCCAGAAATCGGTGATGTGATTTCTTTATATCGTTGGGCTCTCTATCAATGCTACTCTTAAGTTGCAGTTATTGAGAAAATTTATTATTAACTCCAATTCCCTGTTATCATCAGTTATTTCCAATATAGCGCACATATTGTGCCGAGATTCTAACTTCATCGCCGTTAGATCTGCAAAATAAAAGAATAATCAGTACCCATAAAAGCACAATCGATAGCTGTTAGTTAGTTAAAGAAGAATGGCGTCTTCAGTAACCTATTCGGTAGTAGTTTGCGAACCTGCACAAAACAATTAATTAGTTAGTGAACGGTCAACAGAAACCCTATTTTCGAAACTTGGGGTTACGATAACAATAATCAATATGTTACCAATGTCGAAACAAAGCTAATGGCTATGTTCGAAGTAGTATTAAGCACAAATAGAAAGTCTCAGTAAGCAGGGGATGCACGAGCAATAAGTTTTTTTAATTATTTCAAGAGAGGGAAATGAAATAGGTGAAAAAGTTTCTAAGTCCCCCTTTTATACCTAACGTTTGATCAGTATAGTCCCGATTTGTTGTCTAGTGCAAACAGTTGTCATTTAATTCAAATTATATGTACCTCACTTGCTCGAGCATACAGCCAAAAGAACAGCTATCTCCCACTGTACTCAAAGACATATCACAATTCATACTCGACTTACTTATGTTTTTGAGAAGCTCGTGAACCAGTATACTCAAGATAGTTTGCTTGAATAATACTAGTGTTCGATATCTTAGCCAAATGTTAGTTACTCATCACACATGTTCGAGTATTGGGGTCATACTCGACAGTGTTCATATTCAATGATCATAATAGTGTGCTTGTGACATGTAGTGTGCGCGATGGTACTTAGCAAAATTCAGTTAATCATGTATACTCGAAACACACTCATTGCTTAGCCTTACTCGAATATGTAGCATGCTCGACAGGACAAACATTCAATCATGACCGTTAACATTTGTGCTCGAAGTACATAAGAAATAATCAGTTAAGAATTCATACTTGAGATATATTCAAAGCATCAACTCACTCTTACTCGAACATAAACAGATAATCCTGTGAACACCTATGATCGTAGAGTATATTCATGCTCGACAACACTTAGAAATCTGTCATGACAAAACATATGATCGTAATGCAACTTCTTATAGCCGCAGATGAACTTGTGCTCGAATGACTTAGATATCTACATATCTACGTGCTCGAAAAACTTAAATACAACTACACATCACAACAGTGTGCTCGATGAGCAACAGAAATAGTGTTGAGCATAATATTATGCTCGATAACACTTCATTCAATTCAGAACATGATATGAAACACACAGACACTTGTTCAACCATTTGGACAAGTGCACATAAAAGAACTTTTCTTCAATCATTAAGATTTATCTTGAGAGATGTTTTAGTAGACTCAAGCTTAAGATTAAATAAGAGATCAAAATTCAGTTGATAGGTCACTTAAAAACAGTTTTATAGAAAAATCTCAACACATGGGATCATATTGTTTAATATCTTTCACAACACTTCATGGTCGACCTTATTATGATCTAAGTCAGGTTGACATTAGGTATTAGCACTTATCATGATTATCATAGCTTTCTGTGATATACTTGAGGTTCAATTAATGCATAAGATTGGAATGGTCAACACTTTGGACTTTAGGTTGTCCCTAATTTCTTCTCAAGGCTTATTTAGCTTTCTCCAAGTCACCCCAATTTGACTTCAACTCCTTGATGCTTTGGTCAAAACGGTTTTAATAGTTGAGCAGATTTATGTATATGAAATATCAGAATTTAAGGTTGAATGTTGGACTTACCTGCCATTCGGACTTACATGCCTTACATTCAGGGTGTTTAAGACTTATTTGAATGCCCCACTCCTGTAGTTCCCTTGAAGCCCCTTTAAGTCTGAGTTTAGTGACGATATTTTATTTGTAATACTTAGACAAATTTTTTTTGTATATATATAAGCTAGTATGTATATTTATCTTTTTATTTCTACTCAAATAAGAAAATAAATCTTTTTGGGCAACCAAAACACCAACAGGCTCGTGTTTGACTAGATAATTACCTTTCTACCCATCATCCAGAGAGATGTGTTAGAGAACATACCTCAATCTTCAAATGTATCCTCACATCTGGCTTAGCATGATCATTATGTTTGTATCACATAGGAAATTACACTCATGAAAAGATACCTTACAAATTGTCAATTACTTATCAAAGACCTTTTAAGCCTATAATCAATGTGTTAGGATATTAAACAATGTATTATCATTTCCCAAAAGGTTGGATACTATTTCCATATAGAGAAACATTTTAAGCTACTTCAAAGCTTGTAACTTAATAGTATTATCATTTTTCTTATGTGTTCACCGAAGACTGTTTGCTTAGTTAAAAGCCATTTATGTTTTCAAAATTCATTTTGATCTTGATTTTAAAAAACATTTTTTCAGTCAAGCATACATAAATCACGAATAGCACTCAACATTCACACAAACAGCAAATTCAAACAGTCACTACAAAAAAAGTGACCATCAGAGACTAACTTATCAAGGACTGATATAACAATCTCTAATACATAGTATCTAGGACTGATTTATCAGTTACTAATAATATTAAGGACTGATTTTTATGTGACTAATGATAGCGACTAATAATTAGTCGCTAATATTTTGACACCTTATTTGAGACCAAATTTCAGTCCCAAATGTGATTTTGGAAATATAAGGTTTTGATGGAAACTTATTGGCGACTAAATTTCAGTCCCAAATTTGTAATGAAAAATTAGTCAAATGTATAGCGACTGATCATGAGTCTCTAACATTGAAGGAACATATTAGAGAGTGGGACTAAAGTATTAAGGACTGATGTTTCAATCTCAAATACTTAGTATTTGGGACTATATTTTCAGCTACTTATAGAACTGGGGCTGATTTTTACGCGACGTATTTTATTGACTAATAATCAGTCGCTAATATTTAGACACATTATTTGAGACTAAATCTCGGTCTCAAATTTATTCCTCTAGAATGAAAAAATGGGGCAAATTTCTTTGAGACTAATCTTCAGTGTCTAATTTTTGAGGGAATGTATTACGCACTGAATGTCAGTCTTTAATACGCTTAAAACGTAACGAATTATGGATTGTATATAGTCTTGAACGCCTTTTACTCTTAGAAGTAATTATGACTAATTTTCAGTCTCCAATTATGTTAAACAGATTCTTCCATTTGACGGGAAGTATTAAAGGTAGGCTTGCAAATGAGCTAGGCTGCTCACGAGCTACTCGAGATCGGCTTGTGAAAAGCTCGATGGAGAGTTCGCTTAATAAACGAGCCTGATCCAGGGTTTCACTTATCAATCTCGAGCTGGCTTGCGAGCCTAAACGAGCATATCATTTATATAATTTTTTAAATATATATAATTATTAATTAATATACATAATGTTAGGAAAAATAAGTAAACAATACACATTATATTATATATAAATTTATAATTTAAAAAATTTCATAAAATAATTATAAATATATAAAAACTAATTGAAAAATAGTTAACGAGCCGAGTATAAGACATAGTTATATATATATATATATATATAGGGTTAGGTTAAAATAAAAACCCACTTGAGTTGTGAAAACTCTAGAAACCCATTGTCAATCACATGTTTTTTAATTAAAGTTTAAATCTTGGGGTACATAATTAAAGTTAATAAAAAATATAAATATATATATAACTTTTTCTTTCTCCTGAAAACACATAAAAAAATTAGTAAAAAAATGTTAAAAAATAGCAAAACATTTTTTTTTATTTTTCAATGTTTGTGTTAAATGTTACAACATATATTACGTGTGAAAAAAAAAACGATGCTACATAGGGTTTTCACGGGTTTTCACAATTCAGATGGGTTTTCATTCTATGCTTACCCTATATATATATATATAAATGAAACCCATAAAATCTTACGTGTCGCAATGTGGTTGCTCCCCCTTTTATGGAAGCCACCATATTGCTTTATTTTTAAATGGAGGCCTCTCATTGATTTAACCCAAATTCATTGGTATGGGTCTTACCAAAACTAGATAGCTCTTAAACGGGTTATAACGTCTCATTAAATTAAAAATTAATCTTACCAATTATTTTATATGAAAATCCTATAAAATAGGGATATACTAAAATTTAATATCCAATTTAAAAAGAAAAAGATATTATTTATAATTAATAAATAATTTTAAAGTAAAAAACATAAGCGGGTCATGAATCACAAAATCCAAATAGCTTTTAATGCATATGCTCGAAATACTTACATAAGTTCAAAACTTAGTGCTCGAGCAACAGACTTGTGTTCGAGCAATAGACTTGTGTTAGAAATACTTTGAAAGTTTTCCAATACATATGTTCATGCTCGAACAGTGGAAACATATCACTTGTGCTTGAAATACTTAAATAGTATTTGTTTGTGTTCGATGAGCAACAAACACACTATCAAGCACAGATCCATATTTGAAATACTTAAATCACACAAAATATGTCAAGTATGCACAAATTTAAGCGCAAGAGACATGAACATCAAAGACATGTTATTTTCAACAAAATTCATCAAGCATGATTTATGTAAATCAAAATTGTCAGTTAAACATATAGCAACAAATCATGCAATCAATCTCAGTGAGCAATACAGATAATCAGTAAGTATCTCACTTAAGCACACATCATTAATCAGATTTCATCAGAATTTATCATACCTACGCATTTTAACAGAAAATAAAACCTGGTTTTATCTAAAGATTTGGTGAATAAGTCAGCCAAATTGTCAGATGTATCTAACCTTTTCATTTCTATTAAACCTTTTTCACTAAAATCCCTAATAAAGTGATGTCTAAGTTCAATATGCTTAGTCTTAGAGTGATGGAAGGAATTTTTAACAATGAACAAAGCTAGGAGTGAGTAAGAAATTCAGACCATTGTCTAGCAATTGATTTTGGATCCATAGAACCTGTGCACAGCAAGCAGATGCAACAATGTACTCCGCTTCTGTATTTGAGATTGACACTGTAGTCTTCTTCTTGCATTGCCAAGACACTAGTCTGTTTCCAAGAAACTAGCATCCTCCTGAAGTTGACTTCCTGCTCATGTTACAGCCATCATAGTCACTGTCTGTATAGGCCATTAAGTCAAAAGAGGGGTTCTTTGGATACCATACCCCTAAATCTGGTTTCCCTTTGAGATATCTAAAGATCCTCTTCACTGCCAACATGTGAGACACCTTGGTTTTAGCTTGAAATCTTGCAAAGACACACACAACAAACATAATATCTGGCCTAGATGTTGTTAGATACATCAATGATCCTATCTTGGCCCTTTACTCATGCTGGTTCACTGGCTCCCCCTTTTCGTTAGGTACCATCTTCTCATGTGTGTCCATTGGTGTAGACACTGTCTTGTAATCCTGGCACTTGAATTTGTTAAGCATTTCTTGAACATACTTTGACTGATTGATGAAAATACTATCCGCTTTTTTCTATACTTGTAGTCCAAGGAAGATTTTCATTTCTCCCATAGAACTCATCTTGTACTTTGACTTCATTACTTCTTCAAAATCTTTACACATTAGTTCATTTGTTGAACCAAATATGATGACATCAACATATTCCTATACCAGCAGCAGATCTTTCTTCCATTTCATATGAAATAAAGTCTTGTCAATAGCTCCACACCAGAAGCCATTATCCAACAGATGATTAGACAGCTCATCATACCAAGCTCTAGGAGCTTGATGCAGTCCATACAGTGCTTTACTTAGCTTGTACACCTTGTTTGGATGTATTGGATCATTAAATCCAGGAGATTGGGTCACATACACTTCCTCATCAATTTTCCCATTCAGAAATGCAGACTTTACATCCAATTGATAGACTTTTATGTTCATGGATGCTGCATATTCTAGGAAGATTCTGATAGCCTCTTGTCTTGCAACAGGGGCAAAGACTTCTTCAAAGTCTACTCCTTCTTCTTGTAAGCACCCTAGAGCCACCAGTCTAGCTTTGTTCTTGATGACTAAACCTCTTTCATCCTTTTTGTTTCTGAAAACCCACTTGGTGCCAATTGCATATTTTCCTCTATGTTTATCAACTAGATCCCAAACATGTAAGTCTCTGGATTGGGCCAACTCTTCCTGCATGGCTTCCACCCAGCTGTTGTCTTTTAAGGCTTGATTGATGTTCTTTTGTTTCAACTTGGGATAGAAAATAGGCATAAAGACATATGTTTGCCCTTTCAGATGAGCTTCTTGTCATTCTTTCATGTAAGTCACCAATGATGTTTTCTGCAGGATGGTTTCTCTTAGTAGAGGTAGTCTGAATAATCTGATGTGCTTGTACTACTGATTCAAGATTTGTCATATTTATATCAGCAGTTGCATTCTCAGGAATTTCTTCAGATTCAGTAATCACTTGGTTTAGAGTGTTTGCAGATAATGAAGCTTCATTGGTTCTTACTTGAAGGGAATCAAATAATGACTGGAACCTATCTTCAAATCTGTCTATCTCTTCAGGTTGAACTTGTTGTTCACTCTGCACTGGTTCACTCTCCATTTCACTTGGTCCATCATTTGATACTTCAACTGCAACTTCTTGACCATTGTTCTCCATTTCATTTGTTCCTTGAATACTTATTTCAAAGGTGAATCAATTTTGTTCAGGTGCAACTGATGACCACAACTTGTCCAGATCAATTTGCTTTTGCTTCCCTTTGTCTTCAATACTTGTTCTGAACATGCCATCATCCATGTCTTCATTATATATTTTGAATGATTTGATCATCTTTTCAAGATCAAACAACCATGTTGGTCCTTCTATATTGTTAAAATGATTTTCATTAAAGATTATGTCTTAGGTCTCAATAACCACCATGTGTTGTTTAACAAATACTCTATAAGCCTTTGATTGTGTTGAGAATACCACAAAGAAACATTCCAGAGACTTGGATTGAAACTTGTTTAGATAATCTCTTGTGTTCAGCAGTGAAAATTTGCAACCAAAAGGCTTTAAGAACTTCACATAAGGTTTTCTTTTAAATATAGTCTCATATGGAGTCTTATTGTGAGTTTTGTTCAAAAGAACCCTATTTTACACATAGCATGCAGTGTTGATGTCCTCTGCCCAGAAAGTCACTGGTAAGTTTGCATCAGCTATCATGGTCCTTGCAGCTTTAATCAATGATCTATTTCTTCTCTCTGCAACACCATTCTGCTCAGGAGTTCTTGGAGCACTATACTGTTGAAATATTCCTTTAGCAGTGCAGAATTCTTCCATCAAACCATTTTTGAACTCTGTTCCATTATCACTTCTAATAACTTTCACTCTCTTCTCAAGTTGATTCTCCATCTTCAATACATAAGTCTTGATAAGCTTTGGAGTTTCATCCTTGGTTCCCATGAAGAAGACCCATGTAAATCTTGAAAATCATCAGTTATAACCAAACAGATATCTTCTTACCAATTGTAACGCCCGTTAATTCCGGTTTCAAGAACTAAAGCTTGTAGGGTATGTATAACTCTCGAGACTTAACCGACGTTTCTCGGAAGCCTTTACGTCATCCCGGTACGTTGAAGAACCTAACTATTCCTTCCGTTTTGCCTTACACCTCGATCTGGAGAGACTAGAGTGTAATATCTTATGTTATAACACAACAAACCCTAGCCCCCTTGTGCTGTTTGCGATCGGCAGAAACAACAAGGCCAAGACCCGCGATTTTTCTTTTTTTTGCAGCCAATTCTAAACCTTAGAAATTCAATTCAAGGTATGTACTGCGATTCCCCAAGTCTTTTTCACGTTAATTGATCCACATATTGCGCGTTTTGATCGAAAAACGTCTTGTTGTAGGCTAACTGGGTGGCTGCCCAATTGAGCGTTTCCGGGGCTGTTTTGAGTGAGGTTTTCACATCAAAATCGCACTAGGTATGACATGTACATCATATTATAATTTCATGTCCAATGGAAGTGTGTAGGTCGGTCAATCGATTTTAGTTCGAAAACTAGGGTTTATCGAGTGTAGAATTGCAAATTGTTGAGTTTGATGCGTTAATTGATCGGGTGACCGACCGAATCAGGTTGTACAGCCCTAGGGGGTTTAAGGGCTGTGGAAAAATTATTTTTTGATGCTCGGGGCTGTTGTGGTTAGTGCTTCGTTAATCGAGTCGGCGGTGCGCGAATTTTCGTTTAAATGTTAAAGTAAGAGTTGTAAAAAGGAACCGTCAACCCTATCAACTTGGGTGACATTATCTTGATGAATGAAAATATTTAAAATGGAATTTGGTCAATTCGGGGCTGATTCGTTTAACAAATGGTTTTAAGGTTTATTACACTCGCATTCGACCCGATTTGATTATCCTTGGGCCTTGGGTCAAGCTGTTGGGCCTTGGGCCAAGTTGTTGGGACTTGGGCCAAGTGACCAAGTGGTTGGGCCTTAGGCCAAGTTGTCACACCCCGACAAGCACAATGCGGAAGCGTAAAACGGGAATGTAACAGACACCTCTGGTATCAACACATTGTTTATAAAGAAACATTACAAACTAATTTACAACATATTACAACTCATTGTTCTATCATTGTTTTACAGTCTAGGTGATACAAACAAAACTGGTTTGTTAACTATACGTTCTTACTACTAACACCCTTGCCTCTATTCACATAGCATCAACCACACACCTTGAGCAAGTAACAGATCACCAAATCATTCCGATTTTGGTATACCTGGAAAGCAGTTTAAAACGGGTAAACTACTAGAGTTGGTGAGTTTCACGAGTTTAAAGAAATCAGTAATGAGTATTCACAAGTCAACACTTGTAATCATGAAATAAGTATGTATGTATGTATGTAAATGATGTAATTATGCTAAGCTACAGTGAAGCCTTGACTGTATGTGCTACGTGCATCCATTTCCCAACCTCCATCAACCACTGTGGCCCCTTTCCGCCCACAACATGCCGCTGTAGCTATGTCTAACACTACATAGCCTGTTTGTATGAATATGGTCATGTGCAAACGGCGCTATGTGACACGGCAACCAGGCCGATTCCGTTTGGGTTTGTCAAACCAATAGTACTATTCACAAGCCACCGGCTCGAAGTTAATCACTGTGATTGTGGGGACTTTCGTGTGTTAGCACTTAGATAATTCACATCAATACATGTTTCAGGTATGTATATGTAATCAAACATGCTTTCATCCCAAAAGTTTGTAAAACTGTTTAAAGAGTGGGGTCATGAAACTCACGGTTTAGTAGATAATCAGTACTGTATCAGCTCGTGGTTTGTTTGGTCCGCTATCAGTAGTTCATATAATCAATATTATAATAATATTAATATTTTAATATTATTATAATCTAAATACTAAACTAGGCTGTATAACTAATCTGGGTGTAGCTGGAACGCCCAGAAAGTGGCAATAGGCTTAGGTTGTGATGTTGTTCAATGCCTAATACTTAAAACTGAACTTGGCTCAGATTCCTGTTATCCCAGCTGGGCCAAGTTGTTCGTTTACGCGTTCAGAAAACAGTTATGGGCAAATAAGCTTGGGTAAATGTATTGTTTAATAAAATGATTAAGTTATAAAGAAGGATCACATATTGGGGTCCCGGATTAGCCACGGGGCCCGTTTCCGTTTATTCAGTTTGATTTGAGAAGAAACGCGCACAATCCACCCGGATTGTCCAGGTTTCTCATAGAAAAGTTTGTTTTTACTTAATTAGTCCAAAAATATGATTTTTGATAACTCTTGGTGTTTTGATATTCCCGCAGGTTCGCTAGTCGTGAACTTGCCGGTTTTTATAAAAACTGAATTTGTTTAATATTTAAATTAGTATAATTAATTAACCGTTAATCATTAATTTATGAAAATTTAACCACTTATAAATTAAAATATGTATATTTTTATAAAAATATTTCTGGAATTTATTTACTGATTTATTAATTTATAAAAATTCATTTTATCAGCTATATTTCGTCTGAAAATCGTCCGTTTACCCCAAACAATTTCCAAAAATTCCACAAAAATTCTTGAATGCTCAATTCATGTCCCAAATCAACCTGTATCAATTCCAGAATGTAAAAAGCTTTTGCCTATTCTTTTCAATCCAAATTCGGCTATAAAAATTCACACGAATGCATATACACAAAACACCTTTAGACTTCTCCAAATGATCCCAAAATTCATATGTGATCACAATACATCAAATCTGAGTTACCAGAAAAATTTCATAATTTTTGAAGTACTTTATCTATTTGTCCCAAATAAACGTCCCAATTCGGTAATAAATTCGCCAAATATTCTCGGATGGTCGAAAAATTACCAAATTTGAAAAGGGACTCATTGACATGGTCCCTGATGTCCCTGCAAAATTTCAAGACCTAATAATATTCACATCACAACCTTAACCTAAATAGCCCGTAAGCGAGTGTTTCGGCATTACCTTAGCGGGTTTGGCTCGTTTCCCACTTTTTAATCAAGTTTTCAGGTTCTTGTGCTTCTAAGCAAGCTAGATACAAGTCCTATATCACAAACCAAGCAATTTTTCATCAACATAACAGCCCTTAACTTAGGGTTTCGGCTAGTGCACAAAAACGAACTTTTGAACCGTAAAAACGCCGTTTCAACCCTTTAATCCGTGTTTATGGACAAAAAAACTATTATACCAGGTTCCTCACCAATTGTATGATCAAAAAATGTTTATGGACCATTTTTAGGGTTTTTACATGGTTAGGAATGATTTTTAGTAATCAAGACATGTTTTTATGGTATTAATCTAGGTTAAACAAGTACAAAAGCTACTTATTTAAGTTCCTTACCTTAGGGTTTGAAGGATTTCTGGAAAATCAGCTTGCAGCTGCTTGGACCTCAACTTTTATAAACCAAAATGGATAAACAAGCTTGCAAAACACGTTTTAAAAAAAGAATGGGGGATGGGGTGGGCTGTCCGATCGGGATCCCTTAAGGGCCCCCTTTGGGCTGTTTATCCCAATATTCTGATTTCTCAAGCCCAAATATGAAAAGCCTGGTCCAAATTTAGTTTGGGTTTGGTTTTTGGTGCGAAAAACTTATCGGGTCCGTGTATCCCAAATGATCCGCTCCTTTCATTTCCAAACTCCAAAGTTCGTGTTCTAACCTTTGTATTTCATTCCTTGGGCATAAATGTTCCAGCATCAGTGTTTTGAGTTCAGCCCATGTCATGCGATTTACCGTATCTTGACCTTTTATCTGTACCGTAGTGTTCCACCACATTAATGCGTGATCAGTAAATGTAGAGGCAACATACTTGACTATGTTTTCCGGTGGACAATTACTAATATTGAGAACATATTCAGTCTTTTCGATCCATTTGATTAACCCATTTGGCCCTTCAGTGCCCTTGAAATCAATCGGTTTACAGGCCATAAAGTTTTTGATCGAATATTCCCTTCGAGGGGGATTAGGGTTGTTATTGTTATTGTTTGGGTTCGGTGGGGGATTATTTTCATTGGTAAGGGTATTTGTATTAGGTGGGGGATTGTTATTTGTAACTGTTTCATTGTTGGTTGGGGGAGCATTATTGTTTTGTTGCTGGTTTGTTTGTATATTGGCATTAACACCAGCAGTTACTTGTGTTACAATAAGTGGGATTACTGCCTGCATTTGCCGAGCAATCATCTCGGCTATCTCTGCCTCAGTCATAGGGTTTGCTTTCTTTGGGGCCATTCAATAATGATAAACAAATATAAGCCAATTAGTACTAATTCCAGTCTACGGCACTGTGTAATAATAATCACAACAAATGTTGTACAGGTAAACCAGATAACATACTGACATTTCACAAATTGTTTTGTACATTGATATCAAAAAGTACATAGACTTAGCCTGATAAAGGCCAGTGCTTGCATGTATATATCAAAATCTGTCACTAAGTGACGGTTAGACTTAACCCTGTAAGGATCAGTGCTTGTAATAATGTACAAAATTGTGCCCCATATTAACATAACATACTACTATATTCATACATGGAGTATCGAAAGATCACGTACACAAATATGTAACATTTTGCATTTATCCGTACAAACGATAGGCCAGCCACAAACATAAAAATAACAGCACCGTAATCACCCAGTAACAGTTCCACAGCTGAACTTTCACCCTATCCAAACACCAGTGGTGGTAGGCATCTGACTGCTGCAAGTTCATTACTATCTGATGTAACGTCGATAAGTACTGGGTCACGTCCCTCCTCTCCTGGTTAATGTTAGCTATGGCTATCGAGTGGTCTATCACACGGTCAGTCAAGACAACCATCCAAGAGTTGTTTCCTGCGTTTGGGAGGCCAGGGCGAGGGGTAGGTATACTCAATTAACGGGAAGATGAAGTATATGCCCTAGAGCGTGAAGATCTTCCCCGGTCGTGGGTAGATCTGAATGGAATCGAGGTAGGGTCAATCGGGGTTACCCTAATACGAGCAGTCTGTCGGACTCACGCAGTAGCTGAAGTCGTCGGCGATAGGTGAATGGGTGGAGTGGGTAATCTGGCTACTCTAGCAGGTGAACGACACTGACTGTTAACTTCGTCTTGATCCCCGCATGGTGACCTGGGTGGATAACTATCGCATCTGTAGTCGGATAGATCAGGCACATTCCTAGGTAGCTTTCTACAAATAACTTCTTCTTCCACCTCTTCCTCCTCCTCCTCCTCCTCCTCCTCCAGTTCCTCTTCTGGGTCCTCCTCTTCTGGGTCCTCCTCTTCTGGATCCTCCTCGGATTCCTCCTCTGGATCCTCCTCTGATTCTTCCTCGGGATCCTCCTCAACAGAGATTACCGGTTCTTCTTCCGGTACGTACTCGTTATTCCTTGACATGACTCTGCACAAAGGTTAGTTATAAGTATAATAACTATTACTAGCGCTAACTATTGTCAAGGAGATTAATTAATTTAACCAAATTTAATATTAATTATATTAGAATATAATATTAGTTTTATTAAGATTTTAATTATTATTATTATTTAAATCAGTATTGAATATAAATGAATATAATATTCATAGTAAAATTTACCGTCATCAACAGTATCGTACGTACACGTATTCATACACCTTGTTCCAATTAAGCATGTATGAGTGCTACATATATATATACTTTCACATTACCTTTTATACACATATGTTGCCATTTTTACCTAACCACAAGTTCCGCGACTTCTCCCTGAATTCCCTCGTACAAACAAGTCTGTTATTTTGTTCCGGACCACAATAACTTACTTGCTCTACAAGTTCATCCCGACATCCATCAGTATATAATATTAATTTATTATTTAATTATTTCCTAGAGTTAATCGGGCCTACGGTTATATTTTAGGTACCCTAAGGGATAACCTAATCCTTTATAGCCAATGCCTCTGATACCAACTTCTGTCACACCCCGACTAGCACAATGCGGAAGCGTAAAACGGGAATGTAACAGACATCTCTGGTATCAACACATTGTTTATAAAGAAACATTACAAACTAATTTACAACATATTACAACTCATTGTTCTATCATTGTTTTACAGTCTAGGTGATACAAACAAAACTGGTTCGTTAACTATACGTTCTTACTACTAACACCCTTGCCTCTATTCGCATAGCATCAACCACACACCTTGAGCAAGTAACAGATCACCAAATCATTCCGATTTAGGTATACCTGAAAAGCAGTTTAAAACGGGTCAACTACTAGAGTTGGTGAGTTTCACGAGTTTAAAGAAATCAGTAATGAGTATTCACAAGTCAACACTTGTAATCATGAAATAAGTATGTATGTATGTATGTAAATGATGTAATTATGCTAAGCTACAGTGAAGCCTTGACTGTATGTGCTACGTGCATCCATTTCCCAACCTCCATCAACCACTGTGGCCCCTTTCCGCCCACAACATGCCGCTGTAGCTATGTCTAACACTACATAGCCTGTTTGTATGAATATGGTCATGTGCAAACGGCGCTATGTGACACGGCAACCAGGCCGATTCCGTTTGGGTTTGTCAAACCAATAGTACTATTCACAAGCCACCGGCTCGAAGTTAATCACTGTGATTGTGGGGACTTTCGTGTGTTAGCACTTAGATAATTCACATCAATACATGTTTCAGGTATGTATATGTAATCAAACATGCTTTCATCCCAAAAGTTTGTAAAACTGTTTAAAGAGTGGGGTCATGAAACTCACGGTTCAGTAGATAATCAGTACTGTATCAGCTCGTGGTTTGTTTGGTCCGCTATCAGTAGTTCCTATAATTAATATTAGAATAATATTAATATTTTAATATTATTATAATCTCAATACTAAACTAGGCTGTATAACTAAGCTGGGTGTAGCTGGAACGCCCAGAAAGTGGCAATAGGCTTAGGTTGTGATGTTGTTCAATGTCTAATACTTAAAACTGAACTTGGCTCAGATTCCTGTCTTCCCATCTGGGCCAAGTTGTTCGTTTACGCGTTCAGAAAACAGTTATGGGCAAATAAGCTTGGGTAAATGTATTGGTTAATAAAATGATTAAGTTATAAAGATTTTTGATAGAAAAGTTCAGAAAACAATCCACCCGGATTGTCCAGGTTTCTCATAGAAAAGTTCGTTTTTACTTAATTAGTCCAAAAATATGATTTTTGATCACTCTTGGTGTTTTGATATTCCCGCAGGTTTGCTAGTCGCGAACTTGCCGGATTTTATAAAAACTGAATTTGTTTTATCTTTAAATTAGCATAATTAATTTATGAAACTTTAACCACTTATCAATTAAAATATGTATATTTTTATAAAAATATTTCTGGAATTTATTTACCGATTTATTAATTTATAAAAATTCATTTTATCAGCTATATTTCGTCTGAAATTCGTCCGTTTACCCCAAACAATTTCCAAAAATTCCACAAAAATTTCTGAATGCTCAATTCATGTCCCAAATCAACCTGTATCAATTCCAGAATGTAAAAAGCTTGTGCGATATTCTTTTCGACCCATTCGGCTATAAAAATTCACACGAACGCATATACACAAAATACCTTTAGACTTCTCCAAATGATCCTAAAATTCATATGTGATCACAATACATCAAATCTGAGTTACCAGAAAAATTTCATAATTTTTGAAGTATTTATCTATTTTTCCCAAATAAACGTCCAAATTCGGTAATAAATTCGCCAAATATTCTCGGATGGTCGAAAAATTACCAAATTTGAAAAGGGACTCATTGACATGGTCCCTGATGTCCCTGAAAAATTTCAAGGCCTAATAATATTCACATCACAACCTTAACCTAAATAGCCCGTAAGCGAGTGTTTCGGCATTACCTTAGCGGGTTTGGCTCGTTTCCCACTTTTTAATCAAGTTTTCAGGTTCTTGTGCTTCTAAGAAAGCTAGGTACAAGTCCTATATCACAAACCAAGCAATTTTTCATCAACATAACAGCCCTTAACTCAGGGTTTCGGCTAGTGCACAAAAACAAACTTTTGAACCGTAAAAACGCCGTTTCAACCCTTTAATCCGTGTTTATGGCCAAAAAACTATTATACCAGGTTCCTCACCATGTGTATGATCAAAAAATGTTTATGGACCATTTTTAGGGTTTTTACATGGTTAGGAATGATTTTTAGTAATCAAGACATGTTTTTATGATATTAATCAAGGTTAAACAAGTACAAAAGCTTCTTATTTAAGCTCCTTACCATAGGGTTTGAAGGATTTCTGGAAAATAAGCTTGCAGCTGCTTGGACCTCAACTTTTATAAACAGAAATGAATAAACAAGCTTGCAAAACAAGTTTATAAAAAGAATGGGGGGTGGGGTTGGTTGTCTGATCGGGATCCCTTAAGGGCCCCCTTTGGGCTGTTTTGGCCCAATATTCTGATTTCTCAAGCCCAAATATGAAAAGCCTGGTCCAAATTTAGTTTGGGTTCGGTTTTTGGCGCGAAAAACTTATCGGGTGCGTAACGAGTGTTTTTCGGCTAGTTTTGTATAAAATTATAAAAACATACTATATGTTTGTAAAAATCAAAAATATTTTCACGGATCGCCTAAAACATTTCAATTAAGTGTTTGGTAAGTCTTTTTCGGCTTGACGGATGATACAATGCTTGGTTTGTAACTATCTTTTGCGTTTAAATCTATAGCGGGTAGTTAAACGAGCATATTTTCGTTTAACTTGTTTGCTATCAAACTAAGGCTATATTACTAATATTTTAGCTTGTATAGATCGTATATCACTTATAGATGGCCCCCCGAGATATCTGGGTCATAACCCTACCCGTTCGTTTAATCGTTCGTTTGTTACGCAAAAGGCGTTTATTTGCTTAATCGGTAAATACGTACTGAGGTGTACCTTGTTTTGGCTCAAATGTCACACAAGTGTTGTGCCTTGGGCCAAGTTGTTGGGCCATGGACCAAGTGTTGGGCCTTGGGCCAAGTTGTTGGGCCTTGGGCCAAAGTGTTGGGCTTGAACGGCACATTAGGCAAGAGTGTTCTTACGATCTAGTTTAGTAACGTGTTGTGTATAATTTACAGGCCCTTGCTTGTGATTGTACACTTAAGGGATTTCCTAACTCGTTGCAGATGTTCTATTGATTTCAGGTGAGTTCATGATGCCCTTTTTACTCTTTTTTACTTTTGGGCTAGCATGCACACCTAAGTGTTTTCATACATGATGAAAGGTTTTAAACGAATTTATATAGGCTTGCTAGCATATGGTAGGCCTTGGTATGTTAAATATATATATATATATATATATGTATATACATTATTTCTTGGCCTATATCTGGCGATGTTGTAGTCGTTTCGACTACTAATGTTATGTATGCCTACTTTGTGTTTGCATGCACTGATGTTACGTGTTTGGGTTGTACGTTTGCTCGACCCTGATGTTATACGTGCATGTTATATATATATATTGTGATATATATAGAAACGTAATTGAAAGGATGTTTACATATACATTTTGTATATGTATGTATGAGGATGTTTAGTTTACGGTAATGATGATTTGATGGATGCACCCTTTATTTTTTTAAACTTTTGGTATGACTATCATAACTATTATTTACTGATTTTATTTACTTAAAACTTGAACTCACTTAGCTCAAGCTGACTTTGTGTGCATGTTAGTGTGAGTTTCAGGTTAGGAAGAGGATGCCTTATCGCTTGGACGTGCACGAAGCTACTTGGATGGTGAAGGACATACGGGAATTGAAGTTTTACTATTAAAAATTTATTTTTGAAAGTTTTTATTTAAAGATAACTATGTTGATTTTGGGCAAAAATTCCCGGGTTTTGGGAACTTATTTTATTATTCATGTTTTCCGCTGAATTATACTCTGAGATGTTGGTTTTAATGAAAAGAATGTTTTTAAGTTTAATTATTTTACAAGCATTTTGAATGATTACCAACTGTGGGGTTCCCGGGTTTCGGGGACTTACAAGTTGGTATCAGAGCCTTGGTTCGAGGGATCCGGGCTTCCCCGAATGCTTGGACTCGAACTGTAAGAAAAGAGACCAGTATGCCCACCACGAGTAGCTGCACGCCAAGAGGTAACTTTTAATTATTTAGTCATTCCTTTAAATTTAAAAGTTTCCAGTATGTGATTAACTGTTTAAGTGTTAGATAGAAGGCTAATGTGGATAGGGCATGGGGTGATTAGGACGGACGGGTAAAGTAAACGACTAATTACACTTGATCAACATCATTAGCAGTTTACCCTTACCTTAGATGTTCTAAATGCCACTTGTACCTGACCATATTAAAATTCTGTCTTTGTAGGGATAAGTCATGGTTAATACTCGGGCAGCTAAGAGAGGTGGTTCTAGTGTTCTTGGTCGTGGTCGTAAGCCACGTGCCAAAGCCGAGAGTGAGATTCCTACTTCCCAGCAGGACACCCCGATTCATGAGGAGGGGGATAACCCCGCCTTAGATCCTGCTATGCGCGTAGCTATCGCTGATGAGGTTTACCAGGTGCTTCATAGCGCCATTCCTGAGATCCTTTCTGAGGCCGTCAGGGCCATGGACGAGTCACTGGTTGGTAAGGGTTCGGATAAGGGAAGGAAGAGTACGGAGGTACAGGACGTAGAGGAAGAGGAAGTGTATGTGCCGAGTGGGGATGAAGATAAGGTGCGGAAAGTTAGTGTATCGACCCGGGGTTGCTAGTATGGGGATGTTTAGAAGTGTGACCCCCCTTCTTTCGATGTTACTAAAGATGCATTGGCACACATCAGTGGGTGAGAGAGATGGAGGCCGTTCTAAGGGTTAGTAAGTGCAAGGGGGATGATATGGTGACTTATGCTACTGCCTCGTTTCGTTCCGAGGCACTATGTTGGTGGGATACCTTGGCGCAAGCTATGGGTGATCGTTCGATTAGGAGGATGACGTGGGATGAGTTGAAGAAACTGGTTCTCAATCAGTTTTGTCCTCCGCATGAATTGGATAAGATAGAACAGGAATTCTTGACCTTGGAGGCTGGTACTATGTCGCATCGGGAGTATACCACAAAGTTTATCAAGATGGCTCGTTTATGTCCCGATTTGGTTACTCTCGAAACCAAGAGGATTAAGAAGTACGTGAAGGGGCTTCCGGTGGATATTCGTAGGGGTGTGTTGACTACCGACATGAACTCTTTTCACTCGGTGGTCACTCTAGCAGGTACGCTGTATGATCAGAGGGAGAAGATACCGCCGCCCAAGAATAGGAAGACATGGAACTCAAATTCGTACGGTAAGCGGCCCGGGGGAAGCAAATTTAATCCGTCTGAGAAAAGGGTAAAGACTGAGACTTCGGAGTTCAAAAGGGGTGCGGAGTTCGGTAATTTCAAGAAGTGCGGGAAGCCGCACAAGGGGGAATGTAGGATTGGGTCTGGCACTTGTTTTCATTGTGATAAGGTAGGACACCCTCATTTCGAGTGTCCGACATTGACCTGTTTCCGCTGTAAGGGTCCGGGCAGGGGACTTCCTTGAGGGGGAAGATGGATGCGAAGCCGAAGGCCAGGGCGAGGGCCTTCAACATCTCCAAGAAGGAAGCGAAAGAGGATGCGGATGTCGTTTCAGGTACCTTTTTCCTTATTTAGCTTTCATTCCACCGTTATAATTTCTTGTACCTTTGAAATCATATGTATTGACCGCGTAGCTAAGCAGTAGTATAATATCGACCCAGGTACTTTCCTACTTGATGAGTTACAGGCTTCAGTTTTATTTGATGGCTCTTATCAGGGGCTTGGGTGTGTTTTGATGCAGCGAGGTTGAGTCATCGGTTATGCCTCACGGTAGTTGAAGCCTCATGAGGCGAATTATCCTACCCACGATTTGGAGCTGGCGGCGGTGGTGTTTGCGCTTAAGTTGTAAGACATCATTTGTACAGTGTTTCTTGCGTTATTTAAACCGACCATAAGAGTTTAAAATACTTCTTTGAACAAAAGGAACTGAATATGCGCCAGCGACGATGGTTGGAGTTGATTAAGGATTATGATTTGGATATTATGTACCACCCTGGTAAGGCTAACGTGGTGGCCGACGCGTTGAGTCGGAAAGAGAGACCGAAGCCGATTCGTGTGAAATCCAACCGGCTTATTCTCAAACCCAACATTTTGAAACAAATAGCCAACGTACAGAATGAAGCGTTACAGGTGGAATGGATTATGTCAGAACGTGTTTGGGGTCAAGAGAAATTGTTGGAAGTCGTCGGTGACGGGGTGAAGTATAAGGATGGTCGTTTATGGGTACCGAGGTATGGCGGATTCAGAGATAAAATTTTGGATGAGGCACACAAGTCGCGCTATTCTATTCACCCGGGCGCGACCAAGATGTACCAAGACTTGAAGAAAAATTATTGGTGGCCTACGATGAAATTTGAGGTGGCTCAGTACGTGAGTAAGTGTTTGACGTGTCTACAAGTTAAAGCCGAACATCAAAAGGCATTTGGGAAACTCCAGCCGTTGGAAATACCTTAGTGGAAATGGGAGCATCTTACTATGGATTTCGTGACTAAACTGCCTCGTACTCCTAGGGGTAATTATGACACCATTTGGGTAATCGTGGATAGATTGACCAAGAGCGCTCATTTCTTGCCGATCCGAGAGACTTTTAATTCTGAGCAGCTGGCCGATGTGTTTATTCGTGAGATCGTCTCTAGGCACGGTGTGTCGGTATCTATTGTTTCGGATAGGGATACGCGTTTCACCTCCAGGTTTTGGAAAAGGTTTCACGAGGAGATGGGCACCAAACTCCTAATCAGTACTGCTTACCACCCGCAGACAGATGGTCAGTCCGAAAGGACCATTCAGACTCTCGAGGATATGTTGCGGGCTTGTGTTATCGACCTTGGTGGTAGTTGGGACCGTCACTTACCGTTGGTGGAGTTTTCGTATAATAACAGTTATCACGCCACAATTGGGATGCCACCGTTTGAGATGTTGTATGGTAGGAGGTGTAGGACTCCAGTCTGTTGGGGTTCCATTGGTCAAAAGCAGTTGGGTAGTTTAGAGGTAGTCGAGGCTATGACTAAGAAGCTCGACAAGATTAAAGCATTTATGAAGGCCGCACAGGATCGTCAGAAGTCTTATGTAGATAAAGGGCGAAGGCCTATTGTGTTTGAGGCTGGGGATCGGGTTATGTTAAAGTTTATCCCTGGAAGGGCATTATTCATTTTTGTAAGAGGGGGAAGCTCAGTCCGAGGTTTATTGGCCCGTTCCGTGTATTGGCCCAAGTCGGTGAGGTAGCATATAGGCTGGAATTGCCCGAGTAGCTCGCGGGGATTCATCCTACTTTTCACGTGTCCCATCTGAGGAAATTCTTAGTTGATGAAGAGGCCCATGTGCCTCTCGATGATATTGAACTCGATAGTAGGCTGAACTACGTTGAACAACCAATTGCTATTCTTGACCGTCAGGAGAGGCGTTGAGAAATAAGGTAGTTAGACAGGTGAAGGTGCAGTGGAAACACCGTAGGGGTTCTGAGGCCACTTGGGAGTCCGAAGACGAAATGATGAAGCATTATCCGCAGTTGTTCCTGTCGCATCGGGATTCGGGGACGAATCCCTTTGTAAGGGGGGTGGACTTGTAATATTAAAACTCTTACGCCAAAGATGTATGGCATTTCTAGAGAACATAAGCATTAAAAACGCTAATGAAACATATAGGGAATATCCCCGTAATACTCGAATACTCCTATATCCTTATTGATGAATTACCCAAAATTCCACTATCCGACAAATTGAATTCCGAACTGGCCTAACCTTAGGGCAACTA
Organism: Bidens hawaiensis; assembly: GCF_021521415.1. NCBI lineage: Eukaryota > Viridiplantae > Streptophyta > Magnoliopsida > Asterales > Asteraceae > Bidens > Bidens hawaiensis. The sequence goes on along the minus strand of NW_027491382.1, from coordinate 798,790 downwards.
CTATTACCAAGGCACCTTATTGTCTGACATTCTCCAAAATGTAAAACTAATTATACAGCTACAAGAATTATTAGATAAGGGCTTTATGGGACCTATCTATCATCATTGGGGAGCACCGGTGTTATTGGTAAAGAAGAAGGATGAAAGCTTAGGATATGCATTGATTACTGGGAACTGCACGAATTTCCATTAAGACCAATATTCCCTCCCATACTTAGACGATTTGTTCAATCAGCTCCAAGACGCGAATTACTTCTCAAAAATCAACCTCTGAATCGGCTATCGTCAAGTTAAAATCCAAGAGAAAGATGTTTCTAAAACGGCGTGTCGAGCTCAGTATGGCCACTATGAACCCTTAGTTATACCTTTCGGACCGACTAATGCACCTGAAGTTTTTCATGAACCTCACGAACCGAGTTAGTAAATTGTACCTCGACAAATTCTTTATAACGTTATTGATGACCTCTTGATATCTTGAATACCAAGAAGGAACATGAGCAACATTAATGAACAATCTTGGAGATATTGAGGCAGGAGGAATGGTATGGTAAGATGTCCAAGTGTGAATTTTAGCTACAAGGAGTACGATTCTTAGAACACGTTATTAGTTGACACGGAATTCACATACAGCCGATCAAAACTGGTAAACACTATAGTCACCAAGAGAATTTTGTTAAATTTTGGAATTAGTTGGGTATTACCGACGCCTTATTGAAAATCCAGTATATCCCAACCTTTAACCCTCCTAACCCGAAAAGAACTGAGTTTATGACTGGGGAAGAACAAGAGATGGCTTCTCAATTGATGAGACAGAAAATTTATCAAACTCCTATGCGAAGTCTCCCAGAAGGAACTGATGTTCTTGAAATCCATCGTGATACATCCCGAAAAGATTTAGAATGCGTACTAACGCATAAAAACAATGTATAGCATATTCTTCCAGACAATCAAAAATGCACAAGAAAATTTTACTATCCTTAACCCGGTGTATGGGACGATTATTTTGCATCTAATGCATGGGCATGCTACTATTATACCATCAAACGCACAATTACAGGAATCGCAAAAGCTTATGACCTGCAATTGATCTGACAAAACTAAATATGGGATAAGGAAATCGAGTAGAGTTTTGGAACAAGTGTAATTGTGAAAACCGATGCCTCAAGAAGAAGGGATAAATTTAAACATTGGAAAGTACGGGTATTTGAAACGATTGTTTAGACGAACCTTATCAAGCAAATTCATATAGCTCAAAAGAAAACCCCAAGAACCTAACATTTAGAAAACAAAATCCTGCACGAGAACGAGAAAGAACATGAATAGATACTTTATTAGTTTGAAAATTGGCAACATTTAAATTGCAAAATCTGATTTGATTTTGTAAACCACCGATTAGGCTCGTAAGATTCAAAAACAAACTGAAATCCGTATAAGACTAATAAAAGAACAATACCGATATACGTAATGAATTGTTGACCTTTGACAAGTGTTATTCGAGTTGAGGAAACTAATACGTTGACATCAACATACATAGAACTGTACAAGGTTGTCTCAAAAATCAAACCCGTAACATAATGAATAAAATATCTCAAGAATCGAGTCCACTCTCGATTTTAATTCTAAGGACAAATTTCTTATATGCCGAAAAAACCAAGTGCCTTATTAATGAGGTGAAGATAGTACCACTTGAAAACTCACACATAACTAAATTTTGTAAAGAACTCGTAAAAATAATAGGCGAGAAAGTCAAACAGTTACGACTCAACAGAATTTCAATGGTTTAAGTTTGGTAAAATGCCTTAACGGAAATTATATATATTTGAAAAGGAAAAAAAATACTCCTGGTTGTCCCTAAGGAGCGTAAAGTTGGCATAATCGAATTTCGGGGACGAAATTTTCTAACGGGGGGAGAATGTGACATTTGAGCCAAAACAAGGTACACCTCAGTATGTATTTACCGATTAAGCAAATAAACGCTTTTTGCGTGACAAACAAACGATTAACCGAACGGGTCGGGTTATGGCCCAGATATCCCGGGGGCCCATCTATAAGTGATATACGTTTAATATAAGCTAAAATATTAGTAATATGGCCTTAGTTCGATAGCAAACAAGTTAAACGAAAACATGCTCGTTTAACTACCCGCTATAGGTTTAAACGCGAAAGAGAGTTACAAAATAAGCAATGTATCATCCGTTATGCCGAAAAAGATTTATAAAACACTTAGTGGGATTGTTTTAAGCGATCCGTGACAATATTTTTGATTTTTACAAACAAATAGTATGTTTTTATAAATTTACACAAAAATGGCCGAAAAACCAAACTTGAAATAAATTTGGACTTGGCATTTCACGTACGGACATGTAAATCCAGAAAAATGGGCCAAATGGAGGCCTAACCCAAATTCCGTACGCCAAACTTTGTATTATTGTTATTTTGTCAAGTTCTTTAAAAAGCTAAGTTACTATAATATATTAAAAATTGATTCCAGAACATTATAACATAAATTCTGCTATTCTTCAAAACTCTTTCAAGAAATTCAAGGTATTTCATTGATTTTCATCCTTTTAAACATGTTTTAATCCTGATTAATTCCATATTAACATAGTATGATTGATAAAGATCATTCGTAACCATTTAAAAATCCTAGAAACGATCCAAAACATGTTTTATTCCTAAACATGGTTAGAAATCACAATGGTACACTTTTTTGGCCATGAACACGGATTAGAGGGTTTAAACAGCATTTTTACGGCTCAAAAGTTCGGTTTAACATCCTAGCCGAAACCAGAAGTTAAGAGGCTTCCATGTTGATGAAACTTGCTTGTTTTGTGATATAGGACTTTTATCTAGCCTACATAGGAGCACAAGAGTTTGAAAAGTTGATTTGAAAGGCGGAAACGGACCAAAACCGCTAAGGTAATGCCGAAACACTAACTTACGGGCTATTTAGGTTAAGGTTGTGATGTGCATATTTTTAGATCTTGAAATTTTGCAGGGACAATAGGAACCATATTATTGAGTCCCTGTTCAAATTTGGTAATTTTTCGACCATCCGAGAATATTTGGCGAATTTATTACCGAATTGGGACATTTATTTGGGAAAAATAGTTAAAATGCTTGAAAAATTATGAACTTTTGTGGAAAAGTCAGATTTGATATATTTTGATGACATATAAAATTTGGGATCATTTAGAAAAGTTTAAGGGTGTTTTGTGCATATATGTTTGTATGAATTTTTATAGCCAAATTTGATCCGAAAAGAATACTGAACAAGCTTATTGCATTCTAGAATTAATACAGATTGTTTTGTGACATAATTTAAGTATTCAGGATTTTTTGTGGAATTTTTGGAAATCGTTTGGGATAAACGGACGATTTTCAGGCTAAATATAGCAATAAAAATGAATTTTTAAAAATTAATAAATCAGTAAATAATTCCAGAAATATTTTCATAAAAATCAACATATTTTAATTGATAATTGACTAAATTTTCATAATTTAATGATTAACGGTTAATTAATTATGCTAATTTAAAGATTAAACAAATTCAGTTTTTATAAAAACCGGCAAGTTCGCAACTAACGAACCTGCGGGAATATCAAAACACCAAAAGTGATGAAAAATCATAATTTTGGATTAATTAAGTGAAAAGAACCTTTTTATGAGAAACCTGAACAATCTGGATAGATTGTGCACGTTTCTTCTCAAATCAAACTGAATAAACGGAAACGGGTCCTGTAGCTAATCTAGGACACTAATGTATGATCTTTCTTTATAACTTAATCATTTTATTAACCAACACATTTTCCCAAACTTACTTCCCCATAACTGTTTTCTGAACGCATAAATGAGCAACTTCGCCCAGCTGGGAAAACGGGGAAACTGAGTCAAGTTCGGTTTTAAGTATTAGACATTGAACAACATCACAATCTAAGCCTACTGACACTTTCTGGATGTAACAGCTATATCCAGACTAGCTATACAGCCCGATTTAGTATTGAGATTATAATAATATTAAAATATTAATATTATTATAATATTGATTATAGGAACTAGTGATAGCGAATCGAACAAACCGCGAACTGACACAGTGCTGATTATCTACTAAACAGTGAGTTTCATGACCCCGCTTTTAAACTGCTTTTACGAAATTTTGGGGTGAAAAACATTTTGATACATATCTATATATACCTTGTACTGGAATTATCTAAGTGCTAACACACGAAAGTCCCCACGAACACAGTGATTAACTTCGAGTCGGTGGCTTGTGAATAGTACTATTTGTTTGACAAACCCAAACGGAATCGGCCTGGTTGCCGTGTCACATAGCACCGTTTGCACATGACCATACTTATACAAATAGGCCATGTAGTGTTAGACATAGCTACCGGGGCATGTTGTGGGCGGAAGGGAGCCACAGTGGTTGATTGAGCGTCGTAAATGGATGCACGCAGCACAGACTGTCAAGGCTTCACTGTAGCTTAGCATAATTACATCATAAACATACAAACAAACGTACTTGTAAACGTACATACATACATACTTGCGTATTTACAACTGTGATTGTTGTACGCACAACCGATTTCTTGAAACTCGTGAAACTCACCAACTATTTGTTGTTGACCCGTTTTAACATGTTTTTCAGGTATACCAGACTTGGACCAGAAAGTCACTGTGCTACGTATTTGACTTGCGATCAATGCTGGGTGAATTGATGCAAATGTGCTAGTAAGAAGTAAAGTCGCTTAAAGGACTGGTTTTAGTTTGTATCACCTAGTTGTAAACAAAGTTAGATCGATGTAAAATATTGTAAACTAGTTTGTATTATTCTTTATAAGCAATGTGGTTGATACCAGAGGTGTCTGTTACATTTCTGTTTTACGCTTCCGCAAATCGCTCAACGGGGTGTGACAATCATTGATCAATTTAAATTTTGGTTAAGTCTTGATTTTAAATAGCATGCTCGAAAAGCAAGTTTACTCAAAAGATAAATTTACTTAACCAATTTTATCAAGTAAGCTATTAATCACTTTAGACCTGTACTCTAGTTCAACATGTGCTCTAGTCCTTAACGTAAACAAAATTCATACCACAAGAAACACATCAAACTTTCAAGTATGCTCACATGAGAGATCATACTCGAAGAACAAACAACTCAATACTTATCACACAACTTTTCATTTATAATAATCAGTATACTCGAAGAAAACAAAGTATGTATGTTAGTAAACCAAACAAAGTGAGTTCATAGTCGAAATGAACTCATGCTCGTAAACACTTAGAAAACTTTCACAAATCACATTATGCTCGAGTATGTTGTCTTTGTGCTCGTTTGAAAAAACATGTCTTCAACATAGTTGAAGTGTGCTCGAAACACTTAGACAAATAATTAGACACTCAAACATGCTCGAACAAACTCAAATGATGCAATCATGCTCAAATGTACTTAGAACAATTTTCATTCGCACACTCATGCTCGTAAATAAAAAAGGAAGTGTTCAAAACAAAATCATCCTCGAAACACTTAGAAAGTTATTAAAGCATGCAAGCACGCTCGAATATACTTAGAGTTTTCAAAACATGCTCGTAGAGCAAAATATTCAGATTGCGTAACTGTTTAGGCATGTGCACACAAAAACCTTCACTTAAATAATCAAACATTGATCATTTTGACTCTCGGCTTACTCAAGCATAAGTTTATGGTGAAAAAGAGATCAAATTTCAGTTCTTTTCTTTTCAAAACAATTTCCTTTATGGAAAGATCTCAAATTGGGATCATATTGATCAAATAACTTCACAACACTTCATGTTCAACATTATTTTAACTCAAGTCAGGTTGATAGCAGGTATTGTTTACATAGCATGATTTCATTGCTTTTGTGATATTATTATGGTTCAATTAATGCATAAGAATGAAAGGACCCCTCTTTGGATTTAAGTTGTTCCATATATCTTCTCAAAGCTTCTTTAGCTTTCTCCAAGTCACCCCAACTTGACTCCAAGCCCCTGATGCATTGTTAAAAATATTTGATACTTGAACAGTTCTTTGAATAATACAAACTTTATGGTTGAACGTTGGACTTACTTGCCATCCGGACTTACATGTTGTCGGGACCTGACCTAGCCCAACACCTATATAGGTTGACAAGAGCACACTAGATCTGAATATCCCGGCGGAATCAGTATATTCAAGGATTGGGAACAAAGGTTGGAATGACAATAAATAATCAGTAATAAAGACAGTAGACAAAGATTCACTATATTGATCTATCTTTTAATGAATAGTGATTTAATGCATGGAATGTCTAGGGTTTCGTGAAGGCGGCTGTATGATGTAGCATTAAGAGAAATATTCGTTCTGGTGGTTGTGCTCTCTTATTCAGTAAATGCTCGTCTTTTTACATGGGAAACCTAGGACTCTATTTATAGGCCCAGGTATTCCTTCTAGAAACCCTAATGATTACATAATGAATGACAATAATAAATACAAGTGTATACAAGTCTTCGAGTGTGATATATCCTTGTTGAGCAAACTTGTAATGCACAGCATGCTCGACACAAGTCTTCGAGCATACTTTACTTAGAATGTTTTCAGCAGAAAACATTCTCCTCTAGCAGACTTCAATCTTCATAACATATCCTTGCTTTGTTTGAATAAGTCCCACGAGCAAGCATGTTCTTCTCAATCTCTTCAATCATGCCTTGTGACTTATTGTGAACAATCTTCAGCATACTCGGGTATTAAGCTTGCTCGGGATTCAACCATGCTCAAAGGTTATACTTAGAAAATTTGAGATCTTCCTTTATTGTATCCATGCCCGACCCACCAATGTGCTCTGAAGACTTGGTTTAAGCTGGATAGATCAAGTTGTTTGCTCGATTGGCAATCCATACTCAATGAAGAACATCCTTGCTTGACGAAGTGTAGCTTGCTCGAAGCCTTCAACACATAGAAGAAATTCCAGAATATAGTGTTATCTGCATAAGACATCATGCTCAAGGTAGTAAAACCATTCTCGAACATCCAAGTATGCACGAAGTCCATACTTAGCCATATCTGAGGAGGTTGAGAAGATTCCAATCTTCCTTGTAAATTTCTGACTCAAGAATCTCCCCCTTGATTGGAACAGCTCAGATGTACCAAAACATACATGCATTAAGTTTCAAATGTATCAATATCTAAACATAATCAATTCAAGAAATAGTCAACACATTACATAATCAACTTCTTCCTCTTGGCCATTACACATCAAGATTACATGTTATATCAAATTACATTTCAAAAATAAGATACACAAATATTCATTGGATCGTCTTTAAGGCTCCCATCCTTGCTGTCCTGTATAATGTTTCCTATGAGCATCAATCATCTTTTCATGTTTTACTGCAGCAGGTCGTTGTTGAAACATATCAAGTTCCACAACATCCACATAATCCAAAGTTACATTTATGTCAATTATGTCTTGCAGATCCTGGTTGCGTATATATTCCAATTCAGCATCTTGTTGAACGATTGCGATTGTTCTTCCTTCAGAGTTCCTTAAGGATACTGAATCACTTTGCCTATTGTATCTAAGATGAAAAATTCTCCCATCTTGTTGCACTTGTGAGTTCGGCACTTGCATCTCCCTTCTCATAGCCAGGCTCTCCCTTAAAGTTCTTGTGATTGAGCTAGAGCCACTAGTTTTTTGTATTTTTCTTTTCTTTGATTCCTAGGGTGAGAGTTATGACAATATAACCTCACTTACTCTTCACTTTCTTCTCTCCCTTTCAGCTGCTGTATATGTTTCTTTTCTTTTTTGATCGACCAATGGGAATCCTTTCTCAGCTTGTTCTTTTAAGTACTTGGATAGATAATTTTTCTGTTGCCAAGCCGGTCTGCTCCTCTACTGATTATAATATAGTTCAAGCTGTGACATCTTTTCCAGTTGTTCTCTTGAAAACTCTTAAAAATCATTTCTGAATATGATCTGAGTCTATGATCATTCTTCAGTTATCACTCTTAGAGTTCGAGATCTGGCATCAAAATACAAATGGATAGGCAAATGCAAGTTTCTCTATTGTACTGGCTACCTTTCCACTTCGGATTGAATAACAAGTCCACCATACCTTGATGTAGAGGGTTTCTTTCCATGCTTCCTTTATGATTCATCAAATAGTCTTTTAATTTCTTCCCCTTTCTTGAACATTAGTTCTTGATTTATGGCCCCTCTTTTGCATAGTGTACTGACCATTTCAACAATTTGTAATTCAGTGAGTGTTTTTTTTGGCTGATCAGTTCTCTACATTCAGTCTCTCCTTTCTTTTCTGTTCCTCCATAAATTTTCTTTCTTCTTCAAGAAACAATCTTTGTTCTCTTTGAAATATCTCTAACAACTCTTCATGAGATATGGTTTCAAATTTTGAGTTTTTCATACCCTTTTCCGACAGAATATCTCTTAATATTCTCACCCTTTCCGGGTCATCAAACCATTCTATCGCTTCATTCTTTTTCCTCTCTGCCTCCAATTTCTGCTTTTCCTCCTGTTCTTTCTTCTTTTTCTCTCTCTCAATCTGCATCTTGACTTTGTTCAGCTTATGTGCGTCTTTAACTATTTTCACCTTTTCAAGTAATGCCTCTCTGGATAAGTTTTTGATGACATCATATTCATATCCATTCTCCACCAAGAATCTTATCTCCTTGTGCTTTCTCTTCATTTCTTAATATTCTTGTTTGGCTTCCTCTTCTTTTCTCTTCTTTACTTCCTTCACATACTTTGCTGTATCATCATCCACAGCCTGTCTGTATATCCTGTCAAACTCAGTGAAGGGTTGACGGTTGAGATAAAAAGCCACAGGACCTTCTTGTAGTAAGAAACTTCTTTGTGTCTCTCTTCTTCTCCATTCTTCTGCAACTTCGGTAATACTTTCTCTAGTCATGTGATTGATTTGTCTTTGGTCATAGCCCAGGCTTAAAAGATATGCTTCATTCTCTTTCTTTTTTTTTCTCCTCTATCTCTTCTTTCTTTCTTTCCTTTGCCTTTAGCTCAGCCAATTGTTCAATTTCATTCTCAGTCATTTTCTTCAAAATTTAAAAGTCAATGCCACATTGCATGAGGAAGATTATTCTTGGATTGGTTTTCATTCTTTCTTCATCCTCCCCTACTTCTATCTCATCATCAATTCCATGTAAGGCATCAATAACAGGTTCATCCAAGTCAATCGCTTTCTCCTTTTGTTTCCTTGTATACACCTTTTTCATAGTTGGTTTATCAGTCTTTTGCTTCTTGGATCCAGGAATATCTATCTCTAATGTTTCATCTCCCCTTTTAGATTCCTTTTGCAGTGGGTTCTTCAGCATCAATTGGCTCTGTCACAATTGGATCAACCAAGTTATCAGAAAGTACTTCATCAAAAATTTCCTCAACTTTGGGCTCTTTCACTATAGGCTCATTTTCAGGGTCTAGCCTCTTCATATATAATTTCCTCCACTCTGGGTTCAGGGATGTCTTTCAGTAGTAGTTGACTAGCTTTCCAATGTTCTTCCATTTCAGCAGCATGAGCCCTCTTTGCTGCTGCCACTTTTTCTAGTGCATGCTCTTCAGGATTTAGAAGAATGTCGTAGTAGGTCCTGAGCATTACCAACTGAGCTATAAATTTTACATATTTATCCCATGGCATTTTTGGTCCTTCATCCGTTTTCAGTTCATCCGTAACCCCTGGACCAAACTCAGTTTCTGACTGTTCATCCTTTTTCAGTTCATCCCCAACTTTAGGATCAATCCATTACTTTCTTAGCAGACTCTACCTCAGCCACATCAGGATCAATCACTACATTCTTTTAGAGAATCTCATCACCAGACACAACTTTAGGAGCAGTTTTTGGGTCTAAGTCTTTTTCAGAGTGAGGTATCCCCTTACCCTTTAGTTTTCTCTTTTGTACTTGCTCAAGGGTCTCCTCTTCCATCTAAAACTGTTGGAATATCGTATGCCCGAGACACATAATTAAGTTAATGTGGCTAGTTATGTTTGATCCAAGTCGGGTCATACCCAATAACGAGTTAGACACACACCAATTATGTATTTGTTAAGATAAGATCTATAAGACAAATACAGAACACGACACTTTCAGAAAAATGGGTTTCTGAATAATTACTTGAAAGTATTAAATAATTAATTGGTTAATTTATTTATTTAAATAATTATTATTGGAATGATTATTTAACTATGTATTCTTTTATAAAATGGTTTATAAAAGATGGGGTGTTTATATATTTTATAAAGTATAGAATATATAAAATAAATAAAAAAAAAAAAAAAAAAATAATAATAATGTTGGGGCCGGTTTTGGGTGGGCCCCACACCCCACCAACTTGGTCATATTGTCAACATGCAAAAAGAGATTGAGTGTGGACTTGTATATAACTAAATCTTATGTATGCATGTGAGTAATCAAGTTCTTACAACTTTCAAGTAACCATTTTGAAAAAAACAACACCCATTCTCTCTTTCTCTCTAGCTCACGGCCAAAGAAGAAAGATTTCGGGTCTCGGGTTTTTCGTGTTCAAGCTCCCTAGCATAGCTCGGTGCGTGTTGGAGGCTCGGGGTATATTCCGTTTGAGGGTTTTTTTTTGAAAATCTAGCATTCACATCATCATCTTCTTCAACATCCACTAAACTCTTAAAGGGTTAAGATTGTAAGTGTTTATATGCTTTGATAGTTTAGTTGTTCCCGTATCATTTGATCCTAGCTTCGGGTTTCTAGTAAATAGATTATTGGTAATCTTGAAATGAATAAACTAGGTTGTTCATATGTTTAGTTTGTCTATCACGTTTCCGCATATATTATAACTAGTTAATCGGTTAACTAAGTTTGTTAAATCCTATAGAAACCCAACAAATGGCATCAAGAGCCGGGATACGGGAAACTAAGCTACGGGTTCTCGGTTTTTTATTTTCCCCTTGAAAGATTTATACAAAAATTAACATGCATGATATTTTTGTATTTAATCTTGTTATTGTTTTTGGCTTAGTTCAAAATTCAAAAAAAAAAAAAAAAAAAAAAAACCGAGCAAATGGGCCGAAGCCCAATTCGGGTGAATTTGGGCCGAAGCCCACTTGAAAAAGGGTTATTGGGCTAACCGGTTTTATAAAAATTTTTGGGCCGAGCCCATAAGGATTTTGGGCCGAGCCCATGGGTTTTTATATTGGGCCGGGCCCATAAGTTTTGTTTGGGCCGAGCCCATGCAGTTTTGATTGGGCCGAAGCCCATAATCTTGGTATTGGGTCAAGCCCAAATGGGTTGGGCTAGGCCCGATAAAGGCAAGGGGTTTTGGAACGGGTTCCTATGACATAACGGGTTATGTTTGCTAATACTAGACCGAGCCGTAGACCAATGTGGATGTTTGTTTGTGGTTGATGTTGTGATTGTAGTTAATTATTCAAGTTTCGGTTTGTAATAATTAATTATGGGCAATTTTGTAATTTTGTAATTATTTATTCATATGGGTATGTAATAAATAGGTTATTTGTAATTTCTTTATTTTATAGAAAAAATGTATTAGGACATTTGATTTTGTAAAATTAAAGAAGATTGCAAAATTGGAAGTTTGGGCCTAATTGGGCCGGGTATGGTGATAATGGGTTTCACAAGCCCATTAAGGGATTCAAGCCCAAAAGGACCTAAGCCCACCAATTGAGCCCAAGTGGAAGCTTATGGAAGCTAAGGCCCAAGTTCAAGCCCAATGGATCACAACAAGGTTGAAGAAGATGCTCGAAGCATTTGGATGCGGGATCGAGTGGGAGCTACAACATCCATGTGTCATGTGTCCCTTAGGATCGGACCTAAGACACACACTTGTTTCGGCTAACAAGTGTGGTCTAACTTAGTGGCTCGTGTCTAGTATAATTGTGTATGCTTGTTAATTGATTGTTTGATTGTGTGGTTGTTAGATATTAGGATATCAACTTCGTCACATAGAATTAATTAACAAAGCATAAAACGGGTTCTAATAATTATCGGTAATTACGTGACACATAGTTTAATAAAATGGATTTATTAACTAGCCGTCTCACGCCCATAATAAAATGGCTTTATTATAAATTAGAATTTTGAAAATGGTTTCAAAATATCATGTTACTAAATGCATGTTAGAACATGATTTAAAGTTTTACAACTAGAATTATTAAAACTAAAAATCCCTTTTTTTTAAATTTAAGGATAATAAGTTAAACACCATCCTTTTGTATAACACTTAACATATTAATAAGCTCTTAGTGGGAAAAAGGTCACCTAACCGCATAGAGTAAATTAACATGTTGAGGTAATATTGGCATAAAATGGGAAAAAGGTCACCTAACCGTTTGTATGTTAATATTACAAGTTGATACAAGTAGGACGACTTAAATTAGAACCATGTGAAGAGGGTCACCCAAGCATGGGGTCTAATAGGTGTTGATGGGATAAACATGCCAACACGAAATATGATTTCGAACCGGTCCCATAAATTCTAGAAGTTGCAAAAGGGTTTGAAATTGTTATGAATAACTACCTTGATAAACCGACAATGGGAAAAAGGTCACCTAACCGGAGTCGGGTTTATCGTTGGATTCTAGATTTTAATTATTAATTATATTTGCATATATAAAAAGGGTATTAATAATTAAAAGGTAAAACACTAAAATGAACTTAATTAAAATTCTGCAGATGGCCGCACACGTCGACGACAACATAATCCCTAACGTCCAAAACGTATCTCTCCGATCTATTCTCGCTAAAGACCGTCTTAACCACAATAACTTTTCGGATTGGTTCCGAAATTTAAGGATTGTTCTAAAACAAGAAAAATTATATCATGTTTTGGAAACACCTATCCCCGAAGAACCGGAAGAGGGAACTGAGGTCGAATACATGAATTGGGTCAAACTCACGGAAGATTCCATTCAAGTATCATGCCTCATGTTGGCGACTATGGTTCCCGAAATCCAAAAGGATTTCGAAAACCATAATGCGTACGACATGATTACTCAACTTAAGGAAATGTTCCTTAAGCAATCGAGAGTGGAAAGGTTCGAAACGGTTCGAGCCTTGCATGCATGTAGAATGGATGATAATCAACCAGTTTCAACTTATGTACTTAAGATGAAAAGTTACATTGATCGCCTCGCCAAGCTCAATTGTCCCATCTCAAAAGAGCTAGCAACGGATTTGATCCTTAACTCTTTGTCGAAAAGGTTCGACACTTTCGTGTTAAATTATAACATGAACGGGTGGGACAAAACCATTGGAGAACTTCAATCAATGCTTAAAACAGCCGAGGCGAGCATGGGCAAAAGGGTTTTACCCGTGTTTGCGATCAATGAAGGTAGATCCAAGAATCGATCTCAACCCAATCTTAAGGCTAAGGTAGCAAAAAGAAAGGGTCCCCCTATGCATCTTAAGGGTAAGGGCAAATCACCGGTTATGGCAAAGAAACAAAAGGTTATGGAACCGAGGGGTCATAAGGATGATCCTTGTTTTGGTTGTGGGGAGACCGGACACTGGAAACGCAATTGCCCGGTCTACCTAAAAGAGCTAAAAGACAAGAGGAATGCGGCGCATACCTCGGGTAATGTCTTTATGATTAATGTTGAGCTAAATCTTATTTCTTCTAACACATGGGTATTGGATACTGGATGTGGAACTCATATTTGCAATTGGTTGCAGGGGTTCAAAAAGAATGAAGACTTAAAGAAGGGCGAAGTGAATCTTTTCATGGGCAACGGTGCAAGAGTACACGTGGTCGCTAGAGGAGACTTCACTTTATCACTTCCAAGTGGTTTGGAAGTTGTTTTAAAAAATGTTTTGTATGCTCCTAGTTTGACTAGGAACATTATTTCTGTGCACCTTCTTAGACAATGTAACTTTGACTTTAAATTTGTAAGATCGGAAATGCATGTGTCATCTAATGGTATCTTTTATTTTAAAGCTGTACCAAACAACGGTATTTATGAATTGGTTCATGATAATACCTCAAATAGCTCATTATATCAAACTTCTACTAAAAGACTCAAAAGGGGTTTGAGTGATTCCTACATTTGGCATTGTCGCCTTGGACACATAAACAAGAATCGTATAAATACTCTCCAAAAGAAAGGTCTTTTGAAAACAAACGAGTTAGGTTCGTTTGATGAGTGTGAATCTTGTATTCAAGGCAAGATGACCAAAGAGCCTTTCAAAGGTACAAATGAAAGGGCTAAGGATTTGTTAGGTATCATACATACGGATGTATGCGGACCTTTCAAGCCAACTAGTAGGAATAGTGAAAGGTACTTCATTACCTTTACCGACGATTTTAGTCGATATGGGTATGTTTATCTAATGAAACACAAACATGAAGCCTTTCAAATGTTCAAAGAATTTCAAAATGAAGTGCAAAATCAGCTCAACCGAACAATCAAGGTACTCCGCTCCGATAGAGGAGGCGAATACCTAAGTGATACCTTTCAAAGTCATCTTAGAGATTGTGGAATTATTTCACAGCTCACTCCTCCTGGAACTCCTCAACATAACGGAGTATCCGAGAGGAGGAATCGAACACTGTTGGACATGGTTCGATCAATGATGGCACGAAGCTCACTACCGCCATCATTTTGGGGATATGCGCTACTCACAGCGGCTCGTATTTTGAATATGGCCCCGACCAAAAAGGTGGATCGAATACCCTATGAAGTGTGGCATGGAAAGGTTCCATCCTTTTCATATTTAAGGGTATGGGGATGCATAGTTTATGTTAAACGTGACACCCCAAATAAGCTTGAGGCTCGATCCATCAGGTGTGTCTTCATAGGATACCCAAAGGATGATATAGGATATATATTCTATGATCCTAGTGAACAAAGAGTGTTTGTTTCACGCAAAGGATACTTCTTAGAAACTAGGTTCCTTATGGAAGGACCTAGTGAAAAGAGAGTGGAACTTGAAGAGGTTCAAGAATCACTGGATGATACACAGTTGGTCGATACTAGCTTTCAACACGAGGATGTTGAAGATGATCAAATGGTTGATCATACACACGTTGCTCGCAGATCTAGTAGGGTTAGTCAACCTCCCAAGAGATATGGATTTCTTGTGGATGATTGCTACTTGGTCGATTCGGATGAACCGATCTCCTACAAAGATGCTATGTCACAACCTGATTGTGACAAGTGGCTTGAAGCCATGAGCGCCGAGATGCAATCCATGCACGATAATCAAGTTTGGGAATTGGTTGATCGTCCACTTAACTCCAAACTGGTTGGATGTAAGTGGGTCTTCAAAAAGAAGACCGATATGCATGGAAATTTAGATACTTACAAAGCTCGACTTGTCGCAAAAGGTTTCACGCAAACTCAAGGGATTGATTATGATGAAACCTTCTCGCCAGTCGCGATGCTTAAGTCGATCAGGATATTGTTTGCCATTGCAGCTCATTTTGATTATGAGATATGGCAAATGGATGTCAAGACCGCTTTTCTAAATGGATATCTTGAGGAAGATGTCCATATGGTTCAGCCTGAAGGTTTTGTCGATCCATCTAATCCTGATAAAGTTTGTAAGTTAAAGAAATCAATCTACGGGTTGAAACAAGCATCACGGATGTGGAATCATCGTTTTAATGAAGAAATCAAAGCGTTTGGTTTCGTCCAAAACGGTGATGAGGCGTGTGTGTATAAATGGGCTAGTGGGAGTATAATCATGTTCCTTATTTTGTATGTCGATGATATACTTTTATTTGGAAATGATATACCAAGTATGGAAAACGTTAAAGCGTGGTTAAGTAGTCGTTTCTCAATTAAGGATCTTGGAGAAGCGACATATATCTTGGGAATAAAGGTCTATAGGGATAGACAAAGGAAATTGATCGGACTCAATCAAAGTGCGTACATTGATAAAATCCTAAAGAGGTTTAGGATGGAAAACTCTAAGAAAGGTTTGGTGCCTATTCCTAGAGGAACCGTATTAAGCTCATCCCAAAGTCCTAGCTCTAAGGAAGAGCAGGATAGGATGAAGCATGTTCCTTATGCTTCGGCAATAGGATCTATCATGTATGCAATGATGTGCACTAGACCAGATGTCTCGTATGCTTTAAGCATAACAAGTAGATACCAGCACAACCCAGGTGACAGTCATTGGATGGCTGTCAAGAATATATTAAAATACCTTAGAAGGACTAAGGATATGTTTTTAATATATGGGTCTGGTGAGGAGGAACTCGTCGTAAAGGGTTACGTGGATGCGAGTTTCCAAACTGACCGAGATGATTCTCGGTCACAGTCGGGATATGTTTTCATCTTAAATGGAGGCGCTGTCTCTTGGAAGAGTTCGAAGCAGGATGTTGTCGCGTTATCCACTACAGAATCTGAGTACATCGCCGCTTCAATGGCAGCCCAAGAGGCTGCATGGATGAAAAAGTTCATCATGGATCTAGGGATTATCTCTTCCATTCAGGAGCCCCTAGAGATATTCTGTGACAATGAGGGTGCTATTGCACAGATCAAGGAACCTCGTGCTCATCAGAAAACGAGGCACATTGAGCGCAGATTCAACTACATAAGGGATGAAGTTGAAAAGAGAAAAATATGTATTCATAAAGTTCATACCGATCAAAATATTGCGGACCCACTCACGAAGCTCCTCGATAGGCCAAAGCATGAGGGTCATGTTTGTGCATTAGGACTTCGGTATTCTAGTGAGTGGATTTAAATCCGTGTTTAGTGTTTGTATAAGAACGAATGTAATGGGTATCTCATGAAATTAATTAAGTTTTAATTATTAAATGAGTTATGTTCTAATTTTGCATGTTTAATCCATGAATGACTTATGTTATTCTAAACGTCCGTAGTCGATCATGCTTGTGGGAACAAGTATGAAGGTAAGACTATTATGAACCCGGATTGGTTGATATTCATGTGATGAATATAAGGCATAGGTTTGCCACCAAGGTTCATAGATATTTGTGGGATACAAATATTGGACATGATCCGCTCTCAAGGATCACTGCATGGAGTTAGTGCAACTGATCATAAGTAATCCTTGAGTAAAGGCGAGTATCATTGTGTCCTTTGACCTGAGATGCATATTGGATCTGGCTTTTCATCAAGTCTGATAACTTGACTCTCTTCTTTGTTTTTCGGTAACACGATGACATAAAAGAAAGAGCTCAGATATCATACGAGATGTCAACAAGGATGTATGCAGTCAAGATGGAATTTGTTCCTCTTATGTGTTGAGAGTTTAGATGTCTAAGGCCTGTTAAGTTAAATCAATGAGAGAATGATCAATCTGTGTCTCTCCGATTTGACAGGACATCTAGAAACAAAGGGATGTAGTGATAAGACTTACCTATATCATATCAAGTATGGACTTGAAGGGGATGATGTTATTGAATGGCACTTAGTCAAACATACTAGGGGTGGTGACCTGTTGTTAGGCGGTATTCACCATTAGCATTAACTTCCTATGAGTCTCGTGCAAGTGGGAGATTGTTGGAATATCGTATGCCCGAGACACATAATTAAGTTAATGTGGCTAGTTATGTTTGATCCAAGTCGGGTCATACCCAATAACGAGTTAGACACACACCAATTATGTATTTGTTAAGATAAGATCTATAAGACAAATACAGAACACGACACTTTCAGAAAAATGGGTTTCTGAATAATTACTTGAAAGTATTAAATAATTAATTGGTTAATTTATTTATTTAAATAATTATTATTGGAATGATTATTTAACTATGTATTCTTTTATAAAATGGTTTATAAAAGATGGGGTGTTTATATATTTTATAAAGTATAGAATATATAAAATAAATAAAAAAAAAAAAAAAAAAAATAATAATAATGTTGGGGCCGGTTTTGGGTGGGCCCCACACCCCACCAACTTGGTCATATTGTCAACATGCAAAAAGAGATTGAGTGTGGACTTGTATATAACTAAATCTTATGTATGCATGTGAGTAATCAAGTTCTTACAACTTTCAAGTAACCATTTTGAAAAAAAACAACACCCATTCTCTCTTTCTCTCTAGCTCACGGCCAAAGAAGAAAGATTTCGGGTCTCGGGTTTTTCGTGTTCAAGCTCCCTAGCATAGCTCGGTGCGTGTTGGAGGCTCGGGGTATATTCCGTTTGAGGGTTTTTTTTTGAAAATCTAGCATTCACATCATCATCTTCTTCAACATCCACTAAACTCTTAAAGGGTTAAGATTGTAAGTGTTTATATGCTTTGATAGTTTAGTTGTTCCCGTATCATTTGATCCTAGCTTTGGGTTTCTAGTAAATAGATTATTGGTAATCTTGAAATGAATAAACTAGGTTGTTCATATGTTTAGTTTGTCTATCACGTTTCCGCATATATTATAACTAGTTAATCGGTTAACTAAGTTTGTTAAATCCTATAGAAACCCAACAAAAACTCCCCCTCATCAAACACTTGTCTCTAATTAACATTCTACTCCTCATCTTCTTCATCATACTTCAGATTAATCAAATTTAGTGCATTTGATGCTTTCTCTTCGGAGCTTGCATCTTCATAAACTTTCCCAATTAGTTCTAACCCATCTTCTTCATCATCAACATATTTATCCCCCATATTTTGGTGCATCTAAGGTCTTCTCAACCTCAGCATGCTCGAGGGATTGGATTCTCAATAGAGCTTGTTGCAGAGCCTCTTCCATTGCTTCTAGAAACGAATTTCTCTCTTTAAGCATAATGTTTTCAAACTCCAACTCGGAAATTTCCACAAGTAAGTCTTCATTGATGTATGTTGGAGAGGATGAGGGTGTTGCTTGAGCAGGTTTGAATTCAATGTCTGATTCTGGCTGGTTTGATGAAGTTTCAGGTCATGGTGGTTTGTAAGTCTGAGTGGTGGTTTGTATGTCTTGACTAGCAGGAGTGTCTTGAACTGGTTCTTGGAGTGGTGATGTTGGAGGTGTTGGTACTGATTTGTCTTGCTCTGGCTCAGGGCTTGATAGAAAGGGCTCAATTTTTGCTGGAGATGTTCGTACTGAATCATGAGCGGGTTCTAAACCATGTGAGATTGGTTGTGTACCTATTGAGGAGATGTCATCTTGGTCAACCATTGGGTCTGGTGAAACTCGTGGTTTGATCATGTGAATGTTTTCTGTTACTTGAGTGATCACGTTTGTAATAAAAGCATCATCATCCATGTTATCCTTTTCTCCACCACTGCTGGCTATAACAGGCTCTTCAACTCTATGCTCTATTCTCAGAATTGGTTCAACAATTACTTCTACATTTCTCACTTCCATATCCATCTCTGGAATGTCATGTACAACCACTTCAAGACCAATTTGTTCAACAATAGGTTCAATAATAGGTTCAGCCACCTCATATACTTTCTCATCAATCAAATGTGGTTGCTCTATTTGTGGTTTAACCACCACAATATAATTTCCTGCCCCATCACTTCCATCATTGTTATCATCATCACTATCGTCCGACCCTTCATCATTATCACTTTCATCTGAATCTTCTTCATCTTGCTCAAGAGAAGAAGATACTTCCATAATTTCAACATTGGAATCCAGAAACCAAGGAAGTATATCCCATTCCACATTCTCATTGAACAAACTTCTTGCCCCCTTTATTCTTTTGTAAACGTCTAGATCTTGTAAACATAGGGTGTCTCCAACTAAGCTCAATCCCTGTAATGCTCTGTTAATCAAGATTTGTGGAAATCTTGGATACATCAAAAATTTTTCATTTGCAGCCTTTTGAGCATTGCTAACCAAGCAATTGAAGATGAATCTTGAAAAATTGATTGGCTGTTTGAAAAGAATGGAAACGGTCACTGTAGCAAGTTCTCTGCTTAACAGAGTCCATGTTCCCCTCCTCGGTGATAAAGATTGAATAACATGGTCAATTAGGAATCTGTACATCAACAGGAACATTCCCTTCTAGAATTGCCCTTCGTGAATTCCTCCTTAATATCCCATCATTTCCTGAAAAATTCTAAGCAATCTCTAAGTGAATAAGAGAGCTGCACTTCATGATTGTCATTTAGTTTTAGTGCGTCTCTGATAGATGCTTTCATGACTTCAATGTGTTGCCCGATTATAGACGCTTCGATCCTCCGTCCATTAACATCGTCCATATATTCTATGGATCCCCAAAAGTCAGTAATGTGGTTTCTGTAGATAACAGGGTTCTTTGTGAGTGCAAACCGAAGATTGGAGTTATGTAAGAAGTTGATGATGAACTCCAATTCTCTATTTTTGTTATCCACAATCAATCGGGCACACATATTACACTTTGGTTCGAACTTCATTGCCATTAGATCTGCAAATTCAAAATAATTGTCAGTAATGATAAACAAATGATAATAACAATATTAGTCGGAAACAAGAGTTGTCTTCAATAACCTGCTGCTTAACAATTTGCGAACCTGCACAAATTAGATAAACAGTTAGTGTATGATTCAATAGAAATCCTAATTCCAACACTCGGAGAAGCGATAATTTTTTCTCGATTCCTTACCAAGAGTAAAAGCAAAGTCGAAGGTTTGGCTAAGGCAGAGGAGGCACGAGCAGAGGATGTTAGTTTCAGAGACGGAAAAAGTGTTTGGAAAATTTCTAAGTCCCCCTTTTATACCTAACGCTTGGGGTGTACAACCCTGATTTTTCGTCTAGTCCAACCAAGATGTCATTTAATTTGAAATAATTGAATACCTCTGCACGAGAAAACTACCAAAGGCAGCTATCTCCCACTGTGCTCGAATGCTATTTTCAAAGTATACTCGAAAGAAAAACTTAAAACAAATTTAAGTTTGCTCAGTATTCTCCATAGTTTACCCGTGCTTGATACCTTCCCTTAATCGGAATTTCAGTTTTAATTTACACATGAGCAATCACACATGCTCGTATACAAAACCATACTCGAGAACATTACCAATGAACACTTAACATAGATCTAAGTAAGATAGTCAGTATGCTCGAAAACACATAAACAAATTTTCAAATGTAACAAAACTTCTCATGTGCTTGACATACTTAGAGAAATTTTTAGTCAGTAAACCATACTCGAAACACATTCATGTCAACGAGTCTACTCGAACACACTTATAAGAATAACCATTCTGTCACTTATGCTCGTAGAGTAAAACTTATGGATATGGGACAGATCCATGCTCGATACACTTAGCAAAAGCAATCATTTCACAACGTGTGCTCATGAAGCCAAAATCACAAAACTAGAAAGAATCTATGCTCGAAATACTTAGAAAATTTCTCAGTACACAAGTTTATGCTCGAAAAGCAACAAAATTTACCTAAGCATTAGATTCAAGCTCGAAGCACTTAGAGAGCAGTTGTAATACTAGAACATGCTCGAAAGGACTTTTAAAATTTAAGATCACACATTTGAAACAAAACATCACTTTTCTAACAATCTAGACAAATTCACGCACAAACTTCTACTCAAATCATCAAAATTAATCATTTTAGACACTGCATTGACTCAAGCATAATTAAGTTTAAGGTGAATAAGAGATCAAATTTCAGTTGTTGGTCACATCAAAACATTTTATAGAGAGATCTCAACATGGGATCATACTGATTAATCACTTCTCAACATTTCATGTTTCGCATTATTATTGGGTTGGATTTTTTATAAAGAATATTGGAATCTTCTCAAGCTCCTCAGGAAACGGCTAAGTATGGACTTCGAGCAAGCCTTGACTATCGAGCATGGTTTTACTACCTGGAGCAAGGTCTTTGGAACCATTTGTGGTTGATTCTACTAAGTGTTAAGGCTTCGAGCAAGCTACACTTCAACGATTAAGAGTATTTTTCTATCGAGCATGGATTGCCAATCGAGCAAACAACCTGATCTTACAAGTTTCAACCAAGTGTTACGAGCACAGGATAGTCGAGCACATGGGGACAAGCATGGATGCAATAAGAAGATATCATGTGTTCAAAGCAAAAGACTTCGAGCACATTTCAGTTCCCCAAACAAGATTAACATCCGAGCATGCTAAAGACTTTTCAATAAGTCTAAGGACAAGACTGAAGACATCAAGAAGAATGAGCTTGCTCGATGGACTAGTTCGAGCAAAGCAAGGATTGGTCAAGAGGAATGAAGCTTGCAGGAGGAGAATATCTTCCCTAAAGATATTCTAAGTAAAGTATGCACGAAGACATTCATCGAGCATACCTAGCATACATAGTCTGCTCGAACAAGAGACAAACCTTGCTCGAAGACTACTACACTTATATTTATTTTGTCTTTCATTATGTAATAGATAGGGATTCTTGAAGTAATGTCAGGGTCTATAAATAGGGTCCTAGGTTTCCATTTAGGGCACCGATAACAACGCACACAATATGAGAAACATTCTTAGCGAATATTCTATTTGTTTCCTCGTACAGCCGCCGCCATCATACACGAAACCCTAGACAACCTTTCAAGTTCTATTAAATGATATATTAAATACAAGGAATCTTTGTCTTTGATTGTGTTATTATTGATTATCATTTATTGTTTCATGTTTGCTATATCACACCTTCGTTCCCATCCATTGAATATTCTGATTCTGCCGGGATATTCCATCGGCCTATGGGTAACCGAGTCAGTGTGTTCTTGTCAACCTTTCTAAGGTTTGCACCTGACTCCCGGTCCTGCCAAGTGGTATCAGAGCTTTGGAAGCTCGCTGAAGTTCACAGGACAGAAGGTTTGTGAAAAAGCTTGAAGCTTTGCTCTGTTTGTCTGCATCAAGGTTCAGATCTGCTAAAATGGAAGACCAAGAAGTTTCTACAAACAAGATTCCAAGACTTCTTGGACAAGAGAAGTATATTAAGTGGAAGGTGCTGTTTGTGGCCGCTGTTAACTACAACGACCCAGAACTCTGGACATCCATCACAGAAGGAAACTATGTTCCTTCAACTACTCCGAACAACAATGCCACTGTTGAGCTAAAAATGAAGAAAAGCGACGACAAGGCACTGTCTATGCTGAAGTTAGGTCTATCTTGGGAAATACTGACAACTATCAATCATCACAAAACTGCTAAGGATATGTATGATGCAGTTATTGATATGTTTGAGGGCAACACCGAGCTGAGAGACATTAAGAAGGATAAACTGAAGCAACAGCTAGCTAGATTCAAATTTAAAAATTGTGAAAGATTAAAATCAGTTTTGCCGAGGTTTATGGTGATTGTGAATGATATAAGAACAACTGACTTGCAAATCTCTAATTTTGAGCTAAACAAGAAGCTTCTGTCATCTTTGTCTGGTGAGTGGTATACAGCCAGTAAATTCATCAAAGAAAAGGTCAATTTTCCCAACTTTAAGTTGGATGATGTAATAGCTTTCCTCAAAGCTGCAGAACATGCGATGATTGAAAACCACAAGATTAGAGTGGATAAGTCCAGTTTTCAAGTGAACAATGCTCTTGTGGCACCAATAGGAAATCTCTTAGTCAAAAATCAGCAGCCAATAATTGAAGAGCCAACTAAGACAAGTTCAACATGTGGTGAACAGCCAAGATTTAATGTTCAGTTGATAGAAGATGATGTTGCTTCAACAGCAAGTGGACAGTCCATATTTGTGTAGAACAATACAACTCAAGCAACTAATTATTAAGCATTGTTCTCTATGTTTACTGAGTCATATCATGCATTTGTGGCCAAGAACTTGATCAACGCAAGCAATGTGCAGGAAGACCTTGAGCAAATTGATGCTGATGACTTGGAAGATATGGACATCAAATGGCAGGCTGCCATGTTAGCTGTGAAAAGCCGAAGGTTATACAACAGAACAGGAAGATCAAGCTTCAATGGACCAAATGAGAGAATTGGTTTTGACAAATCAAAGGCCATCTGCTACAACTGTGAACAACCTGGACACTTCGCAAGAGAATGAAATTTGCCTAAGCAAGTTGGAAACCAAGTGAATCAAAATCAATTATAGCAGAATTAGAATCAAAACGTCCAACATCAGAGAAATCAGATCACCAATCAAAACCCCTATCAGAACTAGAATAGACCCCAGCAGCAACCTCTTCAACCTCAAAGAAATACCCAGCTACAGATTCACAATAACCAGAACATAGTCAATCAAAACAATATGAATCAAGTTAGGGATCAAGGGAATGTTGCAGTTACTAGGGTACCTCAATATGGGGAGTTTGACTGGAGTAACCACGCAGCTGAGATTGAAAAAGAAAACGTCGCTTTCATGGCCAAAGTGCAGGACAAACCAAAATCTTCAAATGCACAGGTGCATTCTGATATTTCAATTTCTGATCTTCTTATTACAGTTGATGAACTCAATCAGAAAGTTGGAAAGTGGAAGACTGAATGTGGAAGAAAGGAAGCATTTTTGAATGTGTATGAAACTAGTGATGCAACCTATGAGAATCAAATTAAGGGATTGGAAGAAAATTGTATACAAGCATACAGAACTCAATCAAGAATGACAGTTGAGATTGAGGGATTGAAAAGGATGTATGCTGAAAAGAAGCTTAAAAATGTTGAACTAACAATTCAAATTGATTTCCTAAAAAACCTTGTGTCTACTGGAAACATAGTGGGATTTATGGTCAAAATGATAGATGAAAAGAAATACAAAAAGGTGCCACCACCTTTTTGTGACCGTTATCCACTAAAAGTAGATAAGGAAAGTAGAAATGAGTATTCGAAATAATTTAAGAATGTGTATGAAGACAAAGCTGAATTTATAAAACAATATGGAGATGTTATTGTTGATGAAAATGGAGAGTTTGCTAAGAAGAAGAATGAGAAACCAGAGTAAAAGAAGGATGTAAAGAAGGATGGTAAGAAAAAGAAATAGAGTGAATACTCCAGTGAGGAGAGTACGTGCAGCTGTGGCAGTACCAAATCATCTATGGGTAAGAAGAAAAAGAAGGGATCAAACAAGAAGAAAGATGAAAAGATTCTTCTACTGCCAAAGATGACTCCCAAGATGAAGAAACATTATAAACAAATAAGAAAAGAACATGTAGTATTTGATATTTGTGCAAGACCATAGCAAGAAATCAAGAAAAGAAATGATATATCAAAGAAATCTTCGTATGATCAGTCCCATCTACCAATTTATCCAGTTTTCTCTAATCATGAACTGTTTGATATTGGAGATGTAGAGTATGTACCCATGAGAAGACTTGCTGCAGAAGAAGAAGGAAGCTGTTCAAAATTACCATCCAAGTTGAAGCCAATTTTGTTTGTTAAAGAGAAATATCATCTGGTACCTGATTTAAACAAGCCAATCAAAATGGACTTCAACAACTCTTTATGTCCAAAGACATCCCTAGGCTTTGACTTCCCCAAACCAAGTGACAAAATTAAAGACAAGCAATTGCTTGAGGATATGGGGAGCTATGCCAAGGTATGGTGCAAGAAGTGTGATGCTTATGGTCATCACACTGATTCTTGATAGTTTGAAGAAGAAGAGTTTATGGTCCCTGATGTGGTTTGTGGTTTTGACATAAAAGGATACAAGTAGATGTATCAAAGATATTTGAATGAAGAGAAGAACAACTCAAGTGATGAAGAGAAAAGATCAGTTTTGGAAAAGAGACTGAAACAAGTTTTGAAAATCAAGGATGATACATAAGTATCAAGCAAACCTGTAAAGAACAAAAGGTCAAATAACAAAGGAAATGCCAAAATGAGACCTGGTGTTCTTAATGGGGATGAAAAGTTCTTGATGAAGCAAGGTTATGAACCAAGAGGGTTTCAGTGGAAGACAAAGAAGGAGTCAAATGAACAGAAAGACTATGTGATTGAACAAAATGAAAACCTCTTCATATGACAAGTTGTGAAAGTTGGGTCAGACTCAGGCTCAGAAGAATTATGTGAAGTTGTCTATGAAGATCCACTTCCACTTCCAGTTCCAACTCCTGATGAATCTTCACTTGAATCTGAGTGGCAAAATGATGCAGTTTGTAACTCATAATCCAACTGATTCTCTTTTCTGTATATGTGTAGGAACAGTCCTTGAATAGTAATGACCTATAGTACATGGACAGTGGATGTTCCATGTACATGACCTATGACAAGGGAGCTCATATCAACTATGAAAGAAAGTATGAAGGTCCAGTTGCCTTTAGGAGTGATGAAAATGGAGGGAAGATTGTTTAAAGAGGAACACTCACCAATGGCAAGGTATCCTTTGAGAATGTGTTGCATGTTGAAGGACTACAATATAATCTACTCAAAATTTCTCAAGTCTGTGACAAAGGGTACAAAGTGGCTTTCAATGATGAACAGTGCCTAATTCTAAAGCCTGAATTTGTGATTCCAACTGAGATGACCATGATGATGGCTCCAAGAAATAGCAACCTCTATGAACTGAGAATGAATACTGCTACATCTAGAGGTGGTTCATGCTTTGTTTCCAAAGCCACTGAAAATGAGACTAAACTGTGGCATAGGAAGATGTGTCATGTAAACTTGAAGAATATGAACAAGCTAGTGAAAGGTGAACATGTTGTAGGCCTTCCCACAAGAGAATTTAAGCTTGAAGAAAAATGTACATCTTTCCTCAAAGGGAAACAACATAAATCCTCACATAAGAGCAAATTGATAAATACCATTGATGAGGTATTGGAACTACTAGACATGGATCTGTTTGGTCCAGTGAGTGTTCCAAGTATTGGAAAGAAGAGATACTGTCTAGTGATCACAGATGATTACTTAAGATTTACTTGGGTATACTTTATGGGCAGTAAGGATGAGACCCCAGAGTTGATTAGAATCTATGTGATGAAGATGGAAAATCAACTTAAAAGGAAAGTGAAAGTCATTAGAAGTAACAATGGGATAGAATTTAAGAATGGAATAATGGAAGAATTTTGCACTTCTAAGGGGATATTTCAGCAATATAGTGCACGTAGAACTCCTGAGCAAAATGGTGTTGCAGAAAGAAGAAACAAAACACTAATTGAAGCTGCAAGGACCATGATTGCTGAAGCAAATCTGCCAGTCACTTTCTGGGCAGGGGCAATCAACACTGCATGCTATGTGTAGAACAGTGTTATATTAAACAAGGCTCAAAATAAGACCCCATATGAGGTTATCTTCAAAAGAAAACCTTATGTGAAGTTGTTAAAGCCTTTTGGATGCAGATGCTCACTGTTGAATACAAAGGATTATTTGAACAAATTCCAGTCAAAATCTCTGGAATGTTTCTTTATAGGATACTCATCTCATTCAAAGGCTTATAGAATCTATGTAAAGGAGCATATGGTAGTCATTGAGTCTTCAGACATAATATTCAATGAAAACCACTTCAATAATGTTGAAGGTCCCAAATAGCTATTTGACTTAGAGAAGATGATCAAGTTATTCAAGATTTATAATGAAGACATGGATGACAGCATGTACTGAATTAGCTTTGAAGATAAAGGAAAACAAAAACAAGTTGATCTGGAAAAGCTATGGTCATCTATTGCTCTTGAGCCAAATGGATTTACCTTTGAGAGATGCAATCAAGGAGCAGCTGAAGTGGATATGAATGGACAAGAGGCTGCAGTTGATGTTTCTAATGAAGTTCCAAGTGATATGGAGAGTAAACCCATACAAAGTCAGCAACCTGTTCAGCCTGAAATGACAAATCAATTTGAAGACCGGTTTCTGTCTTTTTTTGACTCGCTACAAATTGGATCAAATGAAGCATCATCATTTGAGATTAATCAAACTCAAGAAGCTGTTGAAACTCAAGAAAGAATTGAAAGTGAAACTGCTGAGATCAATATGACCAATCTTGAGACAAAAGTGTCAGCACAACAAATTCTGTAGACTACTTCTATTGAAAGAAATCATCATGCAGAGAACATCATAGGAGACTTGCATGAGAGAGTGACAAGAAGTTAATCTGAAAAAGCAAACATCTGTCTGTGTACTTACTTTCTATCCCAAGTTGAACCAAAAAATATCAATCAAGCTTTAAAGGACAACAGCTGGGTAGAAGCTATGCAGGAAGAGTTAGCTCAATTCAGAGACTTACATGTATGGTACTTGGTTGACAAGTCCAGAGGAAAGTATGCTATTGGAACCAAATGGGTGTTCAGAAACAAGAAGGATGAGAGGGGCATAGTGATCAAAAACAAAGTAAGATTGGTGGCTCTAGGATGCTTACAAGAAGAAGGAGTGGACTTTGAAGAAATTTTTTCTCCAGTTGCAAGACTAGAAGCCATCAGGATCTTTCTGGCGTATGCAGCATCAATGAACATAAACGTCTATCAACTAGATGTGAAATCTGCATTCTTAAATGGAATGATTGATAAGGAGGTGTATGTGACTCAACCTCCAGGATTTGAAGATCCAGTCCATCCTAACAAGGTGTATATGCTTAGTAAAGCATTGTATGGACTACATCAAGCTCCTAGAGCATGGTATGATGAGCTATCAAACCACCTATTAGACAATGGTTTCTGCAGAGAAGCCATTGACAAAACCTTGTTTACAAAAGATAGAACAATGATCTGCTGCTGTTGCAAGTGTATGTGGATGTCATTATTTTTGGCTCTACAAATGAAGAAATGTGCAAGGAGTTTGAGCAAGTGATGAAATCCAAGAACAAGATGAGCTCAATGGGGGAAATGAATTTCTTCCTTGGAATTCAAGTACAACAGAAGGCCGATGGAATTTTTATTAAACAATCAAAGTATGTTCAAGAGATTGTTAACAAGTTTAAGTGCCAAGACTTCAAGACTGTCTACACCAATGGACACACATGAGAAAATGGTACTTGATGAGAAGGGGGAGCCGGTGGACCAGCAAGAATATAGGGCCAAGATATGATCACTGATGTATCTTACAGCATCTAGGCTAGATATTATGTTTGCTGTGTGTGTCTATGCAAGATTCTAAGCTATCCCCAAGGTCTCACATATGCTAGCAGTGAAGAGTATTTTCAGATATTTCAAAGGAAAACCAGTCTTGGGGATTTGGTATCCAAAGAACCCTTTCTTTGACTTGATGGCCTACACAAATAGTGACTATGATGGTTGCAACATGAGTAGAAAATCAACTTCAGAAGGATGCCAGTTTTTAGGGAACAGGTTGGTGTCATGGCAAAGCAAGAAGCAGACTATAGTGTGCATTTCAACTGCTGAAGTTGAATACATTGCTGCATTTGCTTGCTGTGCACAGGTTCTATGGATTCAGAATCAACTGCTGGATTATGTTCTGAATTTCTTATTTACTCCAATTTTAATTGATAATACTGCTGCTATGTTCATTGTTAAGAATCCAGTCCAACATTCTAAGACTAAGCACATTGAGATTAGACATCATTTCATTAGGGACTGTCAGGAAAATGGCTTAATAGAAATGAAAAGGGTAGATACATCTGATAATCTGGCTGATTTGTTCACCAAACTTTTAGATAAAATCAGGTTTCACTTTCTGTTAAAATGCCTAGGAATGATAAATGCTGATGAAGTTTGATTGAGGGTGTGTTCTTAAGTGAGGTGCTTACTGATTATCTTTGTTACTCACTTTGAGTGTTTGCATGACGATTTGTTATGCTTAACTGATGATTCTGATTGCATGAATCATGTATGTGACTATCTTTGTGATAAAAATATTGTATTATGTTGATTACAGCTTTCAGTACTTCGATCTGTGCTTGCATGGTGTATTTCTATGGTTTAAGTACTTCAAGCATGAATCTGTGCTTGATACTGTGCTTGTTGCTCCTCGAGCACAAGCAGGAGTACTTGGAAGACTTTTCTAAGTCTTTCGAGCACAGATGTCCTAGCTCAATTGGTCGAGCATAGATTCTTGCCTTGAAAATTTTTTAAGTATTTCGAGCATGACTCTGTGTTTGATGGTATGTTTGATTTTCTTCGAGCACAAACAAACCATACTTGAGATCTCTCAAGTAATTCGAGCATAAATGATATGTTATTATTGGTCGAGCATCGACATGTGTTCTAGAAAACTTTCTAAGTATTCCAAGCACAAGTCTATTGCTCTAACACACAGTTGTCTTTCGAGCACAAGCACTGAAATGATAGATCTTAAAGTTGCTAGATAGACTTCCGAGTATACTCAATGAATTTCTAAGCATGCTCGACAGACTTTTGTGCTTATCTGAATGATTTATGTTGTCTGAATGAATGTATTTGATATGGTGAAAGTGTGTGCTTGTTAAATGTGCTTAAATGACAACACTGTTTTCAGAATCAATGTTTTCTATGAACTTTCAAGAGAAATGTTTTTGAAACTATTAAAAATGTTTTTGACTAAGCCACACTATTTTTGGTGCTCTCATAAGAGATATGATAAGATTATTCAGTTATAAGCCTTATAGAAGCTTAAAGGTTTTTGGATAGAAATTGTATCGAACCTTTTGGGACATGATAGTATATTGTTTAAAATTCCAAACCCATGGAATATAGGCTTAAAGGATTTCTGTTCAGTAAATTGACATTTAGCTTCGAGTATCTTTTCATGAGTGTAGTGACATACGTGATACAAATATAATGAAAATGCTAAGTCTGATGTGGTGACTCATTTGAAGACCAAGGTATGTTTCCTTGCATATCTCTCCGAATGATAGGCAGAAAGGCAATTATCCAATCATACACGAGCCTGTTGGTGTTTTGGTCACACAAAAATATATTTACAAATTATTTGAGCAGATGTAAAAGTATAGCTATACAAAAGCTTATCAAAAAGAAAAAGTAAAAGGAAAATATAGAAAAAGAAAATTGCTTCAAAGTAGTATATCAAATAATAATATAACATGACTAAGGGAACTACAGGGGTGGGGAATCCAAATAAGTCCTAAACACCCTGAATGTAAGGCATGTAAGTCCGGATGGCATGTAAGTCCAACGTTCAACCTTACAGTCTGATATCTATATATAATTTTCAAATAAACTGCTCATAAAACAAGTTTTGACCAAGGCATCAGGGGGTTGAAGTTAAATTGGGGTGATTGGAGAAAGGTAAATAAGCTTTGAGAAGAGATAAGGAACAATCTGAAGTCCAAAATGTAACCATTCTTCACTTAAGCTTTAACTGAACTTTAAGTATATCACAAATGTCATGATAATCATGCTAAGTGCTAACCTGACTTAGATCGTAATAAGGCTTACTATGCTATGGTGTGAAAGTTTTTAATCAATCTGATCCCATATTGAGATCTTTTTGTGAAAATGTTTTCAAAAGAATATTTAACTGAAATTTGATCTCTTATTTCACCTAAAACAAATTGCTTAGGTCAGCTCACTGTTCTTACCTGATTATCTTTTATGCAAAATTGCAATTTGAGTAAAAGATGTGTGCGAAAATGTCCAGACGGATTGGCATAGAATGTGATGATTTCACAATCTGAACTGAAAAAAAAACATTTAAGTGTCTTGAGCAAAGAAACTTTGCCTGTTTGTGTGATTACATTGCTTCGAGTATGCTAACTGAACTATTGGTTGCATCGAAGTATTTGGAACATGAATCGCATCGTCAAGCATATGACATTTTTTTTGTGTTTCGAACATGTATCTTACTTTCGAGCACCTACTATGACATGATTATTATTGCTATGTGTTTCGAGCATGGCTGCATAATTGATTGTTTAGATCTAAGTATTCGAGCACAAGGAATTGAAAGATAAAATGCTAGACACTTATGTATGAGAATTCGAGCTGAGGAACTTAATGGTTGAATTTGTTAAGTAGTTCGAGGAAATTTATATGCTAGACTTTTAGGTTGAATGTTCGAGTACGAGCATAGAAAGGATAGAATCCTCTAAGGCTTTCGAGCATGACTGTACTTCGAGCACAAATTTAGATGTAATCTAAGTCTTTCGAGCAAAGGTTACAACAATACTAAGAGGAGTTGCATACCGAGCATAAGTTGTGTCTTGATAGATCTTAAGTGATGCTGAGCATGACTCCTAGTCGAGTAGAGTCAGGTTACAGGTGTGCCTCAGGTATATAATAACTAGATAAATTTTTGCTAAGTACCTTCGAGCACAATTCCTTTCGGGTATAACCCAATACTCGAGCAAGTAAACTAATATCAATTAACATTTGGCTAAGGCATAGAGCACAAGTATGTTCGAGAAAACTATCTCAAGTATACTAGTTCTCGAGCATTAAAATAATACAAGTATGTCAAGCAAGGATTGTACTATGTACTCGAGTACAGTAGGAGCAAGATGTTATTTTGGTTGTAGGCTCGATCAAGGGAGGTACATTAAATTTGAAATTAAATGACAACTGTCATGCACTAGACGAAAAACGGAGGTACTGTACTACCCAAACGTTAGGTATAAAAGGGGGACTTAGAAACTTTTTCACATATTTCTTCTCCCTCTCTTAAACCTAATTGCAAACCTCTTGCTCGTGCATCCCCTTCTTACTCGAATACTCAATTTCTGCTCGAATATACTTTGACATTAGCCATTAGCTCTGTTTCGACTTCGGTAAGATATCGTTATTCGACTAATTGTTTACTTGTTTTTGCAGGTACGCATATTACTACGGAACATGTTACTGAAGACGCTAATCTTCTCTAACTACCTTCGCGTATTGTTTCTGCAACTTTGTGTACTGACTATTGTCTTATTTTTGCAGAACTGATGGCCCTAAAATTCGAAAAGAGGCACAATATATGTGCTCAGTTGGAGCTAGACGATAATAACGGAGAGTTGGAACTAATACTAATATTTTTGAGAAATTCCAACATGAGAGTAGCCCTTATTAAGAGCCCTACGATTTACAGGAACCACATAGCAGACTTTTGGGGCTCAGCTACTTATGTCAATGACATTAACGGGAAGAGGATCGAGGCCTCTGTCCTAAATCATGATATTGAAGTTACAGAGGCTACAATTCGAGAAGCACTAAGCCTTAATGATAATTTTGAAGAACAACCATCGTACTCGGTCCCAAGATTGTTGAGAGTATTTTAGGAGACAATGGGTTACCAAGGAGATGTGAAAGAGGGACAATTTCAAAAGGGTAACTTCCCTCTGATATACAGATTTTTAATCCATCATGTCATCTAGTCCTTATCTCCACGGAAAGGGACTTGGACACTACTGAGCAGGGAGCTTGGCACTCTCACTATGGCCATTTTATACCAACAGCCGTTCAATGTATCAAGATTAATTTTCAACAGGTTGGTGCCAAATGTTGAGAAGGATGTGAACCAGTGGTTCCTTATGTGTCCAAGGTTCCCGTAGATATTGATAAACAGATCATTACCGGGTCTTCAAAGAACATGTGAAGTTTAAAGACTACAAGATCCGAACATATGCTAGAGAATGAAAGATGCAAAGAGCAAATTTACAGAAAATAATGATTGCGATGTTCTCCCATGGCTGCTTGTGCCAGCTTTAGGTGCCATTGATGTGCCTAGAACCCCGGGAAACAGTGATGATGAAGATGATGATAGTGAAGATGGAATGATGATTAGAATGATGGAAGAGACAATGGTCCAGATGGTGATAATGATTTTGGTGAGGATAATGTTGATCATGATGATGTTAATCAAGATGTTTTTACCGGTAATGAGCCTGTGAGTGGCCAATTTGCTCATGAAGGAGACGATGCAGAGATAGTGGGTGGAGATTCTGAAGTGAATGAACTTGTGTTTAATCCTATTGGACATGGGATGAGTGTATTCACTGGGGATGAATCTATTGCTAACTTGGAGAATCAAGAGGCTAATAAAAGACCAGAGTTGGAAGTTAATGATTAGACTGATGAGCCAGTTGAGGGTCCTAGCAACAGAGCTACTGAGCCTATAGATGATGATGTGTTTATAGCAAATGTTGCTGATACCATACATAAGATTACTCCATCAGATTCACAACCTCCTGAAGAATATCATGATGAAACTGACTCCATTGAAATTGATGATGCTGATGACAATATTTCTTTCTCACCTACTACTACTGAACCAGCATTATCTGACCATGAACCACTCCATGACACACATTTTACTTCATCACCAACATCCCCATTACATGATCCCAATTAATTCCCCACCACCTGTTTCCCAACCAACCCAACCTACTCAAGATACACGTATTCTCACACCACCAACCTCACCTCTACATGTAAATATACCAACTGAACCCATTCAACTTACCCAATCCATTCCCACTGAACCTGAACCATACAAGTTACCCTCTCTAGAAACCACTGAATCCGAACTTGTCTCTGAACTTGACTTTAAACCAACTCAAGAAACCCCACCATCCAGCCCTAATGTATATGACCTTATTTTAGAGAATGCAGAGCTAGGGTCTGAAAACATCATATTGAAAGAGAAGAATGCATTTCTGGAAATCCGGAACAAGGCACTTGAAACAACCCTGCAACAGGCTTTACTGAAGATTCAAACCCTGGAGAACTCTGAGGTTGAGAAGACCTCAGATGCACCAAAACAGGGGGAGAAAAATGAAGATGCAGAGGGATTAAAAATAATTGAAGATTTATATGCAAGTTCTGATGAAGAAGTTGTAAAAGTTGGACCCTCAAATACTCTAAACATAATTAATCAAGAGTATGAGGGAGATGCTGATGATGAGGGGGGGGGGGCATGATGATAGAAATGAACTGAGGAAGAAAAACTAAGAAGAAAACAGAAAGGAAAGGGATTGCATACACAGATGATGACCTACATCCCAAGTCCCTACACAAGGTGCAATCTGGTGATGACATACTTCTGAAAGACAATGTAATTGATCCTGATATGGCTGAAGTAGAATCTGTCAAAACAGCCATGAGACTATTGAATGAAGATTTGGATTCTATAAACAAAGAGGATCAAGAAGATGAGGAGGAAATTCCTCAAGAAGTGCTTGAAGCACTGATTAAAATGAAGGAGAAAGAAGCAGAGGATGAAAGAATGAGGAAGGAGGCAGATGATGCTATTAAGGCTACATTGAAGGCATTAAATGCAAAACAAAGTGTTGATGATCAAGAGCCTACACAAACTGATGAGCCAGTATTATCTGAGCCTGAAGAGCCTATACAAACTGAGCAAGTCATATCTGAGTTTGAAAATGAAGAACCTGAACCAGAAACACATAAGGAACAAGAACTCAGCTTGGGTCCAGTAAATCAAGAAGACAATTGAAGTATCAGCAAGCACCATGGTGAAGTTAGTAATTATGAAAACCCTAACAGACATTCTGAACAAACCAGAAGGGCATCATCCTAAGATTGTGTCAGTTGCCAAGAAGGCCCAAAAAGACTTTATCAAATTAAGCAGTAAAATGCAAAAAGAACTAGTGGTTGAAGAACCAGTTGAGACCACAGAACCTGTCATTAATGAAGTAACTGAAGAAAATGAAGATGCTCATGTAACAGAACCAATAGTTCTAGAGATCTTTAAAGAAGAACCTGCAACCCACACAGAGAAACCTATAATCCCAGAGACTGATGGCGATGAAGTGCAGAAGACTGTAAACAAAGAACCAATTGTCACTAAGCCAACAGAACCCGAAACTAAAGCTGAGGGGGGAGTAAAAAGGAAGGAGACAACTGAAATGGAACCTCCTAAGGCTAAAAGACAAAAATCTGTGTATAGAAGAAGACTGACAAAATCCAAGTTTGTATTCAAATCTCCTGAACCTGAAATTGTAGAACCAATAATTGGGGCACTTCACAATCTGGATGAACAGTTTGATGAAAATAAGGATGAAGAAGGATCGAAAGATGTTGAGGAGGATGAAGATAAAGCTTATTTGATAAGTCTTGATTATGACTTAAAATATCTTCAAAGATTATCAAAGGAAGCCATAACCAAAGAAGCTGAAGAATGGAGAAAAAGGGAAACCAGAAGAGAATTCTTGATAAAAGCTGGTCACAAGCCTGCATTTCTAAATATGCAATCATTTGATGCTATTGACAAAATTACAAGAGGGCTCTTGTGGATGAGATTGCTAATTTTGTTGAAAAAACAAACAAAAGAAAGAGGACAATTGATGATGCTGAGTATGAGTCTGTAAAGGCTAAACATAAAGATATTCAATTTTTGCAAGTCCATGGATTTGAATACAACTCATTTATTAAGCTTTCTCTGGTAGAATTGAAAAGCAAAGTGCAAAATATTAAATAGTCTCACAAAAGTAAAAAGAGTGCTGCTGATCTTGAAAGAGAAAAGAAGTTGAAGGAGCAGATGGAGAAAGAGAGGGTGGAAACTGAAAAGAAGGAAGCTAAAGCTAGAGAGTGGTTCAAAGACCCAAACAGAGTCCAGACTTTAAAAGGCATATTAATTAACAAAGGCATGACTGAGGAGGAGTTTGACAAAATGCCTCATTCCCAACTCCTGGACATATACCACAGAGAACAAAGATTATACATGGAGACTAGGAGAAAATTGCAGGAGGACAAGAGAAGAATGGAAGAGTTAGTAAGGGCTGAGATGATGAGTGGGTTACACAAGAAAGGTGTTAACATGGGAAGACTGATGACTCAAACTGATGAAACTATAAAGATATGGTATGTAGAGGAAGGGCTTGACAAGACAAAGAAGACTCAGCAAGGAAGCACAAGTAGAACACCCATAAGGTCTGAGATTGTAAGGCCTGAGCAACCAAGAAACTTAAATCTACCCACATATCTCTACTTTGATAAAAGATCCTAGAATTTAAGGGTGATCAGTGAAGATCAAGAAGAAACTCTGATCATTTACAAGGATGATTTGAGAAATTTTACTAAAGAACAACTAACAAAGATGGCTAAATTGAAACTATATGACAATCAAATCATGAAAGAGGATGCCATGCTGATGTATACAACAATTAGGATCTCCAGATGTTACAACTTGTATCTCAAAGTGAGGAATCCATGGAGAGTGAACAAAACAAGTAAACATTAAGCATATTCTTCATTGATAACTTCAAAGATTACAAAATATGACTTTGTAGCAACTTTCTCTCTCTACTGTCCCACTCTAATATTTCACCCCAAGTCTCCATAATAATGCATAAGTCCCCTATTTATAGGAAACAACATGAAAGTTCCCAAGCCCGTATAAGTTATATGGCGAATATGTTATGTGCCGCATAACATATGCGGTCTTGTAGACTTATGCGTTAAATCCAACTACAAAACATACATTTGACATTTTAGCCCTATACAATCATATCTAGTACATCTAAGACCCTAGGAATAGACATTATGTTCTAACAAACTCCCCCTTGGATGTTACTAGGTCTTCCATCTTCAATATTTCAGTCTTTCTTCTTAAACATCTTTTCAACTTTTAAACATCATACACTCTTCATGGACACCTGGTGTAGTCTTGATAGCACCTCTTTTTTCATGAACTCCTATGATGTAATCTTGCAGGCACTCAGGTTACTAGTATTCATATAAGAAGGATATGATCAGATTATCCCTTGTATCTGATCCGTGATAGTTTCATTCATTATATGCTTTTGGAAAACATGATAGTTGAAAGTAACGACTTATAAAGATTTGATATTTGAAAGCAACGTCTTTGAATCTTAATCATCTTCAACAGACTCTCATCTTCATCAACTTCACAATCTTCCTCCATTATCCTGTTTTAATCTGCACATATTCGAGTAACTACATATGACATTTTAATGATTTTCTAAACAAAGTTTTACTAAGTTTGGAACCAACTCATCAATCAACATCAATTCTACTTCTTAATTCTGTTACCTGAAGTAACTCTTTATCAAACAATGAACAACATTATCAAGCAACTATCGTTGGTATGTTTTAATGATTCCCAAACACTAGTACTTATATCCAGAAATAGAAATATCTTTTTACTGTGAAACACTATAGACCTTGTGACTAGACTGTCACCCTTGTCTCAGTATTTATGACACATTTTGTCATTATACAAACGGATAAGAACAATATCATACACGACGGATATGAGAACATATACGGCGTATATCCCATATTTACTCACTTGACATATGCGACATATAATTCTCACATATATGCTCAAACAAATGCGGAGTATAAGTGTAAGACTTATACAGCGCATAACTTATGCGGCGTATAAGTCTCAAACTTATACGTTGCATAAGTATGCAAGATCAAACTTAGAATTCACACCCATGTAATATAACAAGTATAACCTAATGTCCTTGTACATTAGAAGAATAACTTAAATAAGGCTCAACTTTTGAAAAATTTCTATTTTAAACAGGTTCAAATCAACGACCTTGTTGAAAACAGATACACATTTTGATCTTTGTGATTTTGAATTGAAGAAACTTAACAAGATTTGTTGATTCATGAAAACACCCAAAGATATAGTTCACCCGCCCATCAAGAGTCAAAAACTAAATCAGAAAAGAAAATCTTTTTGGTTTTTCAAAAGAAACAAATAGCAAATGTAAATCAACAAATATTTACAAACTTGAAATTAATACAAAGATCACATATTGTTGTGAGTTTGAGCAGGGAATCATATTGATCAAATTGTCCTTCCATGACATTTTTATTTTCAGCGTTTGTTATGACTGGTGTTAAGTTGGTCAATAGTATTATTGTCCACCTAAACCTTTCAAAATAAATGATTCAGAGATTTCTGTGATACAATTAATTTGGTTCAATTAAGCATAAGATTTTAGGATTTATCAGTTCTAATCTTGATTCAGGCATAATTTGATATTTACAATGTCACCCCAACTTGACTTAAACCTTAGAATCAGAAGATAAAAATAATTTTATATTAAGCGTATCAGTAAATAATCCCCACTACAAGACATACCCCCGTTATCAAGCAATACCCTAAGGTCCTTTCCCATGGATGAGTATGTACGATTTCATCTGTCAGCTTGCAAACGTTATGTCCCTTGTGGTCCGTTTCTTAATGGTAATAAGACGCGAGCAAGGGGACAACGTGTGTCTAACAGCGGATTTTGATCAAGTCAGTAATGAGTTTATTACATGAGTACTTGTGCGATTAAGTTTAATGACTTATAAAGCAGCATAATCTGCGGGTTTGCTTTTTAAAGCTTTGTTTAAATATTCATCGAAATGAATACACAGATGATAAACCGCATAACAGACCATATGGATCCAGGAACCTTAAAGCATCCCATCAATATAGGATTTAAGGCCATAAGATCATACATTGTTGAATCGTTAACCACTTACTGATAGCTATGTTTTAACAAAATTTTAAACTATCATTCTAATTAAAAGGCTTGAGTATGACTAGCTATTACATTTCTGCCATCATTATCAAGACTTTTGCTAGAAATTAACACCCCATCAATTTGGTAAAGTTTAAGTTTATATCACTTACTTTTCCTTATAATTTTCAATGTTTTTGATTTTGTTTAAAATTTCTCCCCCTAAAAACAAAAACTGTATGAGAAACTATGTACAAAAAAAATTTGACTCTGATGTTCAGGATCACAAGGTATCCAACACACCTGTAATCTCGGTAACCCCCTTTTCAACAACGCCCAAAACTTTTAAACCATTAAGTTTTAATAAGTATTGAAATATTGACTTATCAAAAGCTTTAGTGAAAAGATCTGCTTTTTGTTCATCGGTGTGAATTTTGTCTACAGTAATTAACTTCTTTTCGTAGCAATCACGAATGAAGTGATACCGTATCTCAATATGCTTAGTTTTAGAGTGATTTACCGAATTCTTAGTAATGGAAATAGCTTCATTATTATCTACGAAGATAGGGGTAGTAAGAAAATTCAAACCGTAGTCCCGCATCTGTTGTTGTATCCAAAGAACCTGAGAGCAGCAACTGGAAGCAGCTACATATTCAGCTTCACAAGTAGACAACGAAAATGTGGTTTGTTTTTTGCATTGTCAGGTGACAAGACGCTTGCCGAAGAACATACACCCTGCCGTTGTAGATTTGGCATTCAACTTACAGCTTCCATAGTCTGAAACCGGAATATGCTTTCAACTCAAACTCATCATCTTTAGGATACCAGATACCGACTCCCGGACATCCATTGAGATAACGTAGAATTCTTTTAACGATCATGAGGTGTGAGACCTTTGGATTCGATTGATATCGGGCGCACAAACACGTAGCATACATGATGTCTGGCCGAGAAGCAGTAAGATACATTAATGAGCCTATCATGGATCGGTATAAAGTTTGGTCAACCTTCTCCCCGTTGGAATCAAGACCGATACTATGATTCAATGGTAGAGGAGTACTGATAGCCGATGCATCAGTCATGTTGAACTTCGCCAATACGTCATTGACATACTTGGTCAAATGGATGAAGATACCATCTGACAATTGTTCTACTTGAAGTCCAAGAAAAATTTCATTATTTCTTCAAACTGCTTGCACAGAACATCGTTTGGAGACCGTAAAGGGCTTTATCAAGTAGATACACTTTGTCTTTGTGGATCGGATCGACAAACTCTGGTGGTTGTCCCACATAGACTTATTCACTGATTTTTCCGTTAAGAAATGCAGACTTGACATCTAACTGGTAAACTTTGAAACCTTTCCAAGAAGCAAAAGCTAGAATTGCCTCAAGCCTTGCGACTGGTGCATAGACTTCCTTGTAGTCGATACCTTCCCTCTGGTTAAAACCCAATACAACAAGTCTTGCTTTGTTTCTAACAATGATTCCATTCACATCTTGTTTATACTTAAACACCCATTTGGTGTTAATCTGCTTCTTATCCTCAGGCAAATCAACCAATTTCCAGACCCCGAGCTTCTCAAATTGCAACAGTTCCTCTTGCATAGCATTGACCCAGCTTTCCTCGTTCAAGGCTTCCTTGTACTCTTTAGGTTCGATCTGCGAAATAAAACACTTGAATGAGAATTGATTTAATAATGGAGATATCTTTGAGTAGAAACTCTAGAGATTTTGATCGATTTGACGTCTTGTTTGAACTCCAGTATTCAAATCTCCTGTGATGTTATCCTCAGGATGACAGGATAAAGTTCTTAGCACCACTTCTGTAGAAACTGACACTTCAGATTGAAGATTATTCACATTCTCTTCAGTAGAAATAGATGGAGAAATAGCTTCAATAATCTCCTCATTAGATTCACAATTATCATCAAAAATAGGAGTAGTCTCTGGCATGTCATCAGATCGAACATGATCTGGTACATCTCGAGGAACGGACATAGGAACTTCAGGTGTTGGTACACAATCTTCTGATAACTTTTGATTATATAACATCGTCAAAGTTTAGTCAGAAAGAATTTCTTCATGGAGTTTGAAACTCTCCCATGGGCTTTCGTAATCAAACAGCCTAGAATTCATTGGTCGTTAAACGGTAGGAGTATGTCTTTGACAATCAACATTTTGGACTTGAACAATTTTGTGGAGGCTAGGAATGTATACACATCATAGTGGACTAGCATACCCCACAAAGAATCCTTCAACAGCTTTGGGACCAAACTTCCCACTTGGCTCAAGAAAAGTGCATGTTGATCCAAACGGTTCAAGCCACTTCAAATTAGGTTTTCAACGATTAAGTAGCTCAAAACACGTCTTGCCAAATTTCTTGACTGTAAGCACCCGGTTAAGTGTATAAAAAGC
Organism: Bidens hawaiensis; assembly: GCF_021521415.1. Taxonomy (NCBI): domain Eukaryota; kingdom Viridiplantae; phylum Streptophyta; class Magnoliopsida; order Asterales; family Asteraceae; genus Bidens; species Bidens hawaiensis. The sequence goes on along the minus strand of NW_027491382.1, from coordinate 757,291 downwards.
TGCAGCTACTGCTTCTGACCAAAAATTAACTGGTAATTTTGAATCTAAAAGCATAGTTCGAGCTGTTTCAATCAATGTCCAATTCTTTCCTTCAGCGACCCCATTTTGTTGCGGAGTGTACGGTGCACTAAATTCATGAAGAATCCCCCGGTCATTATAGTACTCAAGCATTTTGTTGTTCTTGAACTCCGTCCCATTGTCACTTCTTATTCGACAGATCGATAGATTATACAACGTCTCCAATTTCTTGAATAAAATCGTGAGGGAATCATACGTCTCATCCTTTGATTCCAAAAACATTACCCACACAAATCTCGAATAATCATCAGTAACCACAAGATAATAAAGTTCTCCTGTGATACTTTTGACATTCACCGGACCAAAGAGATCCATATGTAGACGTTCGAAAGGTAAGTTGATGGAGTTAATGAGTTTCTTCGGATGTGATTTCTTGGTCTGTTTTCCCTTCTTACAGTCCAAACACTCTTCATTCAACTGAAAATTTCTCACATTCACTGCTTCAACCAAGTTCTTATGAATAAGATGATTCATCTTCCTCACACTGATGTGTCCCATTCTTTAATGCCATAAAACTGACTCTCGTTCTGATGCCCTAGAAATAAAACATTAAGCAGATCCCGAAGATGTTGATGCGGTACTCATATTCATGACATAAAGATCATTCACACGAGGAGCACGCATAAGAATCCATTCTTTAGGTATTTTGAAACCCGGTTTAATAATTAAACACTCTTGATCATTGAAATGTGTAGAGAAAGTTTTATCACAAATTTGTGATATACTCAGCAAATTATTCTCCAGCTCTGAAATGTAGTTGACATTCTCAAAAATAACTTTTCCATTCGTCAATGTATTTTCCCCAACTATTTGACCTCCTTGGTTTCCAGGAAAACCGACATACCCTACATGAATAGATTCGACATCTTTGAGAAGATGAAGAGTACCCGTCATGTGCCTAGAGGCTCCACTATCCATTATGCAACGATAATCGTGAGATCTTGGAAGCCCCTGCACATAAAGTAAACAATTTTAGTGAAACAAGTAAACCCAAGCCTTCTTGGTCTTGGGTTGTTAGAAGTTTTTGTACAACAACCTAATATCATCAATATATGAATCACAAGACAACAAATCCTCACTAGTTACTTGTGAATCAAATTCAGTATTTACTTTCTCAACAACCTCTGGCGGTTTAACAACAGTTTTAGCCACCCAATTTTGACCTATGGCTTGCTTCTTGTTGTAAAAAGATGTTTGAGTTATTTTTGAAACCTTTGACTTTGAAACATCAATTTTAACATCCTTTTCATCATTAGTTTTAACAAAGTTTCAAGTTTTTTACATTTTCAGGAACAATCACAGGTTTCTTTTTACTCATATAACCTAGACCAGGTTTCTTGGTGATAGACGTTTGAGATGGAGCATGATCATTCTTAAATCGATTGGGACAAGCATAGAAAACATGCCCAATTTCATTACAGCAAAAACAACGTCTCCGGTCAACAAACTTGTTAACCTGAGATGTCATTCAGATTGTTCACTCTCTTCCTTTTGTTGATAAAACACCCAGTTAGATTGATTTCTAAAAATTGCGTCTTTTTCAGATTCCGAGGTCTTACCATGCACAAACACAATTTTATTAATTGGTTTGACCCGATGAGATTGCTTTGAATAAAAACTGGTTTTAGCAAATCTCTTCGAATCAACATGATTTTCCTTTTCAACAACTTTTTCTTCATTTAACACTAATTCTGCAACTTTGATTCCGGTTGACATATCACAATCAGAACTATGATTATCCATCTTTTCAGTTTCAACAAACTTATCATTATCAGACACATTTTTATCATGCAATGGAGTTTTAATTTCCACATTCAGTGCCTTTTTCAAACCCTTAGGTTTGTTTGGAATATAAGCATTCCACATTGGTGGAGGCATGACATGATAATCACCACATGATGTTATGTTCTCGTTCACATCATCCTTGATTTTAGTTCCAGGCATAATGTGATCAGGAACATAAGATGAAGCAACATAACTCACAAATTTCAAGTTTACTCTTTCTATCTCAATCTTGAGTGTTTGCAACTCAAGTTTGAGAGCCGCATTCTCATCAATGTGTCTGTTAATAGCAATTTGTTTATCTTCCATAGTATGTTTTAACATTGAAATTGTCTTTGGATTTTGTTGAATACTTACCACAAATTCTTTTCTCATTTTTGCAATTTCATATAAGCCTCCTTAACCCAATTAAGATCTAACAAAGTTTGATCATAATGTTTTTTCAACTCTTTAATTTCAAGAGTTTTAAAGTCACACTCATTACACGGTAATTCGCACTTTTCACATACATTTGAGTTTAGATTTACCTGATGTGCCATGAGTGCCTGTTCTGTTGGAGAAAATTCTTCACTTGAAGTTTCAGAATCTTCATCTGTAACCAAACCTTCAACAAACTCCTCTTTTAACTCAACTGATTCCTCCTTATCTTATGATCTTTTGACTTCTGAAATCACCTCATCTTCTTCATCTCTAAAGTCAATCTTTCCATGAGGCACTTCTTCACCGTTAAACGAACCTGCAAAACTTTCTATTATATCAGTTGGAAATCATGAAATCAAATAGTCAGAAGGAACCTCATGAATTTTATCGTATGTTCGTGGAAGTTCGTCATCTGAAGTCTTCTTATCATCCACTTGATCAACCTTTTCAAATTCCTTATTCTTATCCATACTCTTTTCTTTTTCAACACAATCATTCACTTTGTCCTCAAACACTTTAATCACAGTCTCAACATTATCAATAACCTTCTCATCCACCATTTCTGCTGCATTTGCTTGAAACACCAAGTTCCAATCGAAACCTCGTCCATCTGAGCTGTAGCAGCTTTTTGTTGTGAGGTTGATGCTTCTGTCAGCTTCTTGCCTTTTGATGATTCTACCTTAGTTCGATGATAAATTTCCTGTTTGTAGTAATCCCTACCAAAAGGATTTGCAGTATTATCGTCCACATTTCTGCTTGTACACTCCCTCTTGAAGTGTCATTTTTCTTTGCATCTAAAGCATCTCACTTTAGATTTATTAAAACCCAACTTTGATGTTGATCCATCTAGCACATTTCTTTCAGTTATCTCCTGAACCTTTGAGCCCTTCTAATCACACTTGCCATGCACCACCGTATATCAATCATTTCCATTTCTTCTAGATCAATCTGGTCGTAGTCTTCTTTTGTCATATTATAATTTCCAATACTGTAACACCCCGTAACCGCAGCGGAAACGTAAACGGGATGCAACAGACACCTCTGATATCAACCACATTGTTTATAAAGAAAACTGAATGCATTAATATACCTCAAATTACATTATCTTGTATTTCATTACCGTCTAGGTGATACACACATCATACAATACGATACATAATTCTATTTATTATAATGTATCCTAACATCCAGCACGCAAATCTTACACACATCAAGCACTTAGCACGTAAGCAATCACTTCATCTTAGTTGTACCTGAAAAGCATGTGAGAAAACGGGTCAACTACGAATAGTTGGTGAGTTTCACAATTCGAGTAAACCATGATAAATCATTATCAAAATATAATATTATCGATGTAATTATGCTGAGCCCACAAGTGAAACCTCTGACTATCACACACAACCCCGTGGCATACTCCGCCCACGAACCTGCCCCAAACCGCTATGTCTAACATTACATAGCAAAATATATATAACATCCAAAATAGACATGTGCAACTGGCTGGGAAACATCAGCAAATCCATGCCAGACCAGTTGGGTTTGTCGGACCAATAGTACTATCCACACTCTACCGGCTTTCAGTTAATCACTCGTGTTCCGGGGCCTTAGAATGTTAGCAACTCAGACAATTACCATCTTAGTACATTTCCGTACGATTCCCGTACAATAAAATATATATAAATCCACGCAAATCCATGCGTTCAGTATGTATTTAAACATTTCAGTAGTAACATGCTTCCGCCCCCAGGAAAATATGTAAAAACAGTTCAGAAAAAGGGGCTCGTGAAACTCACCTTAGCACATGCAAGCAGGTAACAACAATCATTATCAGTTAACACGTCCAATCTGTAATATGATCCCTACGATCGTTACTATACACTCATTATTAATATAACTTTAACCAAGTTAACCGGTACATCTGGGGACACTGTTAACCCAGCACTGTACCCGTTCTGGGGGTAATGTTAACCCAGAAACACTTCTCCGGACTCAGATTGTGATATCGTTTAGAGTTCCATGGTCACAATTACTATTAGTCGATTTTCTCGTTTTGCGTGCCCAGCACGGTTATCCGTTTTTACGTTTCAAAAATGAGTTTGGTCACACACGACCCGATAGTAGTGGTTGACTGATAATTTAATTAAAGATGTGAAATTATAGCTCGGTTTAGACGCCCCGATTGGCCGCGGGACCCGTTTCCGTCTTTATCGTACCGGAAACTGTTAAATCGGACAAAAATTACTCAAATCATCCGAATTATTTTCCGATGATTTATTTTTACTTGTTTAACTCATTTATATGAAAATAGTCCATTTTTAGGGTTTTTATACACCAGTCAGCTCGCTAAGGCGAACTTTACAGGTTTACGCATTTTAAGCTTTAAAAGTTTGTTTTTTCACAAATAATTATCCGTTTAATCTCGGATCTTGAAGTTTTGCACAAATCACTTTTTGACAGTGGGGAATTTTATAAAAATATTTCTAGAATTAATTTCTATATTTAAAATTTATTTATTTATTTTTAAACACCATTCAAACACTAAATATGTCGTAAATACCAAACGATCTTAGAAAAATCCCAAATTTTTCCTGGATGTCCCCTGCCATCCACATAGTCCCCTGTAATTTTTCCAGAACCAAAATATTCTTTCACATGCCATTTTCACTAAAACCGAGCTAGAAAACCCTAGAACTCGTTTAACCGAAAAGCCTACTTAGACATCTCCAACTGACCTCAAATTTTGGATTTCGGATATCCGGATAATGTTTTGGATAATCTGGTTCAGTTCGTTTTTCGGTTAAATGTTTAATTCGGCTTAAAACGAGGCTAGAACGGTCGTTTTTGGCTTAAAAAATGAAATTTATATAAAACCGATTTAAAAACTTTAAAAACTTAAACCATGACATTTATTAACTTAAAACATTATATTATTAATTATCGCGCATCTTTTTCGGCTTGATCGATCATCTCTTGCTCGGTTTGGTATTGAGGGTTTCATTTAATGTACCGACGTACCATTAAATCGAAATTCTTTTTCTGTGCCGTACTTTACTTATCCCGAAGCATTAATGCTTTGTAACATCACTAAATATTATAGATATCGTCTATAATTGAACCCTCGATTCGTTCGGGTTTCAATAACTATCGATCGATTGATCGCATATTCAATACGATGAATTATATATTCACGTACAATCAATACAGTGAACCATGTATTCTCGTATAATTACTGTGGTAACTCATGTACCCGACATTAAATATAACGTAACTATTGTCTACCGGTTAGGGTATACTGGGTTTCGTCGGAATCGTTACATTCTCCCCCCGTTAAGAAATTTCGTCCTCGAAATTTTACACGTCCACTATCCCCTTCCGAGAGAAAGGTGGGGGTTTTTCCCTTAGAATTCACCCTCGCGTTACCAGGTATAATCTGGTCCTCGCTGTGAATTCCACTTAATCTTAATCAATAAAGCTTGGTATGTCCAAACTGTTTAGTTTTCCCGTCTACTAACTCTACGGAATTATTTATGATATCAGGCATGTCTTCTATGAGTACCTCCATTACTGGTACTTTCGTTGCCTCATCGCTTAGGTATTTTTCAATCCATATACATGGTAAAACATCATGTGTAGTACTTCGCCCCTGGAGTACTTTAATCGAAGCTAAATGACCAATCATGGAGATAGTCTCATGAGGTCCAATATATTAAGGAACTATTTTCGGTATTGCCAAACCTCATATCACCTCTCTAAGGTGATGCCTTAAAAATACATTGTCACCTCTTCCCGGTGACAATGGTTTCCTTTGAATGTTGGCATAAATCCTTTGCCAATCTCGCGCTGCTTTCAACTTATCTTAAATATTATAAATCCGAATGGTTGTTTTTCGAATTAATTCAAATCCTATGGCTTGAGTGACGCCCATTTTCAATTTAACAAATTGGTGATGATTACTTCACCCATAGAAAGCTTCAAGCTCTCGATGCTTCCTTCCCCGCCTTCCAATAATGGAAGTAGGATGACTATTTCGATCTGAGATAATTGAAAATGGTACTCCACGACGAGATACCATTTCACCATCATGAATTTGGGCGTGAATTTATTGGGGTAATCGTCATGGATTGGAATGAAATGCGAGGATTGGTTAATCGATCCGCGATTACCCAATTTACCTCATGCCTTTGATATATCTTGGGAATTTGCGTCCCGAAATCCATTGTAATTTATTCCCACTATCATTGGCGAATTTTTCTGTCGTTGTGGCATTCCCTAGGGTTTTCGGTATGCAGCCTTCTCTTGTATAACATGAATATTCACCAACATACGTAACCATATCTTTCTCCAAACTCGGCCATTAACAAAATCCGTTCAGATATTCGTATCATCAATAGTCTAATCCGATCCCGGATGTATGGAATATTTCGATCTATGCGTTTCGTCCATGATTAATTCATGAAGGTCATGGAGGGTCGGGATCCAAACCCGATTTTTGAAGTAGAGAATTTCGTCCACACGCTGTTCGACATTCTTCTCATTGCCGTAAAGTCCCTCCTTTTCCAATTGTTCCTCTTTTAACGCCTCACTTTAAGCGACTCGAATCAGGTCCAAAAGGTTCGACTGGACTATCATCCCCAACGCTCGCACTCGCAATGGCTTAATCCGATCTTTCCTACTCAAGGCATCGGCTACGACGTTAGCCTTTTCGGGGTAATAACGGATGTCACAGTCATAATCGCTTAACAACTCGACCCATCTTCGTTGCCTCATATTCAGTTCTTTCTGATCGAATATGTGATGCAAACTTTTATGATCGGTGAAGATGGTGCACTTCGTACCGTAGAGTTAAAGTCTCCAGATTTTAAGTGCGAAGATAACCGCTCCCAGTTCTAAGTCGTGAGTAGTGTAAATTTTCTCGTCTATAAAACTTGTACATTTGCGTCGTACAAAGGATTATGAGTTGGGTAATGCTAAAAATTCTTCAATAAACCGCTGATAGTCTCCGGCTAGTCCTAAAAATTGGCGCATTTCCTTTGGCGTCTTGGGTGACTGCCAATTTTAATGGTTTCTATCTCATTTGGATCTATGTGAAATCCTTGTTGCTTTACAACATGACCAAGGGATTATGCTTTCTGTATTCAAAGTCACATTTCGAAGACTTCGCGTACAACTCCTCTTGCTTTAACACTTCCACAATTTTCCTTAACCGTCGTTCGTGCTCTTCCTTACAATGCAAATATATCAAAATATCATCAATGAATGCTATGACAAATTTGTCAAAATAAAGTTTACAGACTCGGTTCATGAGTTCCATGAACACTGCCGACGCATTTGTTAGCCCGAAAGGCATAACTAAGAATTCATAATGGCCGTAACGAGTCCGAAATGCTGTTGTTGCAACGTCCTCCTCTTGGATTTTTCATTTGATGATAACTATAATTAAGATCAATTTTCTAAAAATAAATCGCCCCTTGCAGTTGGTTAAATAGATCATTTACTTCGAAGAAGTAAATACCTATTCTTGATCGTCACTTTATTCAATTCTCTCTAATCGATACATATCCTAACACTGGTGCACCCCATGGTGACTAACTAGGTCATATAAAACCTTTTCCAATAATTCTTGCATTTCAGTTGGTGCAGGTCGGTAAGATGCTTTAGCAACAGGGCCAGCTTGAGGTATTAAATCGATTCTGAATTCGACCTGTCGGGTTGACGGCAATCCAGGAAGTTCTTCTGGGAAAACTTGTGGAAATTCGCATACCATCGGGATATCTTCTATATGTTTTCTTTTAAATACTTTGGCAATCACGTTTGTTAAATACACCACGTCTTCTTGTCGTAAATATTATAACATCTTAAGATGAGATTAGAGTGGTAACATAATACCGTACGCTTTTCTCTGTATCTAATCGCTTCATCGTCCGAAGGAGAGCTTCTAATCATCTTCTTTTCATATTTGATTTCAGCTTCATGTTGAATTAGCCAATCCATGTTAGCTGTTACGTCAAACTTCTTAACTTTACTGGTCGTAGGTTAATAAGGAAAGGTTAATTGTTCAGAATAATAGGACAATTCCGAACAATTTAGTTAACCATTAGGGATTTACCGTTAGCGATTCTACAGTATAGAGTTCTATAGTTTCACTAATCGGTATCTTTCCAAATGATAGGAGGTTAACAGGAACTAACTTCTATCGGCGACCGTAAAAATATCGCTGAAGTCCATTGATTTAAAACTACAACATACTTAATACCGCCTTTAGATCATGACGTGCTTTATCGAATTACTCACAGAAGCACAGCTCCTTGCTTGATCAGAGGTTGATGCTTGTCATAGGTTCGTCTTCCAACGACACATTGGTTAAACTTTGGGCAATTTCTCTTGAAACGTTCTGTACTGCCACATTCATAGCAAGTACAACTGTTTGGCATAATTTGGTTTCTTTGGATGGATTGTTATTGAAGTTGTTGGGTTCGGAGTGGTTGTACACGAATGGGTTGGGGTTGCCGGTTCACATGGCTTCAATTGGTTCTACAATTGGGGTAGTACGTCCTTCTTTACCACACATGTGGCCTACTATCACTCGACATTCTTCTTCCTACCGATAACCATATTTTCCACATTTAGGGAAGGACCCTTCATGCGGTTCATGTTTTCACACCAGAACTAGTCTTAGTATAATTCTGGGTTGTAGGACATAACTACTTATTCAAAAGCCCATTTTGCCCTATACCTTTACCATTTCTTTTCTTTAACACTCGACGTCTCACCTAACGTCCTTCCAGTCCGCTTCCCATAGAGTCAAATATATCAATGCTGGCTTGTGACACAACCCTTCCAAAGGTTGTATACTTTACAGGATTGACTATACTCCTTACCGATGGAGTTAGTCCCCAATATAGCGCTCACTTTGCTTAGTTTCAGGAGTAATTAGCCATGTTACCAGACATGACAATTCCTTCAAACGATTAGCGTGTTCTAAGTGATCAGCACACAACATTTCTATCTGCCAAAGCTCAGTTTCCAATCTCTGAACTTAATTACTTGAATAAAAGTGCTCTAGCACAAGAATTTTAAATTCTGACCATATCGTCAGAGTAATAATTTTCTAACTATAATTTTGTACCATCGTGTTCCCTCACGATACAACATAATCTACCAACATACCTGTAGCGTATTTCACTACACAATGTTCTAGACTCTTGCCAATATCCTTAACCATTTCGATCTTTTCTGTCCACTCGCTAATCTATTCCTCCCTTTACCATCAGTAAACATTAATTATTTCCTTAACACAACCAACAAACATATCCTTCGCACCGGATCTAATTCGTTACAACTACTATTCATGTTTAGTTTGTAACTAATACTTGTAGTCATAATAGTATTCGGTGGGACATTAACACTCTTAGTAATAACACTAAGAATTGAAATATTCATAATCATGTGATTGCTCGATCTATAAGTCTGCGATCACATTTGCATCAACACTAGCAGTGATCTGTGATACGACATTCGGTATCATCATCTGCTATCTTTGAGCAATCAACTGAATCATATCAATCTCCATCATTGGAGTTACTCTTTTTTTTTATGTCATTCTGCCATACTCATCCTGTACGCAGTAATCAATACTAATCTCACCGTATAACTCGTTACCAGTTCAATCATAACAGCAGGTACACATACACACCAAATATTATCATACATATTACACATACCAGTATCTAGTATATATGTCCCACAAATATAATAACATATGGACTTAACCTGACGTCGGTTAACGTTCAAATATGTTTCATAACCCTTGTCACCAACTGACATATAGATCTTTCTCAACAAAGATTAATGTTTAATATGCTTGATTTCAATATCCTTCTGCACGTCAGCACAACCGATACATGCTCACCGTGAGCACCAAACGATTACGTAACACGGAGTTATAATATCCGTGTCTGTTTGTATACCCGGCATACACGGTATACCACCTACGAACAAACGACCAACTATGCTATAATGATTCCAACACCTCTTTGTGTATGGGTAATCATTCTATTCGAGTATACATGGGTATAGGCATCTAACGGATGTAAGGATAGCATATGGAGCTGCAAGGTTCAAGGTAATCGTGCAACATGGGTTGCCTTCAAATATTATTAATTACTATCATGGGAAACTCTATCACTTGCTCAGTCAATGTCCTCGGCGTTCTAGGTTCGCTAAAATCGGTGATTCTCGATCTGAAGGTGGTATGACTCATATGTTTGAGAGTGAGAAATACATATATATATTTCTATATATTATTTTTATCTGCTCAATTATTATAAAATTTATTATTATTATTATTATTTTATTTTATTTTATTTTATTTTATTTTATTTTATTTATTTATTTATTTATTTACTCCTTTACCTTAATGGAATAAGAATGGGTTCAGGTACGGGTCCGTCCGTACGTGAGGGTCGACGGTTCGGGTGAACATCTGGGGTTATTAGAATATACGGTACCGGTATTGGTAGGGTAAGGGATTTATCAATTTTGGTTGGGAGTGGAGGTTACTAGATATTTCTGGTTAATGTCAAACGGGAGATCTAATTTGGTACTATCATAACTATGACCCGATAAGTCAGACTTATCATCAACCGATGCTCTAGAAATTTCAGCATCCTCGGTACTTTTATTATTTCATCCCCCGATTCCTTATCCGGGTCCTATTTCTCAATACATGTACCCACAAGATATGTACATATATATATACACATTAGCACGTATAAATAATATTATATACTTTACACATATGTTGCCATTTTTACCTATTAATGTACCCCGTGACTTCCCCTGAATTCCCTCGTACGGACAAGTCTGTTATTATGTTTCGGACCATAATAACTCACTTGTCCATCCAAGTTCATCCAGACCTCGTCACTATAAATTATTAGTTGATATTCAGATCCTATAATACTTGAGCTACTGGTTATATTTTAGGTATCTTTTAAAGACATCCTAACTCTTTATAACCAATGGCTCTGATACCAAGTTCTGTAACACCCCGTAACCGTAGCGGAAACATAAACGGGATGCAACAGACACCTCTGATATCAACCACATTGTTTATAAAGAAAACTGAATGCATTAATATACCTCAAATTACATTATCTTGTATTTCATTACCGTCTAGGTGATACACACATCATACAATACGATACATAATTCTATTTATTATAATGTATCCTAACATCCAGCACGCAATTCTTACACACATCAAGCACTTAGCACGTAAGCAATCACTTCATCTTAGTTGTACCTGAAAAGCATGTGAGAAAACGGGTCAACTACGAATAGTTGGTGAGTTTCACAATTCGAGTAAACCATGATAAATCATTATCAAAATATAATATTATCGATGTAATTATGCTGAGCCCACAAGTGAAACCTCTGACTATCACACACAACCCCGTGGCATACTCCGCCCACGAACCTGCCCAAAACCGCTATGTCTAACATTACATAGCAAAATATATATAACACCCAAAATAGACATGTGCAACTGGCTGGGAAACATCAGCAAATCCATGCCAGATCAGTTGGGTTTGTCGGACCAATAGTACTATCCACACTCTACCGGCTTTCAGTTAATCACTCGTGTTCTGGGGCCTTAGAATGTTAGCAACTCAGACAATTACCATCTTAGTACATTTCCGTACGATTCCCGTACAATAAAATATATATAAATCCACGCAAATCCATGCGTTCAGTATGTATTTAAACATTTCAGTAGTAACATGCTTCCGCCCCGAGAAAATATGTAAAAACAGTTCAGAAAAAGAGGCTCGTGAAACTCACCTTAGCACATGCAAGCGGGTAACAACAATCATTATCAGTTAACACGTCCAATCTGTAATATGATCCCTACAATCGTTACTATACACTCATTATTAATATAACTTTAACCAAGTTAACCGGTACATCTGGGGACACTGTTAACCCAGCACTGTACCCGTTCTGGGGGTAATGTTAACCCAGAAACACTTCTCCGGACTCAGATTGTGATATCGTTTAGAGTTCCATGGTCACAATTACTATTAGTCAATTTTCTCGTTTTGCGTGCCTAGCACGGATATCCGTTTTTACGTTTCAAAAATGAGTTTGGTCACACACGACCCGAAAGTAGTGGTTAACTGATAATTTAATTAAATATGTGAAATTATAGCTCGGTTTAGACGCCCCGATTGGCCGCGGGACCCGTTTCCGTCTTTAGCGTACCGGAAACTGTTAAATCGGACAAAAATTACTCAAATCATCCAAATTATTTTTGGATGATTTATTTTTACTTGTTTAACTCATTTATATGAAAATAGTCCATTTTTAGGGTTTTTATACACCAGTCAGCTCGCTTAGGCGAACTTTACCGGTTTACGCATTTTAAGCTTTAAAAGTTTGTTTCTACACAAATAATTATCCGTTTAATCTCGGATCTTGAAATTTTGCACAAATCACTTTTTGACAGTGGGGAATTTTATAAAAATATTTCCAGAATTAATTTCTATATTTAAAATTTATTTATCTATTTTTAAACACCATTCAAACACTAAATATGTCGTAAATACCAAACGATCTTAGAAAAATCTCAAATTTTTCCTGGATGTCTCCTGCCATCCGCATAGTCCCCTGTAATTTTTCCAGAACCAAAATCTTCTTTCACATGCCATTTTCACTAAAACCGAGCTAGAAAACCCTAGAACTCGTTTAACCGAAAAGCCTACTTAGACTTCTCCAACTGACTTCAAATTTTGTGTGTGACTTATAAATGATATAAAAAGCTTATCTGAAATTTTCCAGAAGTTTTCATGATATTTAACTATTTTTCACCACTTTTGGCCAAAACCGAGCATTAAATTCACCAAATATTCATCCTTTGTCCAAAAATTACCAAATATTCACAGAACTCATATTTTCATATATCTAACACCTCTGTAAAATTTCATGACCTAACTCTAAACGATCAACAATCTGTCCAAAAACTCCAAAACCGAACATAACCGAATATACCTTTCGTTTTCCGCCACTACAAGCTACAAACTCGTCTTTCCGCCTTATCTACCACTAAACACAGAACCTAAAACCAACATACCACAATACCAAGCAAGTTACACTCACGATCAAGCCTCTTACACTATAGTTTCGGTTATGATTCAAAACTAAAGTTTTAACCGTAAAAATTCGTTTTCGGTTCGTTTAACTCCTTTCTTGGACCAAGATCCCTTGTATAACCCGTATACATCACTTGATCATGCAAGAATCGGTTTTCATCATTGAAACCTCATTTTCTTGCAAACCAACTCAAGAAACGAGGATGAAAACGTGATTAACTCGATTCTTTACCTTGTTTTCTTGCTACAAACTCTCGGTTTTAGATCATGATCTTGAGAGGATTGAAGAACTTGGGAGTGTTTGTGTAGAAAAAAAAAAGAAATAAGGGAATGGGTGAGACCCAATCCGATCGGAACTCTTAGCGGGGTGGGGTGGGACCCACCTCTCCATTCTAGGCCACATGTTTGGATTTCGGATATCCGGATAATGTTTTGGATAATCTGGTTCAGTTCGTTTTTCGGTTAAATGTTTAATTCGGCTTAAAACGAGGCTAGAACGGTCGTTTTTGGCTTAAAAAATGAAATTTATATAAAACCGATTTAAAAACTTTAAAAACTTAAACCATGACATTTATTAACTTAAAACATTATATTATTAATTATCGCGCATCTTTTTCGGCTTGATCGATCATCTCTTGCTCGGTTTGGTATTGAGGGTTTCATTTAATGTACCGACGTACCATTAAATCGAAATTCTTTTTCTTTGCCGTACTTTACTTATCCCGAAGCATTAATGCTTCGTAACATCACTAAATATTATAGATATCGTTTATAATTGAACCCTCGATTCGTTCGGGTTTCAATAACTATCGATCGATTGATCGCATATTCAATACGATGAATTATATATTCACGTACAATAAATACAGTGAACCATGTATTCTCGTATAATTACTGTGGTAACTCATGTACCCGACATTAAATATAACGTAACTATTGTCTACCGGTTAGGGTATACTGGGTTTCGTCGGAATCGTTACAAATACGACCTGCAACCAGACACTCGTATGATTCTAAAACTATTCCAAGGAATGCCATATGTTCCTTTACAGTGTTAGTGGTCAAGTTTCCTGTATTTTTCAGATTTACAGCAATGTTGCACGGTACAATATCAAGATCTTGTGTGATAGATGCTTGAGATACTGAAATCGTTCCTAGAATCATTCCAGAATAACTACTACTGTAATGTGGACTAGCTGTAACATTAGAAACACAAGCTTGTCCAGTTGTCTCAGCACAAAAAGCTGTGGGAATCTTAGGATTTGAAGAAGTAGCAGCTTGTGAACCTTTGAAATACAACCCAACATCTTGTGAAACTGTTGTTGATTACATCTTTTGTATTTTTCTAAGCTCTAATTCTTGTGCCTCAAGCTTTTCAATAAATCTAGCAAGGTTTAATCGGACATATGCAACAAGATTTGACTGTTGGATCATTATGAAAGTGCCCCATTCTTCAGGAAGTGCATCAACCAGCTTATCAATGTACTTATAATCAGGCTTGTCAATGCCTAATCTTTTCATTTCATTCACCAAGTGGCAATATCTCTTAACCAGCTGTGCAAAAGTTTTCCCCTTAACTTGAGTAAAGATATCAAACTCTTTCTTAAGCAGTGCCATCTTGCATTTCCTCATATCAGGGGTTCCTCTATCCTTGTTTAGTAGAGCTTGCCAAATTGAGTAGCACGAGCCATTGTGTTGTAGTAATTGAAAATTTTCAGCTTTAATGGCTTGTTGACACAAATTCAACATCTTCTTTTCTCTTAATAACTGATTCCTGTCACCTTCAGCAATTTGTGACAACCTGTAATTGTTCCCATTCTAATTCTTCGAAATAATGTATTCTTCCTCAACAGCCGTCCACGTCTTGTAGTTCAAAGCTTATACGTATGTTTCAAACTTGTCAGCCCAAGACGGATAATTTTCCATACGAAGAAGCTTAAGTGGCTTGGTTGATGTTCCCATTTCGTTCTTGACATTAATGTTCTGAAGCAATGCAGAAGGCTGTGACATAAACGCACTAAAGTTTTCCATTTTGGTCAAAGAAAGTCAACGTATAAATTCTGCTCTTGATCAACGGATATGTATGAAGGTCAACATATATGTTTGTTAACAGATAAGTATAGGTCAACGTATATATATACACACATATATGTTTTTCACCTTATAACATATACGACGTGTATGTTATACGTCGAATATGTTATACGTGAATAACATATGCGTTGATATGACATATTTTTGGAATTTTGGCAATTTGGAGGTTCAAATGCTGTAGGACTTGAGTGTAAACTTGAAGGATTTGTCACGGATAGGTAAGGAATATCTTGTGAAAAATTGACGGACTTTTGACAGTTGAATTAGTAAATAGAGACAAACACTTTGAAAACTTGTGATGTTCAAGCTAGTAACGAGTCATAAATCTCTGATACCACTTGAAAGAGGATGCCATGCTAATGTATACAACAATTAGGATCTCTAGATGTTACAGCTTGTATCTCAAAGTGCGGAATTCATTGAGAGTGAACAAAACAAGTAAACATTAAGCATATTCTTCATTGACAACTTCAAAAATTACAAGATATGACTTTGTAGCAACTTTCTCTCTTTACTCTCTCACTCTAATATTCACCCCAAGTCTCCATAATAACACATAAGTCCCCTATTTATAGGAAAGAACATGAAAGACCCCAAGGCCGTATAAGTTATAAGGCGCATATGTTATGCGCCGCATAACATATGCGGTCTTGTGGAATTTTGCGTTAAATCCAACTACAAAAACATTCATTTGACATTTTAGCCCTTATACAATCATATCTAGTACATCTAAGACCCTAGGAATAGACATTATGTCCTAAAAAATCAGAAGCCAACCATCTGGAAAACAAAGGAATGACCTCTCAAAATTCATTAAGGAACAATCAGAGAGAGGGTTTCCATTCCTAAATCAAAAGAAAATAATTATACACAGCCAAGCTGAGAAGGAGAGAAGGCGAAAAAGGGTTAATGAAGTTCACACTCTTGAACTCTCTCTGTTTGATACCAACAAAAGAAAAACCCAAGCAAGCAGCTCACATGGTAAAAGAAAGACTTTAAAGGAGTGCTTAGCAATGAGGCAGGAGATGCTTGAACCAAATTCGGTTGTGCAGCAAAATGGAAAGATCACTTATATCACTTACAACCAGCACAATGACTCAGTATCTTTGAGAAATGAATCAAGAATAACAATTGTTGTGATCCGGTATAATGGGGATCTTCAATTCATGCATCCTCAAGATCTTCAGGATATAGTAGATGCAGAGTTTCCCCTCGACTCACAAGATGCTGTAGAACTAGACATGATTAAACAAAAGGCCGCCCTTGTCATTCTAAGGAAAGAAAAAGCTTACACAAGGAGTAGGAGGAGGAGATAGCAGAATAGACACTCAATGATGATTTATTTAATTCTGTTTATATTTGTAATTTTTGTTTCATTTGTATTTTAAAATGTAAAAATTGATGTGTAATGCCTAAGAGGCAGAATTCCTATTTATGTAATGAAATAACTTCTTCCTAAATGATTTATCCTTGATATCTGATACATGTGTAACTCTATGCAGGTGTGTTTTGGTGCATCTGAGATTGTTCCAATCTAGGGGGAGACTCTTGGGTCGGATTTTATATAACGAAGATTGGAATCTTCTCAACCTCCTCAGGAAACGGCTAAGTATGGACTTCGAGCACGCCTAGACTATCGAGCATGGTTTTACTGCCTCGAGCAAGGTCTTTGGAACCATTTGTGGTTGATTATTCTATGTGTTAAGGCTTCGAGCAAGCTACACTTCAACGAGCAAGAGTATTCTTCTATCGAGCATGGAAAGCCAATCGAGCAAACAGCTTGATCATACAAGTTTCAACCAAGTGTTACAAGCACAGGATGGTCGAGCACATGTGGACAAGTATGGATGCAATAAGAAGATGTCATGTGTTCAAAGCAAGGACTTCGAGCACAGTTCATTTCCCCGAGAAAGATTTACATCTAAACATGCTAAAGATTGTTCAATAAGTCTAAGGACAAGACTGAAGACATCAACAAGAATAAGCTTGCTCGATGGACTATTTTGAGCAAAGAAAGGATTGGCCAAGAGGAATGAAGCTTGCTGGAGGAGAATATCTTCACTAAAGATATTCTAAGTAAAGTATGCTCGAAGACATTCATCGAGCATATCTAGCATACTAAGCCTATTCGAGCAAGACACAAACCTTGCTCGAAGACTCCTATACTTGTATTTATTTTGTCATTCGTTACGTAATAGGGTCCTGGGTTTCCATTTAGGGCACGGATAACGACTCCACACAATACAAGAAACATTCTTAGCGAATATTCTACTTATTTCCTCGTACAGCCGCCGCCGTCACACAAGAAACCCTAGACATTCCTTTCACAGTTCTATTAAATGATATATTAAATACAATGAATCTTTGTCTTTGATTGTGTTATTATTGATTATCATTTATTGTTTCGTGTTTGCTATATCACACCTTCGTTCCCATCCGTTGAATATCCTGATTCCGCCGGGATATTCAATAGGCCTTTGGATAACTGAGTTAGTGTGTTCTTGTCAACCTTTTCAAGGTTTGAACCTGACTCTCGATCCTGACAATTATTATGACTAAAGTCAGCTTGACAGCAGGTATTAACACTTACCATGATTATCATTGCTTTCTGTGATATACTTAAGTTTCAATTAATGCAAAAGGTATGAATGGTCAACACTATGGATTCAGATTGTCCCTAATCTCTTCTCAAAGCTTATTTAGCTTTCTCCAAATCACCCCAACTTCACTTTAACCCCCTGATGTATGGTCAAAATTGTTTTTGATTACATGAACATTTTATTAGAAAAAGCAGACTTTAAGGTTGAAGGTTGGACTTACTTGCCATCCGGACTTACATGCCTTACATTCAGGGTGTTTAGGACTTATTTGTGTACCCCACCGTTGTAGTTCTCTAAGGCCCCTTTAAGTCTGATTATTTTTTAAGATATAATAGTTATAATAAGCAGATATTTTTTTATTATGCAATAATAGCTAATATACAACTGCTCAAATATTAATAAAAGATATTTTTGGGTGACCATAACATCAACAGGCTTGTGCATGACTAGATAATTGCCTTTCTGCTTATCATACGGAGAGATGTGTAAGGGAACATACCTTAATCTTCAAATGTATCACCACATCAAGCTTAGAATGGTCATTATGTGTATATCACATAGGCGCCTATACATCATTGAAAGCAACCATAGAATGTCAATGACTGAACTTCATGTCTTTTAAGCCTATAATTCATGTGTTAGTTGACTTAATCAATTTTCTATCATTTCCCAAAGGTTGGATTCAATCTCTATCTTAAAATTCTTTTAAACTTCTCTAAAGCTTATAACTGAATAATCTTATCATTTCTCATATGAGATCACCAAAAGCAGTTTGCTTAGTTCCAAAATCACTGAATTGTTTTAAAAATCACACCTCTTAAAAATTCATTTTATATTTAATTTTAAAAACAACTTTCTCTTTCACAAATGATCTATTTTGACTTACAAACTGTTCAAATATTCAGACATGATTCATTCAATCAGACGCATTCATTCAAGACGAATGATTGTTCACTCAAGCACATATTAATAACAGAGAATTTGAATCAGATAAAACAATCATACATCCTTTCAAAACAGCTGATACAAAGCTTATCAAACCAGATCTCATCATTCAAACAATCATGAACTTTTATAGT
The DNA here is from genome assembly GCF_021521415.1 of Bidens hawaiensis. Classification (NCBI taxonomy): domain Eukaryota; kingdom Viridiplantae; phylum Streptophyta; class Magnoliopsida; order Asterales; family Asteraceae; genus Bidens; species Bidens hawaiensis. The sequence goes on along the minus strand of NW_027491382.1, from coordinate 738,088 downwards.
CAACAAATCAAATAAGCAAGTTTAAGGTAAAGACAGCATAGTCACTAAAGCACTTACCACACATTCATACATTGAGCAATAATCAGATAGTCAATCAAGCATCTCACATAAGCACATGTCACTAATCAAACTTCATCAGCATTAATCATACCTAGGGACTTTAATAGAAAATTAAACCTTGTTTTGTCTAAAGATTTGGTGAATGTGCCAGACAAATTATCTGTAGTTTCAAACCCTTTTCATTTCTATCAGCCCTTTTTCACTACAATCCCTAATGAAATGATGCCTAATTTCAATGTGCTTAGTCTTAGAATGATGAACTGAATTCTTAACAATAAACATAGCAGCAGTGTTATCAATGAAAATAAGAGTGAGTAAGAAATTCAGACCATAATCCAGCAACTCATTTTGAATCCATAGAACCTGTGCACAGCAAGCAGATACAGCAATGTACTAAGCTTCAGTATTAGAGATTGACACTGTAGTTTGTTTCTTGCATTGCCACGACACCAGCCTATTTCCCAGAAATTGGCATCCTTCTGAAGTTGACTTTCGGCTCATGTTGCAACCATCATAGTCACTGTCTGTGAAAGCTGTCAAGTCAAAGGAGATGTTCTTTGCATACCAGATTCCCAAATCTGAATTTCCCTTGAGATATCTGAAAATCCTCTTCACTACTAACATGTGGGAGACTTTTGGAATTGCTTGGAACCTAGCACAGACACACACCACAAACATAATATCCGGTCTGCATGCTGTCAAATAAATGAGAGATCCAATTTTGGCCCTATATTCATGTTGATCCACTTGCTCCCCCTTTTCATCAGCTACTATCTTCTCATGTGTATCCATTGGTGTGGACACTATCTTTAAGTCATAGCACTTGAAATTTGTTAGAATCTCTTGCATATACTTGGACTGATTAATGAAAATTCCATCAGCTTTCTGTTGCACTAGCAGTCCAAGAAAGAAATTCATCTCATCCATGAAGCTCATTTTATACTTGGATTTCATCATTGTTTCAAAGTCCTTGCACATTGGCTCATTGGTTGAACCAAATATAATGTCATCTACATAAACTTGAACCAACAGCAGATCTTTCTTCATTCTCTTGTAAAAAAAAGTTTTATCAATTGCACCTCTGCAAAATCCATTGTCCAATAGATGATTTGAGAGCTCGTCATACCAGGCTCTATGAGCTTGATTTAGTCCATATAAAGATTTACTCAATATGTAACTCTGTTTGGATAGTTTGGATCTTCAAAGATAGGGGGCTGTGTGACATACAATTCTTCATCAATCTTCCCATTCAAGAATGCAGATTTGACATCCAATTGATAGACTTTTATATTCATTGATGCTGCATAAGCCAAGAAGATTCTGATGGCTTCCAACCTTGCAACTAGAGCAAAGACTTCTTCAAAATCTACCCCTTCTTCCTGTAAGCAACCCAAAGCCAGCAGTCTTAACCTTGTTCTTGATCACAACTCCCCTTTCATCCTTTTTGTTTCTGAAGACTGATTTGGTGCCAGTTGCATAGTTTCCCTTGGGCTTGTCCACTAAGTCCCACACTTGTAAGTCTCTGAACTGAGCCAACTCTCTTGCGTTGCTTCTACCCAACTGTTGTCCTTTAGTGCCTAATTGATATTCTTTGGTTCAATTTGGGAGAGAAAGCAGGCATAAAGACAAATGTTAGCCCTTTCTAAAGAACTTCTGGTCACTCTTTCATACAAATCCCCAATGATGTTTTCAGCATGATGATTTCTTTGTACTGAACAAGTCTGAACAATTTGATCTGATTCTATTTCAGCATCTAGATTTGAGATGTTTACATCAGAAACTTCCTCTTGTCGCTCTGCTTCAATCTCAACAGACTCTTGGTTGTTGGCATGTCCTGATGTAGATGCTTCATTACTCCCAATTTGTAATGAGTCAAACAATGATTGGAACCTATCTTGAGTTTCATGATCAACATTCACATTTCCTTCTCTAGTCTACTGCACTGGTTCACTTTCCACATCACTTGGACCAGCGTTTAGAACTTCAACTTCATTTAACCCCTTCTCATTCTTCTCAAACTCAAACTCCCTTTCATTTTTGGCTACCTTTGGCCATAATCTGTCCAGATCAATCTCTTTCTGTCTTTCTTTTTCTTCAACACTTGTTCTGAACAAACCTTCATTCATATCTTCACTGTAAATTTTAAAGGATTAAATCAATTTCTTAAAATCAAACAGCCAACTTGGTCCATCAGCATTATTGAAATGATCTTCATTGAAGACTATATCTGATGACTCAATGACACAGATGTGCTCCTTGACATATACTCTATAAGCTTTTGACTGTGATTAGTAGCCCACAAAGAAACATTCCAATGACTTGGTTGGAACTTGTTCAAGTATTCTTTTTTGTTTAACACTTAGCATTTACAACCAAAGGGCTTCAAGAATTTCACATAAGGCTTTCTTTTAAATAGTATTTCAGATGGAGTAATGTTTGGAGCCTTGTTCAAAAGGATCCTGTTCGGCACATAACATGTAGTGTTGATAGCTTCTGCCCAAAATGTAACTGGAAGATATGCATCTGCTATCATAGTCCTTGCAGCCTCTATAAGTGTTCTGTTCCTTCTTTCTGCAACACCATTTTGTTCTGGAGTCCTTGGAACACTGAATTGCTGAAGGATTCCTTTAAATTCTTCCATCAGTCCATTCTTAAATTCTATTCCATTGTCACTTCTAATTACCTTCACCTTCTTGTCCAATAGATTCTCCATTCTCAGCACACAACTTTTGATCAAATTAGTAGTTTCATCCTTGGTTCCCCTAAACAACACCCGTGTGAATCTTGAAAAAATCGTCAGTAATCAAAAGACAGAATCTCTTCATTCCAATACTTGGAACACTCATAGGACCAAATAGATCCATGTGAAGCAGTTTTAGTACCTCATCAATTGTTTTTATCAATTTGTTCTTGTGAGATGACTTGTGTTGCTTCCCTTTGATACATGAAGAGCATTTTTCTTCCAACTTAAATTCCTTTGTGGGAAGTCCTATGACATGCTCTCCCTTCACAAGTCTATTCATGTTTTTCAGATTCACATGACACATCTTCCTAGGCCACATCTTTGTGTCATTCTCAGTAGCTCTTGACACAAAGCATGATTCACCTCTTGAAATTGCATTCTTCATTCTCAGCTCATGTAGGTTTCCATTTCTTGGTGCCATCATCATGATCATATTAGGTGGGATTACAAACTCAGCTTTTAAAATGAAGCAATGTGCATCATCAAATCCAACCTTGTATCCTTTGTCACAGGCTTGAGATATACGGAGTAAGTTGTGTTGGAGACCTTCTACATGCAGAACATTCTCAAAGGATACCCTGCCATTTATCAGTGTGCGTCTTCCAACAATCTTCCCTCCATTTTCATCACTACCAAAAGCAACAGGTCCTTCATATTGCTTTTCATAGTTCACAAGTGCTTCTCTGTCACATGTCATGTCACTTGAACATCCACTTTCCATATACCATACATCATTCCCTTTAGTGGACTGTCCCTACACACAAAACACAAAGAAGGTCAGTTACTGTCTGAAATACAAACCTCATCAGTTTGTAAATCTGAATCATTTGATTCATTAACAGTGGTTGGAACTGAATCTTCGTGAACAACTTCACATGAATCATCTGATTCATAACCATACTCCACATTCACATCAACCTTCTTAATATCAATCTGTTCAATCACTAGTTCTTTTTTCTTAACAACTGTCTCCTTGGTCTTCCACTGAAACCCTCTTGGTTCAAATCCTTGTTTAAGTAGGAACTTCTCATCACCATTTAAGATTCCAGGTCTCTCTTTACCTTTTCCCTTTGAACTTGACCTTTTTTCCTTTGAACGACATGTATGTTTCACTGGATGAGTCATTTAGTTTCAAAACAGCCTTCAGTCTCTTTCCCAATTTCATTATGTTTGCTTCATCATCATCTGGATCCTTTTCATCCCTCAAGTACTTCTCCTACTTCTGTCTGTATAACTTCATATCCTATCCACAGTACCTACCAAGAATGACATATTCCTCATCTTCTTCTATCTAGCATGAGTCAGTGTGACACCCATATGAATCACACTTCTTGCACCAGACTTTTACAAAGCTCCCAAGTTCTTGTAGTTCCTTTTCATTTTTTATCTTGTCACTTGTTCTTGGGAAATCAAATCCCAAAGAGGTTTTTTCATAGGTAGTTTTGGTGAAATTAACTTGTATTGGTCCACACACTTCCAACTCTTGTGGTTCTTTTGCCTTTACAAACTTGATCGATTTCAGTTTCAAGGAAGTGCACGATAAACTATCCTTTTTTTCAGTCACAACCCTTTTTATGGTACATAATCAACATCTCCTATGTCAAACAGTTCACGGTTTGAGAATACTAGATAAATAGGAGTAGTGAAATTGACATTTGTAGAGCTTCCATCTTTGTCATTGTTGGACCTTGATCACTCAAACAAGTCAAACATGTTGTGTTCTCTTCTCATCTTCTTATAGTGTCTCTTCAATTTAGGAGTAGATCTGGGCACTTTTGGAATTCTTTCAATATTGTTCTTCTTAGTAGAATTTCTCACAATCTTCTCATCACTTGATGTTCTGCTCTTGCAACTACATGTGCTTTCTTCACTGGAGTATTCATTCATCTTTTCTCTAACATCAACTTGCTTTTTCTCATTTTCATGAGATGCCACCCTCTAAGTTATCATAAACTCACCTTCCTTGTCAACAGCCACATTATCATACAGTTCCAAAAACTCCCTTATGTCTTCAAAGATACTTTTGAATTGTTTTAAAAATTCTTCTCTCTGCTCTTTATCCACCTTTAATGGATACTTGTCACAAAAGGGAGGTGGCACTTTCTTATACTTCTCTTCAGGGTTCATTTTCTCGATGTGTCCTACAATTTTCCAGTGGACACAAGATTCTTAAGGAATTCCACTTGAATGAGTAATTCTGTGTTCTTTAGCCTTTATTCTGTGTACATCTTTTTCAACCCTTCAATCTCCACATTCATTTTTGACTTAACCAAGTAAGCTTGCATGAAGTCCGCTTCCAAACTCTTGATTTGATTTCATAGGTAGCTTCACTTGTTCCATAGAGATTTAACATCACATCCTTTCTTCCACACTCACTTTTCCAGTTTCCAACCTCTCTATTAAGATCATCAATAATAGTTAAAAGATCAGAAGTAGAAAGTGCAGTGGTTACCTTGGAGTTTGAAGATTCCCTAACTTCATTCACTTTAGCCATGTAAGAAAACATTGGCCTTCTCCATCTCAGCAACATGATTGCTCCAATAAAAATCTCCATCTTTTGGAACCATAGTAACAACCACATTTCCTTGATCTTTATTCTAATTGGTGGCATTAGCAACTCCCAGTTCTAATTCCCTTGAATCTGCAACTGATTATTTCTTTGCTGAGGCTGGGTTTGTTGTTATAGCCTCTTTGGTTGATAGGGATTTTGGTTCATGGGTTGGACTCTAAGCTGATAACCTTGCTGGTTCTGATTTTGTTTCTGGTAGAACTGAGTCTGGTTCACCTGATTCCCGTATTGTTTCGGAAGATTGCACTCTCTTGCAAAATGGCTAGGTTGTTGACAATTGTAGCATATAACCTTGGACTTATCAAATCCAATCCTATCATTTGGACCAGCAAAAGTTGACCATCCTGTTCGGTTGTATAATCTTTTGCTCCTCATAGTGATGTGTTGTAAAACACATTTATTTTCCACGCCTTTTATCTATGTATTATATTATATTTTATATGTTTTAACTTGTTTTATATAGGTTTTACATATTAATCTTTATCTTGTAGGTTATGGGTGAAAGAGTGAAGAAACCAAGCTTTTCGAGGAGCTTATGAGCCTTAAACGCATGAGATTTCAAGAAACAACTCAAAGCCCGGCCCGATTATATGTTGGAAAAGCCCAATTCTTACATTATATTATAATATACAAAAAAAAAAAAACCTAAGTCTTGGAGGCTGGCCGATCGGAAATCACAGCAGGGAAAGGAAGAAGAAAAAGTTTTGTTTGGCTAGGGTTCAAGTGTTGTGGCGGCTAAGGAAGGAAGAAGGACATAAGAACAAGCCCCGGGATCGTTTACCATTTATTTTTACAGCCAAGGAGCAGCCTGGAACATCTCATATCCTTTCATCTTTTACATTGTTCATAAACTTTGATTTTCTTGCTAAATTGTTGATTTGTTTTGCAATTGATTGAGAGATGGAATTGTTTATGATATTGTTGATCATTGAAGGCTTGAATTGATGTTTGAGATGAGGTATATGATGTTTTTAATGAGTATTCATGGCTGTCCAAATATGATTAGAGGCTAAACTTGTAAGTTCTACCTAAGAATGATGATTATTGTTAGTGATTGTTGGATTGTTTGATTGATAGATGTTAATTGTTATTGTAAGGTTTGATTTAGACATGAAATAGGTTGTGTTTAAGGGCTGGAAATTTTGGATAATTCATTACTTAAACCCCTTGTGTCGGTTAATTAGTTTTGTGTTGATTGATCGGTGCATTGTTTGATTCTAGACTTTGTGTTAAGGGTTTGTTTGCGGTAGGTACATGGTGTGTGTCGGATAACCCTATAACAATGACCCTCACAACTAAGCTTTAAATTTAAAATGAAAATCCTAAAACCACACACAACCGGCAAGTGTACCGATTGCAAGTAGTATAGACCTAGGTAGTCTGAGTATCGAACACGTGGACACGTAAGGATGCTAACGATCACTAACCCTAGACAAGACCTACCTAAGAATAATATTTAATTGATTTTTGATTTTTAATGACTTAACTGGACTGACTGACAAAAGTTACCAAAAATAGAAAACATAACGACAAACTAACTGTGTTGATGGAGAAAAACGTCTGCCTAGGTCTAAATCAAACTGTAGGCCTAACAAGCTAATGGATTGAATGATATCTAGACACTGGTTCCTAAAGATGACAAGACTAAGGATCGCTCGGGCTCACTGGATCACCTCTCGGTCTCACTCAACAAGCCAAAAGTACTCAAAATCGGCTGAAACGACCAAACCAGGAAAAAATTGTTAACGTGTTCTAATATTGACTCGCCTCTCGGTCTCACCAACACTCGACCCTAATGGCAATGAATACTACACAACCAAGGATAGAGGAACAATTCAACTTAAACCAAAATAGATCAACTAGTCGCTCAAAACACCTAAACCTGACAAGAAACGAACTCGCTCTCGCGCAATTCTTATTTTAACAAGCAAAGGCAATAAGACAACCCTAACTTCTTATCACTTCTCGGTCTCTAAGAAGGTGTCTAACCGCTGCACTTTAACCAAATAATCAAGCAACAAAACCCTACGGTTGTACCTACCGCAAACAAACCCTAAACACAATGTCTAGAATCAAGCAAACACCGATAAATCAATACAAAACTAATTAACCGACACAAGGGGTTTAAGAAATAAATTGATATAATTTCCAGCCACTAAACACAACCTATTTCAAGTCTAAATCAAACTTTACAATAACAATTAACATCTATCAATCAAACAATCCAATAAACTCATCAAAACCTAACAATAATCATCATTCCTAGGTAGAACCGACAAGATTAGCCTCTAATCATATTTGGACAGCAGCTCATACTCATTAAAAACATCATAAAACTCATCTTAAACATCACAAAAATCATTCAACAATCAATCCTACTCATAAACGCTTCAATCTTTCAATCAATTGCAAAACAATTCAACAAATGATCAAGTAAATAAAGTTTGATGAACAATGTTTAAAGAGGAAGGATATAGGATGATTATGGATGTTCTTTGCTGCTGTAAAACTGATGAAAAACGCTCCCGAAACTTGGTTCTTGTCTCTTCTTCCTTCCCTAGCCGCCACACCTCAAACCCTAGCTTGCAAAAAAGTTTTTCTCATGGTTCCCTTGGCTGAACGCTGCGATCGGCAGCTTCTAGTGGCTGTTAGGGTTTTTCTTTTTTTTTTATATATTATAATTAGTGTAAGTAATGGGCTCTAATAACATGTAATCGGGCCGGGCCTTGAGTTGTTTCTTGAAATCCTATGCGTAAAAGGCCCGTAAACAGCTCAAGAAGCTCGATTTTTCTTCCTTGTAACCCATAACCTACAATATGAATAAGATTATGTAAAACCTATATAAAACAAGTAAAAATACATAAAATATAATATAATACAAAGATAAAAGGCGTGGAAAATAAGTGTGTTTTACAACACATCAAATATCCCCACACTTAAAAATTTTTCGTCCCAGAAAAAGAATACTACACAGGATCGTAACCGAGTTCAACCGACAACTCTTGGTTTTATTTATTTACTATTATTATTAATATATATATTTTTTTTAAAGTATTAGAACGAGTGACATGTTACCCATATATTTCTTCCAACTTTCACCTAATAAGCGAGATCAGGTCGATTGCCGGTATTGCTATCCACTTAAACCCATGCCCCTAATACTTACCGAGGCAAATAAGGCGTGACAATTTCATTAGTTTGTATGACCAAGCGGGACCCACTCTTAAAAGCCCTGCCGCCACTTCACCACATTCCATTATAGTTTTAATGGACCGAGTCACTCCAACTTGACTTAAACCTATTGCCACATGATCAAAACATTTTTGACGTAAAACCTATAAACTCTAGCTTGGTCCTTGATCGACCGACAGTAGTTTCCTTCATGGTGGTTTTTATTTGAATATTTTTTCCTGCCTTTTGACTTTTTGCTTTGCCTTTTTGGCTTTTTGCTTTGCCTTTTGGGTTTTTGCATTTTTTTTTTGAAAAGTCGACCATGTTGGACGATATTACAGACTGCATCAAGGCTCAGGTCTGCGCGACTGCGTAACAAAGGGCCGAGCAAAACTGTCTTCTGCTATTTGCAGGAATAGATAAGTATACATAAGATTATAAATATAAGTACGTATACAAAAATTAAGTTTTTATATAAAGGTGATCATATGACTCGAGGCTTGTGTATGACTCGGCTTTTTATTCCAGTCCTGTTACGGGCTTAGTTAAACAAACAAAACACTAAGATGTTTCCCACTAAAGTCAGGCCATTTAAAAGTTTCAATTAGGTCAACAACCAAACCGCCTTTTCATTCTCAAAGGTTGAGCCTACCAACACATCGATTACTGAGTCTAAACCCTTCGGTTGCCATGCATTACGTGCGGGTCTTATGGGTACTGTTCTTATTTATTATTATATATATATATATTTTGAAAACACCAAGAATTTATAAAAATAACCACTACACGGTAATAATATCATTTCCTGTTTAACGTAGAGAAAACAAATTTCAAGGGACTATTTTTTCAAATTTTTCAATATTTATATATATATATATATATATATATATACATATATATATTCAAAAAAAAATTCTAGAACTAAGTAAAATAAACCCCATCCCCACACTTAGAACGAAATCGTCCTCGATGAGTACAAGGAAAAAAATATAGTATACAAGACTAAAACAAAGAACGGGTTACTCCCCTGGTTTGTGTGAAGAATCTTCAACAGCTGAGAAGTAACCAAGCAACCGTATAGCATTTCATTCGCGGCCGCAACCTCGGGAGAACCTGTTCCAAAACGCCCTCATAGCTTCCATGCGCATAATATAACTTTCAAAACTCAAACTCGCTCGCATTTAACGGCGTACACAGAAAACAAAACACATAAAGAAATAACCGTATTTTTGTGTTTTTGGTTTTATAATTTTTTTTTATAATAGAACACCCCTTAAATCTACGAGCGGTTTCATTTTTGAACATCTTGAAATAGACAAAAATAAATAAAACAAATAGCACAAACAATTAACATAAATACAAACTCTACAACTCGACCAGTTTCCCGAGTGATGCATCCAACACGTATATGTCTGAAAGAGCGAGTCAAGGTAGAATAACTAGATAGTCTGATCAATCATCGGCTCGCCAATGTAGTGCTTCAATCTGTGACCGTTCACCTTAAATTACCCGCCTTTATCCTCTATCTCAACAGTGCCATACGGGAAAACCTCAATGACCGTGAACGGCCCCGACCGACGGGATCTCAACTTTCCCGGGAATAACCTCAACCTGGAGTTAGACAATAAAACCAAATCCCCACACTTGAACTGCTTGTTACCCTTCAACTTCCTATCGTGCAGTTCCTACATTCGCTCCTTATACTTGAATGACTGGGCGTAAGCGTGATCTCGTACCTCCTCTAACTCGTGTAACTGGTGGAAACGAGTGCTCTCCACGGCGGACATATCAAGATTGACCCTCTGTAGGGCCCACGACGCACGATGCTCCAACTCCACAGGCAGGTGGCCGGCCTTCCCATAAATTATCTGAAACAGTGTGGAACCGGTCGGAATTTTGTAGGCTGTACGGAAGGCCCACAACGCATCATCCAACTTGTCGGACCAATCCTGACGATTCGAACCAACTATTTTCTCTAGAATCCGTTTGATCCCCCGATTACTCACTTCTACCTGCCCACTAGTCTGTGGGTGGTAGGCGGTTGCAAGCCGATGGGTGACCCCATAGCGTCGCAATGCCTTCTCCATCTGCACATTGCAAAAGTGAGTATCTCTATCACTGATCAATGCCTTCGGGACACCAAACCAAGCAAAAAGGCTCTCGAGAAAGCGGAGTACAACTCGGGAATCATTCGTGGGTAAGGCCTTGGCCTCGATCCACTTCGAAACATAGTCAACCGCCACGAGTATGTACTTGTTTCCACGCGAAGATGGAAACGGTCCCATGAAATCAATGCCCCAAACATCGAAAACCTCACAAACCTGAATAGCATTTTGGGGTATTTCATTTCGCGACGAGATGTTTCCGACCCGCTGGCAACTATCATAACTCCTCACAAACGTGTGCGAATCTTTAAAAATTTAAGGCAAATAAAAACCACAATCAAAAACCTTCTTCGCTGTCAAAATCGCACCGTGGTGACCTCCTGTCGGTCCAACATGGCAATGGCTCAGAATCTGCCATCCCTCCTTAACGTCAACACACCTCCTGATCAACTGGTCAGCACCTATACGAAAGAGATACGGGTCATCCCACAGGCAAAACTTAACATTAGCAAAGAATTTCTTCATTTGCTGGTAAGACATCTTCGGGTAGTACCCGTCCGCAAGATAGTTCGCGAAGTCGGCGAACCATGGGAAACCCTCATCCTGAGCTGAATCAAACATGAGACTCTCTGTCGGAAAATGGTCATTAGTCCTGACCCCTGGCTCTCCTAACTCAGCTCCCTCAAGACGCAAAAGATGATCGGCCGCCACATTCTCGGCCCCCCTTTTATCACGGATTTCAATATCAAACTCTTGAAGCAGCAGGATCCATCGGATAAGACGCGGCTTAGCATCCTGTTTGCTAAAGAGATAACGAATGGCAGAATGATTCGTGTACACAATCGTCTTGGACAGAACTAGGTAGGACCTGAATTTATCGAACGCAAACACCACAGCTAAAAGCTCTTTTTCGGTGGTGGTGTAACTCTCCTGTGCATCATTCAAGGTCCGACTAGCATAGTAAATGGGATGGAAGTGTTTATCCTTCCACTGTCCAAGAACTGCTCTGACTGCGAAGTCGCTCGCATCACACATTAACTCAAAAGGAAGCGACCAGTCGGGATCAATCATGATCGGGGCGTTAACGAGTTTTTCTTTTAAAAGATCAAACGCCTCGATACACTGCTTAGAAAACACAAACGGGGCATCCTTCTCTAGAAGTTTGGTCATGGGTCTCGCGATTTTGGAAAAATCTTTGATGAACCGACGGTAGAACCAAGCGTGACCCAAGAAACTCCGGATGGATCTCACAGAAGTAGGTGGGGGAAGATTAGAAATGGTCTCGACCTTCGCACGGTCAACCTCTATCCCCGATCTCGAAATACGATGCCCCAAAACGATGCCCTCGCGTATCATGAAGTGACACTTCTCCCAGTTATGGCTAGGTTGGTGTCAACGCATCGGGCCAACATCCTGTCAAGGTTGGAGAGACAATGATCAAAAGAGCTCCCAAACACAGAAAAATCGTCCATGAACACCTCCATGGAGTCCTCGATCATGTCATGAAATATAGCCACCATGCACCTCTGAAATGTGGCTGGAGCGTTACACAAGCCGAACGGCATACGTCTATAGGAAAACGTGCCGTATGGGCAGGTAAACGTGGTTTTTTCCTGGTCATCAAGAGCAATAGGAATCTGAAAGTACCTGGAGAAACCATCCAAGAAGCAGTAATACTGCTGACATGCCAAATGCTCCAGCATCTGATCAATGAAAGGTAAAGGAAAGTGGTCTTTCCTCGTGGCATCATTCAGTCTGCGGTAATCAATACAAACTCTCCAACCGGTCACAGTCCTAGTGGGAATGAGCTCGTTTCTCTCATTGGTGATGACAGTCATGCCACCCTTTTTAGGAACCACTTGGACTGGACTAACCCAAAAACTATCAGAAATGGGGAAAATGTTCCTCGCATCAAGGAGTTTGATAATCTCCTTCTTCACGACCTCCTGCATCTTCGGATTAAGCCGCTTCTACGGCTGAACGACATATCTGAAATTATCCTCCATGAGGATTTTATGAGTGCATAACGAAGGGTTGATACCCTTAATATTGATAATCTTCCATGCAATGGCCTTCTTGTGCTCTCGAAGCACCCTCAACAATCTCTCTCTCTCAACCTCCGTCAAAGAAGATGCAATAATAACCGGAAACTTCCTCTCCTTATCCAAAAATGCGTACTCCAAATGGACAGGCAAATCCTTAAGCTCTAAGGAAAGAGGGGGACTCTCGATGGAAGGTCGGCCCATCGGATCGTCTTGTACGATCCCAGCAGACATCTCAGACTCAGGGCGTGTGACTCGGTGTCATCGTCCGTTGACTGAGTAGTCATGGCAACCATCTCAACCTCTTGAATCTCCGTATCAAGAATCTGAGTGTCGGAGGCAGATCCTCCACAGATCTCACTGAAAAACTCCCCAACATGCTCTATGATGGTATCGATAAAGTACAAGGAGTCATCAGCAAACTTGGGGTGTTTAAGTGACTATCAAACGTCAAAGGTGACGTTCTCATCCCCAACTCTCAAGATCAACTTACCCTCGTAGACGTCGATCAATGCCTGCGCGGTGGCAAGAATGGTCTGCCTAAGATTAGTGGTACACTATCATCATCGTTCATGTCCAGAACGATTAGCAAGTTGGATACTCATCTTGGTAGGCCTCGGTTCGCCTAAACCCAACTTGCTATACACGGAATACGGCATAGGATTAATACTGGCATCAAGATCAGCCAGCGCATGAATAACTATATCATCACTCAAGATGCAGGGAATCGTGAAACTCCCTGGATCGGACATCTTCTTTGGTAGCTTCCTCTGTAAGACAGGAGAACAACTAGCACTCAAAGGGATGGAAGCGACCTCAGCTAACTTCTCATTATTCGAGAGAATATCCTTAAGGAACTTCGCATGTTTTGGCATATGAGTCAGTTCCTCAAGGAATGAAATATTGAGGTGAAGTTGCTTCAAAAGATCAAGGAATTTAGAATTCTACTCCTCATCTCTATCTCTGCGGAGTTTCCCGGGGTATGGTACTCTAGTTTTGTAGACTCTCGGTGGCTCGCTCGGTAGCTGCTGTCTCTCGGCCTGTGCTGAACTCCCTAGGCTGCTCCTCTGATGCACCTGGGCCGACGGAGACTCCATCTGAATCTCCTCATCCACCTGCTCCTCTCTATCATCAACCGCAGGCTCCTCGAATCCTCCTCCTTTAGACCTCTCATGAATCACGAGCTCGTCTCGTGCCCCAGCACCGCTCCTCGTTATCATAGCTTTCGCGAATCCCTTCGGGTTTTGCTCAGTGTTACTCGGTAGCGTACCCTGCGGCCCCTCATTCAACCGACTAGCTATCTTTGCCATCTGCCACTCGAGACTCTAAATTGATGCTCCCTGATTCCTCATGAACTGCTCGTGCTCCCGAAACTTCTGACGAGTCTCCTTATATCGGGAATCCTCACGCGTCATAAAATGTGACAACCTCTGCATCTGCTGCGCCAGGATGTCCTCCAAAGTTGGCTTCTTCTCCCCACTGCTCGCTCCCTCACCGGCATCCTGGAATAGACTCTGACGGTGCTGAAAACCAGACTGATTGTCGCTCCTCCGGTTGGAATTTTGATTGCCTCTCCATCCCGAATTATAAGAATTGAAAGAATTTGGATTTCAGTTCGGATTTCCTATAAAGTCTACGGCCTCCTCCTGTAAACTGACTGGGCACTGAACGGTATCATGCCCTCCTCTGCATATTTCACAGAACCTGCTCTTCGTCTGCAAGTCCTTCACAATCTGCGCTAATGCCTCTACCTGTGCCGTGAGTGCGGTGGTCGTGTCCACCTAATGCATGCCGCGTGAAATAGAATCAACGGTCTTGCCACCCTTTGCGGGTGGTCGTTGGTATCCACTCATAGATAACCCGTTAAAAAAAGCGATGCACTCATCCGGATCCTTCGTCGTCAGCAAATTTCTTCCAGCCGTCGTGTCAAGCATGTTTTGCGTCACGTACGTCACTCCATTGTAGAACTTCTCGACAACCGCCCAATCTTGCAAGCCGTGGTTCGGGTACAACGATAAAAGATTTTTGAAACGCTCCCATGCCTCGTAGAAACTCTCGGTGTCTTCCATCTGAAATGAATGAATCTGGTTACGTAGACGAGTGGCCTTAGCCGGAGGATCGTATTTCTCAAGAAATTAGGTCTGCATGGCAGCCCAAGTAGCAATGGAGCCCTACGGGAGGGACTCGAGCCACAGACTCTCTTTATCAATGAGCAAGAATGAAAAAACGCGGAGTTTCACGGCGTCTTCGGATCCGCCAGCAAGATGGAAAGTGTCACAGATACGCGCGATACGAGTGGGATGATGATGCGGGTTTTCGTGAAGTAACCAGTGGAACTGAGCAGAATGATAATGGTGTTCAGAATATTCGACGGAATCTGCCAGTTCGCGTTAACTCCAATGGCGGGTGGTGCGATGTTGGATCTCGCGCCAGCATTGGCCGGTCGGGCCCGGTGTGCAACTGTCCTCCTTGGTGGTGGATTTTTGCCCATGATCCTATCCCTATCGTCAAAGTCGGAAAACGTAGGAGAAGAGGATAAACTACCAACACATGATGAGGTAGATGATGGTGAATCGGTGTGACGTCTCTCACGAAACACTCTCTCAGGCTCGGGAAATGATTCAGGGTCGGGTGGTCCACGAGATCGAGTCTGTCGCATACAACTATACAAATCAATAAAAGAAGCCAAACTATCCTAATAAATAAAACAAAACAAAAATAATTACAAGTAGCACAAAAGGTAAGTCCTAACTTGAATTGCTCTCAAAACGCCTAAAACCTTGTCCCCGGCAACGGCGCCAAAAACTTGGTGTGTGTCGGATAATCCTATAACAATGACCCTCACAACTAAGCTTTAAATTTAAAATGAAAAATCCTAAAACCACACACAACCGGCAAGTGTACCGATCGCAAGTAGTATAGACCTAGGAAGTCCGAGTATCGAACACGTGGACACGTAAGGACGCTAAAGATCACTAACCCTAGACAAGACCTACGTAAGAATAATATTTAATTGATTTTTGATTTTTAATGACTTTACTAGACTAACTGGACTGACTGACAAAAGTTACCAAAAATAAAAAACTTAACGACAAACTAACTGTGTTGACTCTGGATGGAGAAAAACGTCTACCTAGGTCTGAATCAAACTGTAGGCCTAACAAGCTAATGGATTGAATGATATCTAGACACCGGTCCCTGAAGATAACACGACTAAGGATCGCTCGGGCTAACTGGATCACCTCTCGGTCTCACTCAACAAGCCTAAACTACTCAAAATCGGCTAAAACGACCAAACCGGGAAACAATTGTTAACGTGTTCTAATGTTGACTCACCTCTCGGTCTCACCAACACTCGACCCTAATGGCAATGAATACTACACAGGATAGAGGAACAATTCAACTTAAACCAAAATAGATCAAATAGTCGCTCAAAACACCTAAACCTGACAAGAAACGAACTCGCTCTCGCGCAATTCTTATTCTAGCATGCAAAGTCAATGAGACAACCCTAACTTCTTATCCCCTAACTTCAAAATCGGCCAATGAGGCAATGAGACAACCCTTACATCTTGGTCTCTAAGAAGGTGTCTAACCGCTGTACTTTAACCAAATAATCACGCAACAAAACCCTATGGTTGTACCTACCACAAACATAACCTAAACACAAAGTGTAGAATCAAGCAAGCACCGATCAATCAATACTAAACTAATTAACCGACACAAGGGGTTTAAGCAATAAATTGATATAATTTCCAGCCACTAAACACAACCTATTTCAAGTCTAAATCAAACTTTATAATAACAATTAACATCTATCAATCAAACAATCCAATAAACTCATCAAAACCTAACAATAATCATCATTCCTAGGTAGAACCGACAAGATTAGCCTCTAATCATATTTGGACAGCAGCTCATACTCATTAAAAACAACATAAAACTCATCTCAAACATCTCAAAAATCATTCAACAATCAATCCAACTCATAAACACTTCAATCATTCAATCAATTGCAAAACAATTCAACAAATGATCAAGTAAATAAAGTTTGATGAACAATGTTTAAAGAGGAATGATATATATAGGATGATTATGGCTGCTCTTTGTTGCTATAGAACTGATGAAAAACGCTCCCGAGACTTGGATCTTGTCTCTTCTTCCTTCCCTAGCCGCCACACCTCAAACCCTAGCTTGCAAAAAAGTTTTTCTCTTGGTTCCCTTGGCTGAAAGCTGCGATCGGCAGCTTCTAGTGGCTGTTAGGGTTTTTCTTTTTTTTTATATTATAATTAGTGTAAGTAATGGGCTCTAATAACATGTAATCGGGTCGGGCCTTGAGTTGTTTCTTGAAATCCTATGCGTTAAAGGCCCGTAAATTGCTCAAGAATCTCAGTTTTTCTTCCTTGTAACCCATAACCTACAATATGAATAAGATTATGTAAAACCTATATAAAACAAGTAAAAATACATAAAATATAATATAATACGTAGATAAAAAGACACAGAAAATATGTGTGTTTTACAACACATCAGCACAACCGTAGGGTTTTGTTGCGTGATTATTTTGTTAAAGTACAGTGGTTAGGCAACTTCTTAGAGACCAAGAGGTTATAAGAAGTTAGGGTCGTCTCATTACCTTTGCATGCTAGAATAAGGATTGCGCGAGAACGAATTCGTTTCTTGTCCGGTTTAGGTGTTTTGAGCGACTAGTTGATCTATTTGGTTTAAGTTGAATTGTTCCTTTATCCTTGGTTATATAGTATTCATTACCATTAGGGTCGAGTGTTGGTGAGTCTGAGAGGTGAGTCAACATTAGAACACGTTAACGATTGTTTCCCGATTTGGTCGTTTTAGCTAATTTTGAGTAGTTTAGGCTTGTTGAGTGAGACCGAGAGGTAATCCAGTGAGCCCGAGCGATCCTTAGCCGTGTCATCTTTAGGAACCGGTGTCTTGATATCATTCAATCCATTATCTTGTTAGGCCTAGAGTTTAATTCAGACCTAGGTAGACGTTTTTCTCCATCCAAAGTTAACACAGTTAGTTTGCCGTTAAGTTTGCTATTTTTGGTAACTTTTGTCAGTCATTCCAGTTAGTCCAGTTAATTTTTAAAAATCAAAAATCAATTAAATATTATTCTTAGGTAGGTCTTGCCTAGGGTTAGTGATCGTTAGCGTCTTACGTGTCTACGTGTTCGATACTCGGACTTCCAAGGTTTATACTACTTACGACCGGTACACTTACCGGTTGTGTGTGGTTTAGGATTTTCTTTTTATAATTAAAGCTTAGTTGTGAGGGTCATTGTTATAGGGTTATCCAATGCATCTTGCCACTTGAGATCCATATCTTCCAACTCATCAGCATCTATATATTCCAAATCTTCCTAAGCCACACTGGTATGAGTGATGTTCTTTGCAACATATGCATAATATGATTCTGTAAATATGGAGAATAATGCTTGATAATCATTTCCTTGACTCTGATTATGAACATATGGTGCATGTCCACTAGCAGTTGATACATTATCATCTTCTATCATCTGTATGTTGAACCTCTGCTGACTTGCGCCATATATTGAACCAGTATCAGATGGTTTTTCAATAATTGGGTGCATTTGCTGAGACTTTGTAGAAAGATTACCCATTGGTGCAACAAGTGCATTGGACACTGGAAAGCTTGGTTTCTATTCCTTCAGAATATGATTATCTATCATTTCATGCTTAGTTGCTTGCAAGAATGAAATCACATCATCCAACTTAAAGTTAGGAAAATTTACGTTCTCTCTGATGAATTTACTTGCTGTGTACCATTCACCAGATATGGATGTGAGCAGTTTCTTGTTTAAATCGAAATCAGAGATTTGTAGATCTGTGGTTATGTTTTCATTCACAATAGCCATGAATATTTGAAAGAACTGACTTCAATATCTCTCCCTCCTTGAGCTTGAACCTGTCAAGTTGTTGTTTCAGTCGATCTTTATTTATGTCCATTAACTCGGAATTTCCCTCAAACATCTCAGCAATAGCATCATACATCTCTCTAACACTTGTATGATGATTCACACATGTCAAAAACTCCCAGGAAAGTCCCAACTTCAGCATGGACAAGGCTTTGTCATCTTTTTTCTTCATTTGCCTTTCCACAGTAGCATTGTTGTTTAATGCCAGAGATGGAACATTGGGTCCATCGATAATGGAGTTCCACAGTTCCATGTCATTGTAGTTGACAGCAGCTTGAAACAGGGCTTTCAACTTGATATAATTCTCTTGACCAAGCAATCTTGGTATCTTGTTAGTTGACACCTCTTATTCATCCTATATCTTGATTTTTGTTCAGATCTAGACTCAGTTACATGCAAACCCTTCTAAGCTTCAAAATTTGACACCATACATTCAATCCCGTGGCCTTCAAAGAGCATACGAAGCTCTGTTACCACTTGTCAAGACCGGACCTAGTGCAAAACCTATATAGGTTGACAAGAGCACACTAGATCTAATAACCCAAAGGCCTCTTGAATGTCTTGGCGGAATAAGTATATTCAAGGATTGGGAACAAAGGTTGGAATGACAATAAATAATCAGTTATAAACACAGTAGACAAAGATTCACTATATTGATGTATCGTTTAATGAACGGTGATTTAATGCATGGAATGTGTAGGGTTTCGTGACGACGACTGTACGGGGTAGCACTAAGATCAATATTTGCTCTGGTGGTTATGCTCTCGTATTCAGTAAAGGCTCGTATTTTTACATGGGAAACCTAGGAATCTATTTATATGCCCAAACATTCCTTCTAGAAACCCTAATGATTACATAATGAATGACAATAATAAATACAAGTGTAAATAAGTCTTCGATTATGATATATCTTTGTCGAGCAGACTTGTAATGCACAGCATGATCGAAACAAGTCTTCGAGCATATTTTACTTAGAATGTTTTCAGTAGAAAACATTCTCCTCAAGCAGACTTCAATCTTCATAAAATATCCTTTCTTTGCATGAATAAGTCCCACGAGCAAGCATGTTCTTTTCAATCTCTTTAATCCTGCCTTGTGACTTATTATGAACAATCTTCAGCATACTCGAGTGTGAAGCATGCTCGGGATTGAACCATGCTCGAAGGTTATACTTAGAACATTTGAGATCTTCCTTAATTGTATCCATGCTTGACCCACCAATATGCTCGGAAGACTTTGTTTAAGTTGGATAGATCAAGTTGTTTGCTCGATTGGAAATCCATACTCGATGAAGAACATCCTTGCTTGACGAAGTGTAGCTTGCTCGAAGCCTTCAACACTTAAAAGAAATTCCAGAGAAAGATTAGGCGGAAACTGAGTCAGATTCGAAAGCTAGGCGGTTGGCCTTAGCTAATCCTCGTGCTCGTTATGAGAAGAAAGCATCTACATCGAAGAAGTGAAAGTCAACAGATGAAGCTGATGAAGCTAATGAGCATGAGTTAGCTATTGATAAGCTTGTGAAGAAAAAGGCTGTGAGGTTGAAGAAAAAGTCCAAAAGGGCTAAGTCGCTGTTATTGAAGTTAATTGATGAGTCAGATGTTGATCAACCACAGGTTGTGGTTACACCGATCAACCCGGAGTTCAAAGTGGAGGAACCGGTTGTTGATCTAGGTGGAGATGATAATGTGACAATCGTCAATTTCAGGTTAACTCCGTTAACTCAACTCCGTCAATTCAAACTTTAAGATCGTTGAATCTATAACGTACACTTCATTACATTTAAACTAGGGTTTAAATGACGCGTAACACTTACTACATGTGTAGTCTTTCGGGATTTGCACCGAAACGCAAACGAGTTGACGCAAACGATTGATAAATAAACGATAAACGTAAAAACAATAATTATGTGATTATTATGTGTTAGGATTATGTGCTATGTGATAAAACTATGGTCATGTTAACTTATTGGGCAAGTATGATGGAATGTTCTAGAAAAACAACCCTTGGAAAGAAGAGGGACTAGAGTGTAACTTGTATTATTATAAATACATCACTAATAAACAAACCCTAACTTATTATTAACCTACAACCCTAAATCGGCTCTCTCTCCCTCTCTTGATCCACGGCTGCCGTCCACCTTCATCACACACACACACATCAATCAAGAGATTAATCCAAGAACTAGGTGCTAGGAAGGTATACTTGATCATCTCTTACCTCCTTGTTGTGTAATTTTGATGTTTAATGGGTTGTATGTAAACCCTAACTCAGCCGATTATATGTATGTATGTGATCTGATAGTTGTTAGTTGGATAATAGATTGATAACTAGATTGATGTTGTTGCATGATTGATTGTTGTTCTTGATTTGAATTAAAACACAAACCCTAATCTTGTATGTATGGTGTGATTTATATGCATGGATAGTAGTTATGGTGTCTAGAGGGTTATATGGATGCATGATAGTTCATAGATTGTTATGATGTTGAGTTTTGATGTGAACAGATTCTGGACAGAATATATATACGATGTTTAACTGACTGTAACGAAGTGTAAACGTGAAAATTGATTGAGATTGTGAGTACTGCAGTAAACTAGGTTGAGTCTAGTTTCTATAAAGTATAAATTCGTAATTTTTGGATAAGTGGAAGTATACTTTTATGATTTTACAAAAACGTGATGCAAAGCTGAGCTGTTAGACCTGCTGTTAGGTTATATTGTAAATTCTATATCTCATGAACTACGAGGCCAATTGGGTTGGTTCCACTTCTGGAAGTTGACTCACTGAGTTAGGAACCAAACCCAAGTGGTCTTGCATTTATTGGATTTTTCGTTTACCGGGAATTGCAAATAACATTCTGTTGTGCATGAATCTGACTGATATGAGTTTACTGTAGTGTTTTGATCATTATGAGAAATCTATATGGAATAAAAATAATATAAAATATGTTCTGGAAACCTAAGACATGTATGTTTCAGTGGTGATTTTTGGTGAATTAATTGAGATGATATGATCGGTGAAATAGTACAATCTTTCAAGTAGAAATTCTGTCACAATGAAACTAGCTGCTGAGTTGTATAGGAATGCATGAAATATGATAGTTTTTATATAATTGTGGTATTTTGACCAAAATACCCTTGCGGGGAATAATTGCTAGTTGATTGCCATGAATTGACCAAATTGCCCTTATGGGGAATAATAGTTAGTTAGTCTTTGTTTGTTGACCAAAATGCCCTTACGGGAATAATTGCTTGTAAGTATGTTATTAATACATGACACGAAAGTAATTGCTCACTCGTGTATCGTATCACAATTGTACTTGTTTAAATCACACACGGTTCACAAACGAAACACGAAACATGATACGTGCATAGGTATTATGTGCCGAGTCTAGAGACTCGTTAAACGTTCCGATACTTAGAAAATCTCTTTGTTATTTTAGAACGCTAGAGAGTTTTCTACGACGCGCATCACTCGGTGATCTAATTTGGAATATTCTTCGCAAACAGTGAGTTCACTTACCCCGCTCTTTGAACTGTTTTCAAACGTTTTTCACTTGGGGGAGATAACATACTCCGATAAACGCATTTTTGAGATAAACACATATTTAAGATTTTGTTATAAATTATATATATCACTTGTAGAGGCTAAGCGGCACGTAACCCTTGAAGTCCCACGCATCGAACCGGTTAATATTTGGAATAGCGAGTCACTGTTGAGTAGTACTACTGGGTTTGACAAACCCCACCCGACGCTAAGCTCAACTGGAGGTTGAGTGGGTGTAATTTTTGGCTAACACTTACCATGGTCTGGGTTGACCTGGTGACGGGCACTTGATAAACAGTCAGCTTCGGTCTCGAACCACTTAGTAATACTTGTTGTATAGACTTGCTGTAACGTGGTTACACACTTAAACGCTGTAACGTGGTTACACACTTAAACGCTGTAACGTGGTTACACACTTAAACGCTGTAACGTGGTTACACACTTAAACGCCGTAACGTGGTTACGCAAAACTTTTAAACGCGGTAACGTGGTTACGCAAAACACTTAACGAAAACGCTGAACTCAAACGCTAAACGATTTGTCTTATATAACTTGTGAACTCACCAACCTCGTGTTGACCCCTTTTAGTATGTTATTCTCAGGTAGCCGAGGCGGGCGCGCGGTTTAGGAGCATGCATTAATTGTTAAACATCTTACTCTGCAAACTTAATTTTAGCATTTACATTTGGTTTTAAGTCGTCCTGCGTGACGCAACTTTTGAATTAAGGTTTTACGCTTCCGCACTTATTTTTCATTTAAACGTTTTCTTTGGTTTGGTTATAACTAATGATTCCGATCCTGCCAGTTCACACCCTCTGACGGTAAAACTCCGTTAGTGGATTTTGAGGGTGTGACAGATTGGTATCAGAGCCATTGGTTATAGCGAACTAGAAACTGCATGCATACTAGACTATAACCGCGACGACCCATTAGTTATAATAATACGCACTGCATAGGTTTGTGTAGTCTTGTAATCTTATCTCTTACCTCTTTCGCTCATACGCGCGCGCATACACGGCTTACCTGTAGGAATGTCGACGCCACCCTCATCATCATCCGATTCGATGACGCATGCTCACGGGAAGGAACCTCAGTTACCTACCGCCTCGCCACCCCGCGTAGTCCCGGAACTCGAAGCTCCTGCACCGAAGAGGTACCGCCTATCCGGAGGCTTGTATGACAACGACGTTAGCTGGGAATGGTACCCCAACATGATCAGACGTATGGTCTACCGTGAACAAGTTCCCCCATTGCCACACCCGAACCACCCTGCTTATCCCAACACCCTACCACCTATAACCGAACCTGTAGAGCGAGTTCTCGCAGCTGTCGTTTCTTGTTTGGAGCGTGATGTGGGTTACATGCGCTACACTAGAGAAAATGTTGCCAGACTGTTTAAAGACGGAACCGAGACTCAGGAGGAGATTGCCCGCATGGCAGCGGCAATGAATGAAATGCAAGAGACTAGTGAGCAACAAACGAAGGTTATGATGAAGATGCAAGCCGAGATGATAGACTTGCAAGAGCAACTCCAAGAAGCAAGGACCCGAACCGAGATAGCACTCGAGCGTTGCGATGACCTACAAATGCAACTTGCTCAGAACGCAGCCGAACCCGAAGCAGGGCCCGAGGCCGAGCCTGAGGCGGAGCCTGAGGCCGAACCTGAAGAATATTTCGAAGAGGAGCCTGAGGAGGATCCCGAGGAAGATCCCTAGGAGGAACCCGAAGAAGAACCGGAGAAAGAACCGGCTGAGCCAGAGGCACACTCAGAGGTGTCCACAGACGATGTGCAGATGTGCAAATTCTTGGATTGGAACTGACTAACGCGATGAACTGGGAGGAGTTCAAGAACATGATGCGAGAGGAGTACTGTCCGAGAGAAGAGATTTCGAAGTTAGAGTCAGAATTTTGGTCGCTGAAGATGGTGGGCTCAGAAATTGAAGCCTACACTACTCGTTCGCACGAGTTGGCTGTGATGTGTCCGCGGATGGTGGATCCGCCGAGCAAGAGGATAGAAATGTACATTGATGGGTTAGCACCACAGATTCAGGGTATGGTGACGTCTTCCAGACCAGCCACGATCCAACAAGCGATCCGTTTGGCTCACAAACTGACGGATCAGGCTGTGACCCAGGGTGCGTTACCACCGAGGGGTTCGACTGTTAAAGCCCGTGACAACCCGAGTAATGACCACGCCAGCAACAGTAACAACAACAGCAACCCGAACAGCGGGAAGAGAAAGTTCGACAACACCAGATCTTCATCCTCGAACCTCCCACCGCAACAACACTACCGTAAACCCGAGTTCACCCGGAGCTTTAACACTCAGAATCACAACAACAACAACTCCAACAACAACGGTAGCGGGCAGGTTTCGAGCGGATATGCTGGGAAGTATCCAAAGTGCAACAGGTGCAACTATCATCATGTTGGCCAGTGTGACCGTGTCAAGTGTCAAAGATGCGGAAAGATAGGTCACCAAGCGAAAGAATGTAGAGGAGACCTTGCGGCAAAGGGTGCTCCTAAGCAACCGATGACGACTAAGGGATGTTTTGAATGTGGACAGGAAGGTCATTTCCGGAAGGATTGCCCCAAGCTGAAACATAATGACAACAATGGGGGCAATGGAAGTGGCACTAACGGTGGAGGAAATGGCAAAGGAAGAGCGTTTGTGATTGGATCGGGTCAAGCCCGCAATGATCCGCATGTGGTGTCCGGTAAGTTCCCTGTAAACGATTATTTTGCTTCCATTTTGTTTGACACTGGAGCTGATAGGAGTTTTGTGTCGAAAGCCTTTAGCCAACTTTTAGACCTTACTCCAACCCCGTTAGACGCTAAGTTTCCTGTTGAATTAGCTAATGGTAAAACTGTAGTAACAACTCATATACTTGCGGGATGTAAGTTGAAACTGTCAGGTCATGTTTTTGACATCGACCTTATTCCTTTTACGCTTAGTAGTTTCGATGTCGTTGTCGGCATGGACTGGTTATCCGAGAACCGAGCAGAGATTATATGCCATGATAAAATAGTCCATATTACCACCCCTTCCGGCGAGATCATTTCGGTCCGAGGCGAGAGAAGCGGCATGACCAACAGCATCATCACCCTTATGAAAGCACAGAAGTATCTACGAAAGGGTCATCCGGCAATTTTGGCGCAGATTGTTGAGAAACCGCGGAGGAGAAACGAATTGAAGACATACCGGTTGTGCGAGACTTTCCGGAAGTTTTCCCGGAGGATTTGCCCGGACTCCCTCCTATTCGTCAAGTCGAATTCCAAATCGAGTTGACACCCGGTGCAGCACCCATAGCACGAGCCCCGTATCGACTCGCACCGGCGGAACTTCAGGAGTTGTCCACTCAGTTGCAAGATTTGTTGGATAAGGGTTTTATCCGACCTAGCTCATCGCCATGGGGAGCCCCTGTCTTGTTTGTCCGAAAGAAAGACGGGACTTTTCGGATGTGCATCGACTACCGGGAGTTGAACAAGGTGACGGTCAAGAACCGTTATCCTTTACCCCGAATTGATGATTTATTTGACCAGCTTCAGGGATCGAGTTACTACTCGAAGATCGATCTACGATCCGGTTACCACCAGTTGAGAGTGCGCAAAGAAGATATTTCAAAGACAGCTTTCAGAACACGGTATGGTCACTACGAGTTCTCGGTTATGCCTTTTGGCCTAACCAACGCGCCAGCCGTATTTATGGATCTCATGAATCGAGTATGCAAGGCGTACCTCGACAAGTTCGTGATTGTTTTCATCGATGATATTCTTGTCTACTCCAAGAACGAGACTGACCACGAAGAGCACTTAAGGATAATTCTGGAACTACTGAAGAAGGAACAACTGTATGCTAAAGTCTCGAAATGTGAATTTTGGCTTCGCGAGGTTCACTTTTTAGGACATGTGATCAACGAGAATGGTATCCATGTCGATCCCGGTAAGGTAGAGGCCATCAAAAACTGGGAAGCACCTAAGACTCCGACTGAAGTGCGACAATTCCTAGGACTGGCCGGCTACTATCGGCGTTTCATCGAGGGATTTTCAAAGATTGCTCAACCCCTCACCGCTTTGACTCACAAGGGCACTAAGTACAACTGGGGTGACGCGCAAGAATCCGCTTTCCAACTCTTGAAAACCAAGCTTTGTAGCGCCCCTATTTTAGCCCTCCCCGAGGGAACGGAAAACTTTGAGGTACACTGTGACGCATCTATACAAGGTCTCGGTTGTGTGCTGATGCAACTCGAGAAGGTTATAGCCTACGCCTCTAGACAACTACAGGTTCACGAGAAGAACTACACGACCCATGATTTGGAACTCGGAGCTGTGGTGTTTGCTCTTAAGATATGGAGGCATTACTTGTACGGTACCAAGTTTACCATTTACACCGACCACAAGAGTCTCCAACATATCTACGATCAGAAAGAGCTGAACATGCGACAGCGTCGTTGGGTCGAGCTGCTTAAAGATTATGATTGTGCCATCAAGTACCACCCTGGCAAGGCCAATGTGGTGGCCGACGCCCTCAGCAGAAAAGAAACAGAAAAACCCAGACGAGTAAGAGCATTGCAACTTACGATTCATGCCAGCTTACCCGATCAGATTCGCGATGCGCAACTGGAAGCTTTGAAAGATGAAAATCTTCCATCGGAACTCATGCGGGGCATGAACAAGCAACTTGAAACCAGATCGGACGGGGTCCGATATTTTGAGAACCGGATTTGGGTTCCACGATACGGAGAGTTGAGAACTCTAGTGATGGACGAAGCTCACAAGTCCCGATATTCTATCCACCCTGGCTCAGATAAAATGTATCATGATTTAAAGGCACTTTACTGGTGGCCGAACATGAAAGCCGACATTGCCACCTACGTGAGCGAATGCTTGACTTGTGCCAGAGTCAAGATTGAATACCAGAAACCATCTGGTCTACTGCAACAACCGGAACTCCCAATGTGGAAATGGGAGCACATCTCAATGGATTTTATTACGGGTTTGCCTAAGACACCGACGGGATGCGATACCATCTGGGTGATCGTTGACCGGTTGACTAAATCGGCACATTTCCTAGCGATTAAGGAAACGGACAAAATGGAAAGACTGACTCGAGTATACATGAAAGAAGTGGTGTCTAGACACGGAGTGCCTGTCTCGATCATTTCCGATCGAGATTCTCGTTTTACCTCACACTTTTGGAAGTCGCTGCAAAGCGCACTGGGCACACGTCTCGATATGAGTACAGCATACCATCCTCAGACGGATGGGCAAAGTGAACGGACTATTCAGACCCTGGAGGATATGTTGCGTGCATGCGTTTTAGATTTCGGAAAAAGTTGGGAACCCCACTTACCCTTGGTAGAGTTTTCGTATAATAACAGCTACCACGCAAGTATTAAGGCAGCGCCGTTTGAAGCGCTGTACGGACGGAAGTGTCGATCACCACTCTGCTGGGCAGAGGTGGGTGACAGCCAAATCACTGGTCCAGAACTGGTACTCGAAACCTCGGAAAAGATTGTTCAAATCCGAAATCGCATGGCAGCAGCACGGGATCGCCAAAAGAGTTACGCCGACAAGCGCCGAAAACCTCTCGAATTTAGAGTGAACGATCGGGTGTTACTCAAAGTCTCACCTTGGAAAGGTGTAGTTCGCTTTGGTAAGCGAAACAAACTCAACCCACGGTATGTTGGTCCGTACCGGATAACTGAGCGCATTGGTCCGGTGGCGTACCGACTGGACCTACCAACAGAACTCAGTGGCGTACACGATGTATTCCACGTATCAAATTTGAAGAAATGCCTATCTGATGAAACCCAAGTAGTCCCTTTGGAGGAACTGCAAGTTGATGAACAGTTACGGTTCATTGAGGAACCAGTCGAAGTTTTGGATTGGGAAACCAAAACACTCAAACACAGCAAAATTCCAATCGTTAAGGTTCGTTGGAACTCGAGACGTGGACCGGAGTTCACGTGGGAACGCGAGGATCAAATGATGAAAAAGTATCCTCACCTTTTTGAAGGGCTAACCAAACACCGAAAACCGCGAAACCCGGCAAACCGTCAAACATCACCGAAGGTATGAATTAAATTTCGGGACGAAATTTCTTTTTACTAGGGGATGATATGACAAACTGAAAATTTTTCTTCTTACTCTTTCAGACTCTCATCACGACTTGACTCAAATTTTCGGGACGAAAATTCTTTAACATGGGAATGATGTGACAATCGTCAATTTCAGGTTAACTCCGTTAACTCAACTCCGTCAATTCAAACTTTAAGATCGTTGAATCTATAACGTACACTTCATTACATTTAAACTAGGGTTTAAATGACGCGTAACACTTACTACATGTGTAGTCTTTCGGGATTTGCACCGAAACGCAAACGAGTTGACGCAAACGATTGATAAATAAACGATAAACGTAAAAACAATAATTATGTGATTATTATGTGTTAGGATTATGTGCTATGTGATAAAACTATGGTCATGTTAACTTATTGGGCAAGTATGATGGAATGTTCTAGAAAAACAACCCTTGGAAAGAAGAGGGACTAGAGTGTAACTTGTATTATTATAAATACATCACTAATAAACAAACCCTAACTTATTATTAACCTACAACCCTAAATCGGCTCTCTCTCCCTCTCTTGATCCACGGCTGCCGTCCACCTTCATCACACACACACACATCAATCAAGAGATTAATCCAAGAACTAGGTGCTAGGAAGGTATACTTGATCATCTCTTACCTCCTTGTTGTGTAATTTTGATGTTTAATGGGTTGTATGTAAACCCTAACTCAGCCGATTATATGTATGTATGTGATCTGATAGTTGTTAGTTGGATAATAGATTGATAACTAGATTGATGTTGTTGCATGATTGATTGTTGTTCTTGATTTGAATTAAAACACAAACCCTAATCTTGTATGTATGGTGTGATTTATATGCATGGATAGTAGTTATGGTGTCTAGAGGGTTATATGGATGCATGATAGTTCATAGATTGTTATGATGTTGAGTTTTGATGTGAACAGATTCTGGACAGAATATATATACGATGTTTAACTGACTGTAACGAAGTGTAAACGTGAAAATTGATTGAGATTGTGAGTACTGCAGTAAACTAGGTTGAGTCTAGTTTCTATAAAGTATAAATTCGTAATTTTTGGATAAGTGGAAGTATACTTTTATGATTTTACAAAAACGTGATGCAAAGCTGAGCTGTTAGACCTGCTGTTAGGTTATATTGTAAATTCTATATCTCATGAACTACGAGGCCAATTGGGTTGGTTCCACTTCTGGAAGTTGACTCACTGAGTTAGGAACCAAACCCAAGTGGTCTTGCATTTATTGGATTTTTCGTTTACCGGGAATTGCAAATAACATTCTGTTGTGCATGAATCTGACTGATATGAGTTTACTGTAGTGTTTTGATCATTATGAGAAATCTATATGGAATAAAAATAATATAAAATATGTTCTGGAAACCTAAGACATGTATGTTTCAGTGGTGATTTTTGGTGAATTAATTGAGATGATATGATCGGTGAAATAGTACAATCTTTCAAGTAGAAATTCTGTCACAATGAAACTAGCTGCTGAGTTGTATAGGAATGCATGAAATATGATAGTTTTTATATAATTGTGGTATTTTGACCAAAATACCCTTGCGGGGAATAATTGCTAGTTGATTGCCATGAATTGACCAAATTGCCCTTATGGGGAATAATAGTTAGTTAGTCTTTGTTTGTTGACCAAAATGCCCTTACGGGAATAATTGCTTGTAAGTATGTTATTAATACATGACACGAAAGTAATTGCTCACTCGTGTATCGTATCACAATTGTACTTGTTTAAATCACACACGGTTCACAAACGAAACACGAAACATGATACGTGCATAGGTATTATGTGCCGAGTCTAGAGACTCGTTAAACGTTCCGATACTTAGAAAATCTCTTTGTTATTTTAGAACGCTAGAGAGTTTTCTACGACGCGCATCACTCGGTGATCTAATTTGGAATATTCTTCGCAAACAGTGAGTTCACTTACCCCGCTCTTTGAATTGTTTTCAAACGTTTTTCACTTGGGGGAGATAACATACTCCGATAAACGCATTTTTGAGATAAACACATATTTAAGATTTTGTTATAAATTATATATATCACTTGTAGAGGCTAAGCGGCACGTAACCCTTGAAGTCCCACGCATCGAACCGGTTAATATTTGGAATAGCGAGTCACTGTTGAGTAGTACTACTGGGTTTGACAAACCCCACCCGACGCTAAGCTCAACTGGAGGTTGAGTGGGTGTAATTTTTGGCTAACACTTACCATGGTCTGGGTTGACCTGGTGACGGGCACTTGATAAACAGTCAGCTTCGGTCTCGAACCACTTAGTAATACTTGTTGTATAGATTAGCTACCTATCGATATATAATTTGACATAACATTATCTGGTAACACTTAAACGCTGTAACGTGGTTACACACTTAAACGCTGTAACGTGGTTACACACTTAAACGCTGTAACGTGGTTACACACTTAAATGCTGTAACGTGGTTACACACTTAAACGCCGTAACGTGGTTACGCAAAACTTTTAAACGCCGTAACGTGGTTTCGCAAAACACTTAACGAAAACGCTGAACTCAAACGCTAAACGATTTGTCTTATATAACTTGTGAACTCACCAACCTCGTGTTGACCCCTTTTAGTATGTTATTCTCAGGTAGCCGAGGCGGGCGCGCGGTTTAGGAGCATGCATTAATTGTTAAACATCTTACTCTGCAAACTTAATTTTAACATTTACATTTGGTTTTAAGTCGTCCTGCGTGACGCAACTTTTGAATTAAGGTTTTACGCTTCCGCACTTATTTTTCATTTAAACGTTTTCTTTGGTTTGGTTATAACTAATGATTCCGATCCTGCCAGTTCACACCCTCTGACGGTAAAACTCCGTTAGTGGATTTTGAGGGTGTGACAGATAACACGTTGAAGACACCTGTCGTATAAGCTACACCGACACAACAAGTTCCACAACAGCAAACTTCTAATATGAAGACACCATCTAAAGCTGCTAATTTTGGAAGATTTCCGTCGATCGATAAGGGTTGTTTTGGTGATTTCCAAACATTCAAGGAGTTTGATTCATTGAAGGGGATCGTGATTGAACAGGGTATTAAGATTGATAGTCTAGTGGTAGAGAATGAGAGGCTGAGAAAGGAGAATGCTGAACAGAAGAAAGTCATAGAGGATGGAAAACTAAGATGGAAGAAACAAGTTGATCTATTAAATTTGCATATGAGGTACTTTGCTTTGATGGAAGAAAAAAATAGGAATCAATTTAAAGAAAGAGTTGGAGAAATCAGATGTTGATGATAGAGTGTTTGCCAAAGTATATGGTGGAGAGGCTATGATGGAGGAAATTGATTTCAGAATGCAATTTGATCAAGATATGGTGGACGCAAAGGGAAAAGGTAAAATTGATGAACCTGTTATTCAAGTTAAAGTCCAAGATGTTGGTACTTCATCTACTGTTTAGCTATGGTTGTTGATCCTATAGTTGTTGATCCTATGACTGTTATACTAGTTATGGAACCAGTGGTAAAACCTGTTGTTTAACCTATTCAAGATCCTGTTGCTGAGGAAGGTGATCAGGAAGATGATGATGAAGAAAAAGTTGATTATGGAGACTGCCCGACTAGTGACGATTTTGATGACAATCCTGACGATCCGAGTTCGGGTGGAGGTGTTGGTATATTAGGTGAGTCTGGTTCTAGTGTTAATGTTGAATCTGATGTTGAACCATCTATTGTAGAAGAACCAAGTCAGGAGGAGAATACGACTGGTGGTAATGTGGAGGAGTTGTAATTGTTGGATGTCGAGCCATTATCAATTAAACCTCCGGCTAGATTTTCTGCTACTGGAGAGGAGTTAGAAGGTGGTGTGATTAAGATGACACGTGCTGATATTGCTCGATTATTAGAGGTCACTGAGGATGAATTCTTATTTGACTTTGAGCAAGGTTTAGATACTGTTGGAGGTATAGATTTTGTACTCGTTATTGAACCGATATTGAAGGAGGAGTTAGAAAAAGAATTAGTGTCGTACGTGAATGCAGATCATGAAATTCCTGAGTTCGATGAAGATTTTGATGAAGAAATAGATATGATCAGCCAGGAATTTGACAGTCAAGGTAATCCAGTACCGAGTGATAAGGGAAAATCCATTGAAGAATACGAGGTGAATATATACTTGAAGCCTGTCAAGTATTATAAAAAGGAAGAGGTGATTAAGCTTGGGAAAGTGGTTAGTATATCATCTTCAATAATTCGAGTGTTTGTGTGAGCTGAAATCGTTACCCTGGATGGTTATTTTTGATATAGTTGATAAAAAGCTATTGTGTTGTCCCAAAAGAGGCCCTATTAAGGAAATCTGGGAATCATCAAGAGGCAGGAAAAATGTAACTTCAGGAGCTGGGCACCTCAACAACCGTTCTTACATGTGTCTTGTATCAAGAAGGATCTTGAAACCAAAGATTATGTTAAAACTTGGAGGTATAAGAAGCCGGAGACCTTGAAAATAATACCTATGTACCCGATGGAGCAAGACTTCCATGTTTATTTCAGATGGTGGTATTATGATGTGAATAGGGGTGAGGCTATGATTGTTTTGAATCGGGATGGTGTTTGGGATGTTATTGATGTTATGGATCCCATGTGGCTAATTAATTGCTCGGAGAAAGTCATAGACGTTCTATTCAAGCACAAGATCCAGAGAGGGAGTGAAAAAGATGTCGAATCTGCTCTACAGTATCATCGGAGAAAGTCATAGACGTCCTTCATGTCGAAGTTTGTCATATATATAAGATACATGCTGGACAAGTGTGGAAGAGCAAATGGAGAAGACTGGGAGAAGAGGAAAAGCGCAAGGATAAAGAAAGGGAAAATACTATTAAGAAGAATAGGGAGCGAGCTTCACGGTCAAAGTATCAGTATAAAGGTACTGGTATATCGATCCCTACCAATCAGAAGCCCTCTAAGAAGCGATCTTGGGAAGATATACGTAGGGAGTATAGAGAAAGTGTATTTGGCATGAAGGACTAAAGATTGAAGACCTAGAAACATTCAAGGGGTAGTTTGTAGAGTCATAATGTCTATTTCTATGGTCTTATTATATTTTGTATGCTTTAAATGTCAAATATATGTAATAGGATGTTCATGTAGCGCATAAGTCAACATCCAGCAGATAAGTTTTGCGGCGCCAAAACTTATGTGCCGTATATCATATTCGCTAGATGCTGGTCTTTGTTCAAGTCTATAAATATCTTGACTTATGCATGAACAATAGGACTTTTGCACATTGTCACATCCTAAAGAGAGAAACTATACTTTGAGAGTCATATCTTTGGTAATTAATTGATAATCTTAATGAAGAAGATATTCATGTTTCTTGTGTCTTTCCGTCTTTGAGGAATTGCGCGCCCTCAAAGTTTGAGCAAATAACATTCGATCCTTACTTACATCCAACGTCAGCGTGAAACGTTTTCTTTTTCATCATTACAGTCTCTAATGAAATGATGTCTGATTTCAATGTGTTTGGTTTTTGAATGTTGAATAGGATTTTTAACAATGAACCTAGCAGCAGTATTATCAATAAGAATAGGAGTATTTAGAAAGTTCAAACCGTAGTCCAGCAGTTGGTTTTGATTCCAAAGAACCTATGCACAGCAAGCAGATGCAGCAATGTATTCAGCTTCATTAATTGAAATGGATAATGTAGTTTGTTTCTTGCATTGCCAAGATACCAGTCTGTTTTCCAGAAACTGACAACCACCAGTGTGGATTTCCTACTCATATTACACCCATCATACTCATCATCTGTGTAAGCAATCAGATCAAAGATCTGTTCTTTCAGTATAAAATCCCCAGGTCAGGCTTCCCTTTAAGATATCTTAATATTCTCTTCACAGCAAGCATGTGAGAAACCTTAGGATTAGCTTGAAACCTAACACATACACACATAGCAAACACGATGTCAGGTCTTGATGCAGTCAAATACATTAAAGATCCGATATTTACTCTATATTCATGTTGATCCACTGGCTCCCCCTTTTCATCAGCTACCATCTTTTCATGAATGTTCATTGGAGTAGATACTGTCTTTAGATCATTGCACTTAAACTTTGTGAGAATGTCTTGCACATACTTGGATTGATTATTGAAAATCCCATCAGCTTTCTGTTGAACCTGTAATCCAATGAAGAAGTTCATCTCACCCATGGAGCTCATATTGTACTTAGACTTCATAACTGCCTAAAAATCTTTGCACATCTGTTCATTGGTGGACCCCAAAATAATGTCATCCGCATACACTTGAACCAATAACAGATCCTTCCCTTTTCTTTTAAAGAACAATGTCTTGTCTATAGCACCTCTACAAAATTCATTGTCTAACAAATGATTTGATAGTTCATCATACCAACTTGGAGCTTGAAACAATCCATACAAGGCTTTGCTTAACTTGTACACCCTATTTAGATAGTCCGGATCTTCAAATCCTGGTGGTTGAGTAACATACACCTCTTCATCAACCTTTCCATTCAGAAATGTAGACTTCACATCAAGTTGATACACCATTATATTCATTGAAGCAGCATATGTAAGAAAGATTCTTATGGCTTCCAATCTTGCCACAAGAGCAAATACTTCTTCCAAATCAATTCCTTCTTCTTGCAAAAACCCTAGTGCTACCAATCTTGCCTTATTCTTCACTACAATACCTCTTTCATCCTTCTTGTTCCTAAAGACTCACTTGATGCCTATTGCATACTACCTCTTGGCTTGTCAATCAAATCCCAAACATGTAGGGATCTGAATTGAGCTAACTCTTCTTGCATTGCCTCCAACCAGCTGTTGTCCTTCAATGCTTAATTGGTGTTTTTGGTTTCAATTTGAGATAGAAATCAAGCATACAAACAGATATTTGTTGTTTCTGAGGCATTTCTTGTCACCCTTTCATGCAGGTCACCAACGATGTTTTCAATAGGATGATTTCTTTTAGTAGAGGTTGTTTAAACAATATGTTCTGCATTGATTTCTGAATCCAAGTTTGAAACATTTATTTCAGGCTCTTCTTCTTGATCATTTTAAGCATTTGGAGTAGGTTCCATGTTGTTCTCCTAAATTTGAAGTTGAAGCTTCTTTGCTTCCAATTTGAAGAGTATCAAAAAATGATTGAAACATAGTTCGATTTGCAATTTCATCAGCTTGATCTATCTGAGTGGTTTCTTCAGATACTTCAGGTGTTCCCATAGGCATTTCAGCATCATTGTTAGCATTCTGATTCATATTGTCTTCAACATTCTGATCAATTTCACCCTCTTCAACTTTATTCTCTCTTTTCTTTTGAAATTCAAACTCTCCACCATTTCCAGCAACCTTAGACCAAAGTTTGTCCAAATCAAGTCTTTGTTCATTTGCAGCTTCTGGAACAATGGTCTTGTAAGCTCCTTCATTAAGGTCTTCATAATATATCTTGAATGACTTAATCAGTTTTTCCAAATTAAACAACCAACTTGGACCATCAACATTGTTGAATTGATTCTCATTAAACACAATATCAGAAGATTCAATAACACACATATGCTCTTTCACATAAACTCCGTATGCCTTAGACTGTGAGGAGTAACCAACAAAGAAGCATTCCAAAGACTTGGCTTGGAATTTGTTCAAATAATAATCGGTGTTCAGAAGAGAACACTTGCAGAAAAAACGCTTGAGGAACTTCACATGTGGTTTTCTTTTGAACAAAATCTCATATGGGTTGTTGTTGTGAGATTTGTTGAGTAACCCCCGATTCTGAATATAAAAACCTTTGTTGATAGCTTCTGCCCAAAAATTAACAGGTAGATGGGCATCAGTAATCAAGATTCTTGCAGCTTCAATCAAAGTTCTATTTCTTCTCTCAGCCACTCTATTTTTCTCAGGTGTTCTAAGAGCACTAAATTGTTGAAACATTCCCTTAGCCACATAAAACTCATCCATCACCCCATTCTTAAACTCAGTTCCATTATCATTTCTAATCACCTTCACTCTCTTATCCAGCTGATTCTCCATTCTAGTCATGTACCCCTTTATCAACTCAGCAATTTCATCTTTGGTTGCTAAGAAAAACAGCCATGTAAATCTTGAATAATCATTTGTGATTGCGAGACAAAACTTCTTCCTCCCTACACTAGGTAAACTCACAGGACAAAAGAGATCCATGTGAAGTAATTCCAGCACTTCTTCAATTGAATTTACTAGTTTTGTCTTGTAGGCTGATTTGTGTTGTTTTCCTTTGATGCATGAGGAACACTTGTCATCCAACTTGAACTCCTTGGTTAGAAGACCAATCACATGTTATCCTTTCACCAGCTTGTTCATGTTCTTCAGAATAAGATGACACATCTTCCTAAGCCACAACGTTGTTTACTTCTCAGTTGCCTTTAGCACAAAGCATGATCCACCCCATGATATTGCATTCTTCATTCTCAACTCATATAAGTTCCCATTCATGGGTGCCATCATCATGATCATGTTTGGAGATATCAAAAACTCAGGTTTTAGAATGAAGCAATGTGCATCATCAAAACCAACTTTATACCCCTTGTCACAGACTTGAGATATACTCAGTAGATTGTACTGTAGACCCTCCACATTCAACACATTTTCAAAAGATACTTTTCCATTGGTAAGTGTGACTCTTTCAAAAGATACATTTTCAACACATTTCCAAAAGATACTCTTCCAATTATTTTCCCCCATTCTCATCACTTCAAAATACAACTAGTCCTTCATACTTCTCTTCATAATTCACAAGTGATCTCCTATCACAAGTCATGTGCCTGGAACATCCACTATCCATGTACCATACAACAGTAACCTCAGTGGAATGTCCCTACACATAAAGAAACAAACTTATCAGTTATGATTTGAAGTAAAAATTTTAACAGTTTGCATTTTCGTAACAATAGTATTATAAATGTCAGTTGGAACTGGATCTTCATGCAAAACTTCACAGGAATCATCAGATTCATAACCAATTTCAACTTTGCTATCCCTTTCTGGAATCACACATGGTTCTAACACTTGTTCTTTCCTTTTCAAACTAACTTTAGTAGTTTCTTCATTTGTCTTCCATTGAAAGCCTCTTGACTCAAACCCTTGCTTCAAGAGAAACTTTTCATCACCATTCAATCTATCCAGCCCCTTCTTACTAAACTTCTTAGTCACATCAGTATTTCTTATTTTTTTCTTTGGCATGTGCATTTGAACTTTCATTCAGTTTCAGCATAGCTTTTAATCTATTTTCAACCTTAACTCTATCATCTTCTAAATCTTGATCACATTTCTCATTTCTTAAGTACTTTTTATACTTCTTCTTGTATAGACCTAAGTCCTGTCCACATAACTTATCATGAATCACATACTCATCTTCCTCTTTATTCTAGCATGAATCTATATGATGACCATAGGTGTCACGTTTCTTGCACCACACTTTGCCTGAACTTCCAAGCTCTAGGATACTTTGTCATTTCTGAACCTTTCACTTGGTTTAGGCACATCCAATCCCATGATTTCTGAGCATATGTGCATTTGTCAAAATCCACCTGAATTGTTCCACACACATCTATCTTTGGCTGATCTTTGGCCTTTAAAAACTTTATTTCCTTCAACTACATTGTGGACTGATTGATCTTTCTTCTCTGTCTGGACTTGTTCTTCTTCTTGGCACAAAGTCAGGATCTCCAACATCAAATAGCTCATGATTGGAGAAAATTAGATATATTGATTTAATTTTGTCAACACCAGTAGAGCTCTTGATTCTTGTTTTATGAGACTGTGAATTTCCACACAACTCAAACACCTAGTGATCATCCCTCATCTTTTCATGGTGTGTTTTCAGTTTGTTAGACTGCTTTGGTAATCTTGGCACCTTTTCAGTTGATTTCTTCTTATTTTACTCTTCACTTACTTCACCTTTGCTGCTGCAGCTACAAGAGCTACACTCACTTGAAACATCTTCCTTTGTCTCCAAATCTTACTATTCTACCCTTTTCTGTTCACTCTGATCAACTGGTGGAACACTCACATCTATAACAAATTCACCTTCTGTACTGACAACCACATTCTCATAGAGACTTACAAACTCCTCTTTATCCTCAAAATTTGAATTAAACTGCTTCAAGTACTCTTTTCTATTTTCTTTCTGAACCTTCAAAGGATATTTGTCACAAAATGGTTGTGATAATGTTTTGTACTTATCTTCTGGTTTCCTCCTCTTAATTTTACCCATAATGTTCACAGTTGATACAAGATTCTTCAAGAAGTCAATCTTTATCTGAAACTCAGTGTTCTTCAACTTTTCTTTAGTATACATCTTCTTCAACCCTTCAACCTCTTGATTTAGTCTTGACTGAGTTTTGTAACTTTCAACACAATCTTCTTCCAAACTCTTGATTTGGTTCACGTAATTTTTCTCACTCATATCATAGAGCCACATCCTTCCTGCTACACTCACCTGCCATTTTCCTACTTCTCTTTTCAAATCGTCAATTATTAGTAACAAGTCAGATGCTGAAGGTTCAGAAGGTACCTGTGAACGTGATGTTGCTCCTCTAGTTTCATTGATCTTTGCCATGTAGGCAACATTTACCATCTCCATCTTAGCTGCATAGTGATCGCCACATTCCTTTGATCCCTTCCTTGATTGTTCACTCCATCTTGCCCCCTATTCTGATTAGTTTGAAGTTGAAGCTGATTGTTTCTAGGTTTCTGTCGATGGTTGGTTTCTTGGCTGATAGTTTTGCTGGTTCTTATTCTGATTTTGATAAAACCGTGTAACGCCTGTTAATTTCCGGTTCCAAGAGTTAAAACTTGTAGAGTACGTATAATCCTTGGGATTTATCCTATGTTTCTCGGAAGCCTTTGCGTCATCTCGGTACGTTAAATCACTTAGGTTTCCACCCAAGTTGCTACACACTTCATACTGGAGGGACTAGAGTGTAATTTATTTTATATCATAATATATAAGAAAAAAAAAACCTAACCCTAATACCCATGCAGCGCCGATCGGAAGAGAGACCCCCCCTGATCGAAATTCTTCTGTCCAGCCAGCTTTGATCCGTAAAAACTTCAATTCCAGGTCGGTTTTATGATTCCCCATGTCTCTTACACGTTAATTGACCTTTGAATTACGCGTATTGATCGAAAAACGGCTTGTTGTAGGCTAACCGGGTGGCTGTCCAATTGAGTTTTTCCGGGACTGTTTTGAGTGAGGTTTTTGCATCAAAATCCTCCTAGGTATGTGTAGTACATCATATTAAAATTTCGTGGCCATTGGAGGTGTTTAGGTCGGTAAATCCATTTCAGTTCGAAAACTAGGGTTTATTGGGTGTAGAATTGTCAATTGTTGAGTTTGATGCGTTAATCGATTGAATGACCAACCGAATCAGTTTGCATGGCCCTAGGGGGGTTTAAGGGCTGTGGGAAATTTTTTTTTTTTTGGAAACTCGGGGCTGTTTAGGTTGGTGATTAGTTAATCGAGTCGGTTGTGCGTAAATGGTCGTTTAAACATTAAAGTGAGCGTTGTAAAAAGGAACCGTCGACCCTATCAACTCAGGGGACATAATTATGATGTACGAAAAGGTTAAGATGGGAATTTGGTCCATTTGGGGCTGATTTGTTTGAAAATTGGTTTTAAGATTTGGTGCGCGCAAATTCAACTCGATTTGCATACCAACGGGTGAGTTGTACATCATGGTTAACCCCGACCATGATCGTAGGGTGGATTTGGTTAACTGAAGGGTTTTAGGGGCTGAGGTAAAGTAATTGGGTAAGGATTGGGCCTCGGGCCAAGTTGGTGGGCCTCGGGCTAAAGTGTTGGGCTTGAACGGCCCATTAGGCAAGTGTGTTCTTACGGTCTAGTTTGGTAACACGTTGTGTACAATTTACAGGCTCTTACTTGTGAGTGTGCACTTAGGGAGTCCTTAGCTCATTGCTGGTGTTTGGTTGACCTCAGGTGAGGTCTTGATGCCCCGTTTAAATCTTTATAAGTTTTGGGCTAGCATGCACACCTAAGCGATTTTGCTTGATGAAATGTTTTAAAATATTTTGCATAGGCTTCCTAGTATTGGTAGGCCTTGGAATGTTATAGAATGTGCGTATGTATATATATTATTGTATGGGCAATATTTGGCGAATGTTGTAGTCGTTATCGACTACGGAATGTTACGTATGCCTACTTCGTGTTTGCATGCTGTGATTGGAATGTTACGTATTGGGGTTGTACGTTTTCTTGGCCCTGAATGATATATATATATATATATATATATATATATATATATATATATATATATATATAGGAATGCACGTATAGAGATGTTCATACGTAAGGATGATTATTTATTAAATGTGACGACCTAACTGGTGTATTTCCGTTTACAGTTTTAAAACCGTTGGAATGATTATTAAGACTGTTGTTACTTATTTAAAACTTGAACTCACTCAGCTTATGCTGACTTTGTGTGCATGTTAGTGTGAGTTTCAGGTTAGGAAGAGGATGCCTTATCGCTTGGACGTGCACGAAGCTACTTGGACGGTGAAGAGCATACGGGATTTGAAGACTTTATTATTAAACATTTCCTTTTAAAAATTTTTATTAAAGATAATTAAGTTGGTTTTGGGCAAAATTTCCCGGGTTTTGGAATCTTATTTTATTATTTATGTTTTTCGCTGAATTTTACTGTGAAATTGGTTACTTAATGGAACGATTGATTTTTTTTTAGTTTAAATATTTTATAAGTGTTTTGTATGATTACCAACTGTGGGGTTCCCGGGGTTCGGGGCCTTACA
Source organism: Bidens hawaiensis (assembly GCF_021521415.1). Taxonomy (NCBI): domain Eukaryota; kingdom Viridiplantae; phylum Streptophyta; class Magnoliopsida; order Asterales; family Asteraceae; genus Bidens; species Bidens hawaiensis. Next base: position 696,997 of record NW_027491382.1, on the reverse strand, counting down.
AGTTGGTATCAGAGCCTTGGTTCGAGGGATCCGAGCAACCCTGAATGCTAGGACTCGAACTGTAAGAAAAGAGACACGTATGCCCACCGCGAGTAGCTGTACGCCAAGAGGTAACTTTTAATTATTTAGTCATTCCTTTAAATTTAAAAGTTTCCAGTATGTGATTAACTGTTTAAGTGTTAGATAGAAGGATAACGTGATTAGGGGCAGGGGGTGGTTAGGACGGGCGGGTAAAGTAAACGACTAATTACACTTGATCAACGTCATTAGCAGTTTACCCTTACCTTACATGTTCTAATTATCACTTGTACTTGACCGTGTTAAAATTCTGTCTTTGTAGGGATAAGTCATGGTTAATACTCGAGCTGCTAAGAGAGGTGGTCCTAGTGTTCGCGGCCATGGTCGTAAGCCACGAGCCGAAGCCGAGAGAGAGATTCCTACTCCCCAGCGGGAGGAGACGCCGATTCATGAGGAGGGGGATAATCCCGCCTTAGATCCTGCTATGCGCGCGGCTATCACCGACGAGGTTTACCAGGTGCTCCATAGCGCCATTCCCGAGATCGTTGCTGAGGCCGTTAGGGCCATGGAAGAGTCATTTGTTGGTAAAGGTTCGGATAAAGGAAAAAGGGTAAAGAGACGCAGGTCGAGCAAGAGGAAGAGGTGTATGTACCGAGTGGCGATGAGGACGAGGTTCGGACTATTAGTGTATCTACTCGGGGTTGTTCGTATGGGGTCTTCAAAAAGTGTGACCCTCCTTCTTTCGATGGTACTAAAGATGCATTGGCAGCACACCAGTGTGTGAGGGAGATGGAGGCTGTTCTAAGGGTTAGTAAGTGCAAGGGAGATGACATGGTGACTTATGCTACTGCCTCGTTTCGTTTCGAGGCACTATGTTGGTGGGATAACTTGGCGCAGGCTATGGGTGATCGTTCGATTAGGAGGATGACGTGGGATGAGTTGAAGAAATTGGTTCTCGATCAGTTTTGTCCTCCGCATGAATTGAATAAGATAGAACAGGAATTCTTGACCTTGGAGGCTGGTACTATGTCGCATCGGGAGTATACCACCAAGTTTAACAAGATTGCTCGATTATGTCCCGATTTGGTTACTCCCGAAGCCAAGAGGATTAAGAAGTATGTGAAGGGCCTTCCGGTGGATATTCGTAGGGGTGTGGTGACCACCGACATGAACTCCTTTCACTCAGTGGTTACCTTGGCAGGTACATTGTATGATCAGAGGGAGAAGTTACAGCCAACCGAGGCTAGGAAGACTTGGAACAATAATTCGTATGGTAAGCGGCCCGAGGGAAACAATTTTAGTTCGTCTGGGAAAAGGGGGAAGACTAAGACTTCTTAGTTTATAAGGGATGCGGCATTCAGTAATTGCAAGAAGTGCGGCAAAATACACAAGGGGGAGTGTAAGAGTGGGTCCGGCACCTGTTTTCGTTGCGATAAGGTTGGGCACCCCCATTACGAGTGTCCGACTCTGACTTGTTTCCGCTTTAAGGGTTCCGGTCACTTGTCATCAAACTGTCCTACCAGTAAGGTGGGGGGATCAGGTCAGGGGACTTCCTCATGAGGGAATATGGAAGAGAAGCCGAAGGCCAGGGTAAGGGCCTTCAACATCTCCAAGAAGGAGGCGAAGGATGATGCGGATGTCGTTTCAGGTACTTTTCCTTATTTAGTTTTTATTCCACCGTTAGAATTTCTGAATTCTTTGGGATGGTATGTGATGATCGTGTAGCTAAGCAATAGTATAATATTATCCCAGGTACCTTTTTACTTGATGAATTACAGGCGCCAGTCTTATTTGATTCGGGCGCCAGTAGAAGTTTTGTGTCCACCGCTTTCTGTTCTTCGGTGAGTAAATCTCCGGAGCGCGTAGTCGATGTGTTTGAGGTTGAGGTCACCGTAGGAAAATCCGTGTCCGTGTCTCGGGCTATTCAGGGTTGTTCCATCGAGTTGTCTGGGTATAGATTTCCGGTGCGATTGTATTTGATGCCGCTTGGTTGTTTCGATGTGGTGCTCGGGATGGATTGGCTCGGGAGTGTTGCTGCTCAGATTATTTGTGGTCAGAAAGTCGTTCGTCTATGGGCCCAGATGGGACTCAAATTACGGTCTTCGGTGATCGAAATGTTGCGACGCCACATATTATATCCATGCTTAAGGCGGGAAAGTTGATGCAGCGGGGGTGCAGGGCATATCTTGCGTATGATATAAACGTAAATACCGAGGTGGCTACCTTCGGTGATGTTCCTATTGTTCGGGATTTCCCGGATGTATTTCCAGATGATTTGTCAGATGTGCCGCCGGATCGCGAGGTCGACTCCCAGATTGACCTTGTACCGGGCGCCAAACCCGTTGCCCGAGCTCCTTACCGCCTAGCACCGAATGAAATGAAAGAACCTATGGCTCAGTAGGAAGACTTGCTCGATAAGGGCTTCGTTCGACCGAGCATCTCACCTTGGGGTGCCCCAGTCTTGTTCGTTAAGAAGAAGGACGGTAGCATGCGGATGTGCATTGACTACCGTGAGTTGAATAAGCTCACTGTTTAGCGGAAGAGAGACTCCCCCTGCTCGAAATTCTTCTGTCCAGCCAGCTTTGATCCGTAAAAACATCAATTCCAGGTCGGTTTTATGATTCCCCATGTCTCTTACACGTTAATTGTAGGCTAACCGGGTGGCTGTCCAATTGAGTTTTTCCGGGAATGTTTTAAGTGAGGTTTTTGCATCAAAATCCTTCTATATATGTGTAGTATATCATATTAAAATTTCGTGGCCATTGGAGGTGTTTATGTCAGTCAATCGATTTTAGTTCGAAAACTAGGGTTTATCGGGTGTAGAATTGTCAATTGTTGAGTTTGATGCGTTAATCGATTGAATGACCAACCGAATCAGTTTGCATGGCCCTAGAAGGGTTTAAGGGTTGTGGGAAAAAAAAAATTTTGGAAACTCGAGGCTGTTTAGGTTGGTGATTAGTTAATCGAGTAGGTTGTGCGCAAATTGTCGTTTAAACATTAAAGTGAGCATTGTAAAAAGGAACCGTCGACCCTATCAACTCGGGGGACATAATAATGATGTATGAAAAGGTTAAGATGGGAATTTGGTCCATTTGGGGCTGATTTGTTTGAAAATTGGTTTTAAGATTTGGTGTGCGCAAATTCGACTCGATTTGCATACCGACGGTGAGTTGTGCATCATGGTTAGCCCCGACCACGATCGTATGGTGGATTTGGTTAATTGAATGGTTTTAGGGGCTGAGGTAAAGTAATTGGGTAAGGGTTGGGCCTCGGGCCAAGTTGTTGGGCTTGAACGGCCCATTAGGCAAGTGTGTTCTTACGGTCTAGTTTGGTAACACGTTGTGTACAATTTACAGGCTCTCACTTATGAGTGTGCACTTAGGGAGTCCTTAGCTCGTTGCTGGTGTTTGGTTGACCTCAGGTGAGTTCTTGATACCCTGTTTAACTCTTTTTAAGTTTTGGGCTAGCATGCACACCTAAGCGATTTTGCTTGATGAAATGTTTTAAACTATTTTGCATAGGCTTGCTAGTATTGGTAGGCCTTGGAATGTTATAGAATGTGTGTATGTATATATATTATTGTATGGCCAATATTTGGCGAATGTTGTAGTCGTTATCGACTACGGAATGTTACGTATGCCTACTTCATGTTTGCATGCGTTGAATGGAGTGTTACGTGTTGGGGTTGTACGTTTTCTCGGCCCTGAATGTTGTTATTGAATGTTATATATATGTATATATATATATTTATATATAGGAATGCACGTATAGAGATGTTCATACGTAAGGATGATTATTTATTAAATGTGATGACCTAACTGATGTATTTCCGTTTACAGTTTTATAACCGTTGGAATGATTATTAAGACTGTTGTTACTTATTTAAAACATGAACTCACTCAGCTTAAGCTGACTTTGTGTGCATGTTAGTGTGAGTTTCAGGTTAGGAAGAGGATGCCTTATCGCTTAGACGTGCACGAAGCCACTTGGACGGTGAAGGGCATACGGGATTTGAAGACTTTATTATTAAACATTTCCTTTTAAAAATTTTTATTAAAGATAATTTAGTTGGTTTTGGGCAAAATTCCCAGGTTTTGGGAACTTATTTTATTATTTACGTTTTCTGCTGAATTTTACTGTGAAATTGGTTGCTTAATGGAACGATTGATTTTTTTTAGTTTAAATATTTTATAAGTGTTTTGTATGATTACCAACTGTGGGGTTCCCGGGGTTCATGGCCTTACAAACTGTGTTTGATTGACTTCGTTTCCATATTTCCTAGGAAGGTTGCACTCCCTGGCAGAGTGTCCTGGTTGCTGACAATTGAAGCAGATGGCTTTTAACTTGTCAAACCCAATTCTATCACTAGGACCAGAGATGGTTGATCTTCCTATCCTATTATAAAGCCTCTTGCTTCTAACTACAAGCATAGCTTGCCACTTGAGATCCATGTCTTCCAGATCATCAGCATCAATCTGTTCAAGTTCTTCTTGAACCACGCTTGTATGGATCAGATTCTTAGCCACAAATGCATTATAAGATCCAGTGAACATTGAAAACAAAGCCTGATAATCATTTCCTTGGCTTGAGTTGTTTGGAATATATGTAGGTTGTCCACTTGAATTTGATGCATTATCATTGTCTTCCAGCATCTGCACATTAAATCTTTGTTGGCTTAATCCAGAAGAATTAGGATACACTCTTGGTGTCTCTGAAGTCACGGAATTGAATCCCGAAGGTTCTTCAACTATTGGGTGATGCTGTTGAGACCTTGTTGAGAGATGGCTCACTGGTGCAATCAATGCATTCGATACTAGGAAGCTTGGTCTCTCTTCCTTGATAATGTTATTTCCAATCATCTCATGTTCAGTAGTTTGTAGGAATGAGATGACATTATCAAGCTTGAAATTTGGAAAGTTAACCTTCTCCCTGATGAACTTGCTTGCCGTGTACCACTCTCCAGACAATGAAGAAAACAAATTCTTGTTTAGATCAAAGTCAATAATATGTAGATCGGTTGTCCTTATCTCATTTACTATTGCAATAAACCTTTGCAACACAAACTTTACTCTATCTCCTTCCTTTAACTTAAAACGATCCATTTGTTGCTTCAGCCTATCCTTCTTGATATCTCTAAGCTCAACATTCCCTTCAAACGTCTCAACAACCGCATCATACATGGCCTTAGCATTTGTTTGACGATTCACACAAGTTAATATTTCCTATGACAACCTTAACTTTAGCATAGAGAGAGCCTTATCATCTATTCTTTACATTTGTCTCTCCAACACTGTATTTGCATTTGGAGCATCTGATGGAACATAAGGACCATCTTTAATTGAAGCCTAAAGCTCCATGTAATTGTGGTTCACCGCAGCCTCAAACAACACCTTCCATTTGATATAATTCTCTTGGCGCAAAAGTCTTGGGATCTTGTTGGTAGAAACTTCTTAATCGTCTACACTCTCTTAACTACCTTAGATCTAGTGCAAAACCTTTACAATCGCAATGTTCCCAACTCAGTGGTCTTCAAAGAGCGTACAAAGCTCTAAGACCACTTGTCAGGACCGAGATCTCGTGTTACGCTAAAAGAGTTTGTCAACACACACACACACGAAATCAATATATGAAGACCCACTGATTATACCTGGCGGAATCAGTTATAATCAGGATATTGGAATAGCTATACGGTTGTCTAAAACACTCATTAATATACTCAAAAGATTTCCAGAATATTATAATATTCACTCAAGAACAGTGGTTTTGATACATGACTTGGGCGTCTCGGTCTTTATTATATTATTATTATATTACTAGATAATGTAAGGGGTATTTTGGTAACTACCCCATTCGCTCTCTTGTATAGCTATTCGTTACCCCGTAAACGAATAAGCTACATTCGTTATACGTGTAAGCCACATTCGTTAACCCTACCTAACGAATGTGACAACGAAAGATAGGCAGTTCGTTAGGACTAATGTAAACACTAATTAATCTGTTCATTCGTGATATCTAATATAACGAATGACCCATTCGTTAAGGTTTAAATTAACGAACGTGTCATCGTCTATATATACTTGTAAACATTGTTAGTAAAAAATAGATCTTTGATTATTACTCCCAAGCCTCGTTACTCTGCCGAAATTCTCTTTGAACAAACATAAACACACACTCTAATCATATCCATCCTAATTGCATTGATCTCCATATGAGTATCACGATGTCATGATCGATTTAGATCCCTACGTGCTATGTCAAGTGGTATCAGAGCCACTAGATCGGATCTTCGTGATTATTCATCGGCATAGTGTATTAATTCACCCAGGATATGATCAATTTCATTATGAATTGATATAAATCATCATTTGAGAGGTTTCGGTGAAACAGAGGATAGATATATAAGAGTAATTGGATTCGTTTAAGTATAATTGGAATTAGAATTAAAGTAATTTGACTGTAAATGGTGGATTGAGTTAGTGTTGAGTGGTTTTCGGATTGAATTAAGCTTGAATTTAGAATGTACGTTAATGGCGGTGAAGTTTGAATAGGTTTAATTGAGTTTAGATTTGGATGGGTTGTGAGAACGGACTGATATTATGAGGTTCGGAATTGGATTCCGAGTATTTTGATATAGGTTTTGATTAATTCAAACTAAATTGGATCATTCTAGACATAGGATTGATATTCAATATGGCTTGAAGGTTTGAAGACTGATTCGTTAGTCTGATATCTTATTCGTTAGTCTGATTCATTAATGTTTGAATTGTGATTCGTTAGGATTGAAGAAAAATTCGTTAAACTGTCTAACTGATCATTCATTACTAATTCATTCATTGTCTTCATTCATATAAACAGTGTTCATCATTCGTTTAGTCCTTATTCGTTAGTCAAACATTCGTTCAACTCATTCGTTACCCAATCACATTTGCTACCTTCACTCGTTACCCTTTCAACATTCACATTCGTTATACATTCGTTAAACTTAATCATTCACATTCTCTACACATTCGCATTGTCTTATTCTAAAATAGTGCTTATTCGTGAACAGCGATCATAATCTGTGTCTTTTGACAAGTTTAGTCCTTTGACTATTAAATTTTGTGAATTCATGGCTTTTCAAAGTCAAGCATCGTATTATGCCTTAGCCTCGCACAACACTTTAATGCGGTAGATTTTATCGATGGACAACGAAATTGGGTCACACATAAATGTCCCAAACTTCTGAAATTATCTGATTTTGCTCGTTGGGAGCCGAGGTTTCGTGCTCATCTTGGTTCAGTACATCCAAGTAGTGTGCATTATCTGGATATGGTTTATAAGGCACCTCTTGTGGGAAGTGAAACAGTTGGCTGGACTGAGAAGGATCATGACCATTATGAAGCTAATGAGATTAAAGATGCTGAGAATGAGACCAAAGCATACTCGACTCTTACTATGGCACTACCTGAGCACATTTTTCATCAATAAAGCAATATCAAGACGTGTGCTTCGTTATTTGCTACCTTGAAAACTCGAAGTCTATGGAACACTCGAGAGAAAAAAGACTCTTGTGTAATTTCATTTTAGAAATTTTACTCTGTTGAAGAATGAGACTGTGGAAGAAATGATCAGTCGGTTCTGTCTTCTTGTTGCGGAAATGACACCTGTTAAACTGGAACCAACTAAGGTGGATAAGATTGATACTTTGAAGAACGCATTACCACCTACTTACTCAACTTTCTTACTTGTGCTGAAAGAGAATGGTTATTTTTGTAATGATCAACTCAGTTCGGAACAGTTTATCAACAAGTTAGAAGATAATCAAAATCAAAATCCTACTCTCTATGGTGGATCATTGCCTACAAACAATGCTTCAAGTTTAGCCCCGATCACCGCTTTCTTCTCACAAACATCACAAGAAGAGTTTCCTAATGGTAATATCCCGCCAAATGTATGTTTCATGGTGTGTGGTGCCCACTCAGGTTCAAGTGCAAGTTCCTCAAGCTCTTCAACTAATGTTAATCTAAAAGAAGCGGAGCAGCAGTTCCCATTTTTAAGTGCGTTTATGTCATCTTACAAACAACTTGTTGAGAGTAAGATTGCAACTACTGAACTCACTGATGAGGATTATGAACAGATCCATCCAGATGATCTAGAGCTAATGGATCTGAAGTGGAACATAGCGATGATAGTCCGTAAAGTAAAACGTTTCATGCAACAAACTGGAAAGGACCTACCAACTTTAAACAAAAGGGTTGGGTTCAATAAATTGAAAGTAAAATGCTACAACTATGGAGACTTTGGACATTTTGCCAAAGAATGTGATAAACCGAGGAAAGAATACACGGGTCCTCGCAATGCTGAGAAATCTTAAAGAAAAAGTTCATCTGGAACTGACAAGAAGAAATCTTCTGAAAGGGATCAAAATAAGCCAGCTAACTCACAAGCTCTCGTTGCCAATGAAGGATTGGATTGGTCTCAACGACTACGGGTAAACCAAGCAAACCTTGCTATGGTAGAACCGGTAGAACAGTTTGAAGATGCGAGTGGCGATAACTTATCAGATGGAAGTGACACGTCTGATTCAGAGACTGATTCGGATCATTTGTCACCTAAGCAAACCGAATCTTTTTCTTGTATGGCAAAGATTGAAGAGGTATGTACTAAATCCTCACTTAATGTATCTGTGAATGAACCACAAGAAACAGTAACTACCCAAGTTGTTACTGAGTGTAATTGTTGTGTTGAACTCAAACTCAAACTTGAGTCAGCTTTTCAGCATAACACTACACTCATGAACGAACTTTTCATGGTCAATGAATGTTTCAGACAAAAATCCAAATTGTTGGAGCAATCGACACTTAAAATTAAAAATTTGTTTGTTAAAAATCATGATCTAAAAGCAGAAGTTAACTGTAAAATTGTGGTAGTTGAACAACATTTTCAGCAGATTCTCAAACTCCGAACTTGCATTACCAACTTAGAGAATGAAATTTTGGAAAACTTCGAGACTCCTCATTTATCTTAAATGAAATTATTGAAGTAAATAATAATCATAAGAAAAATGGTAAAGTAGGATTGGGTTATGTTGAGATTCCTCCTCCATTCAAAGGATATTACAGTAACATTCCTGTTGTGGAGCAATCTGCAAACCCAGAAATGCCCAGTTTTGATTCCATTAAAAATGAAAATGTTGATTCAACTAAATCAAAAATTCAAGAACCGATTCATATTAAAAGTAATTCAGTCTTTACTGAAAATGAATTGGACGGTTCAATTGAGGAATTAATCGAACCGGAAGTGATTGTCAAAAACGATAACATACCTTCTGACAATCATATAATGTGTGAACCCGAGGAATTCGAACAAGCTGTGTATGGTTCGAAACCCTCGAGAGATTACTTGAAAAAGCCAAATGTGTCACTTAAAATAAAAAAAGCAGACAAGCCTACTGTGTCTGATGAGGATTTGATGAAATTTATCAAACCACAACATGATTCAACCAAAGGAAAGGTTTTTAAATTAAAAGGCTTATCAAAAATGTTTTCGGATAGAGAAATTCCATTGAATCTTCTAAAACCCGAAATGTTTGAAAGCGTTTTTCAAGATGACACTTCACAAGTTGTTGAACTTGAACAACAGTTTCGTAAATTTAAATCAACTAATGTTCAAGTGAAACCTGTTACTAATGTTTGTCAACCTATAAAGTTTGTGAAATAATCGGGATTGGAAAGTTCTTTAAATATTTTATAAACATAAAAAGGGACTAACTCATGAGGTTTCAAATTCAGTAATTGTTGAAATATCAACCATTGATGTGGATCAACCTAAACATGAGACCAAAACCAGGACTTCACCACAGAAAATGTTAGATACTCGCTTATGCTTTAAATGTGGTGAAACTGGTCATGTGGCCAAGTAATGCCATTCCAAGGTTGATAACACCAGTCATCAACTAAACAACCCATTCCTATGGTTGAAATGAATGAGAAATCTAAAGAATCTCAAGTTGATGATTCATTTATAATGTATTCCAACATCAACCCAAGGAAAGTGGTTCGGGTTGAAGTTCCTAATGTAAAAAACATATTGGTTGACCGTGCTCAACCTATTTGTAAAAACAAGGACTCGGGAATAATTCGTGACGGCTATCTGAAGAAGAAAACCAAAAAAACCCTCACATATTCCCAGGTGCCAAATACAAGTGTTAAAGTAAATTTATCTCCAAAAATCTCAAAAGGAGAGCCTAAGACTGAGGGTTGGGCAGCCTTTTTGAACTAATCATTTTACTGTTTGTGCAGAGTTCATCTAGATCTGTATCAGAACACAAATGGATATTAGATAGTGGATGCTCTCGGCATATTACCATCAACCTTGATCTTCTTGATGATGTCAAAGATATTCAGGGAGGTTATGTTGCATTTGCTGTAATAATGGTGGAATGATAACAAAAGAAGGAGAGGTCTCAAATGGGATGATTACATTTGAGAGAGTTAATTATTGTGAAAAAGTAGATCACAATCTGTTAAGGGTCTCACAGATCTATGATAAGAAATATACTACTATTTTCACTGATAAGGAGTGTGTTATCATTCAACCGGGATACACGATTCCTGAAGAGATGGTTGTCATGCTATCTCCTTGATCAAATGATATTTATGTCCTCGACATGAGTATTAATGTAAAAGTTTCACCCTCTAAAACATGTTTTGTCTCCAAGGCTACGGAAAAAAAATAGATTTTGTGGCATCGACGCATGGTACACATCCACGTTGCAAAATGAATCATCTTATTGCTAATGATTTGGTGGATGGTGTGATCCTCAAGAACTTCAAGTTGAACGATCACTGTGTCGTGTGTAATAAGGGGAAACAGAAGAAGAAGTCACACACGTGCAAATCGATTAACTTGATTATCAAGCCGTTGGAACAACTTCACATGAATTTATTTGGTCCAGTGAATCGTGCTAGTATTGCGGGTTATTTGTATTGTTTGGTAGTAACTGATGACTTCTCGAGATACTCATGGGTGTTATTTATGGGTTCTAAGGATCAGACACCTGTTTTAATTCAGAACCTTATCACAAAGATCGAATCACTTTATAAACTGAAAGTGAGACGAATTCGGAGTGAGAATGGAACTGAGTTTAAAACAATGTATTGGATTTCTTCTGTATTCAAATGGGAATTCATCGGGAATTTAGTGCTTCATATGTTCCTCAACAGAACGGAGTGTCTGAACGAAAGATTCGGACGTTGATAAAAGCAGCTAGAATAATGCTTGCAGATTCTAAGCTTCCTGTTCAATTCTGGAACGAAGCAGCTAGAACAATGCTTGCAAATTCTAAGCTTCCTGTTGAATAGCGTCCTAGCGGTAAAGAGGTTCAATAAAACGAGTTATGAACTTCTGAATAACCGTAAGCCTGATCTAAAGTATTTGGAACCTTTCGGATTTCCACGTACGGTATTGAAGAGAAATTCCGAGAAATTTGATGAAAAGGCGTTTGAGGGTTACTTTTTGGGTTATAATTCTCCTAAGAAGCGAATCTTCAATCTTTCTTCTGGATGTGTAGAAGAATGTTATCTCGTAGATTGTCAAAGCTACACTACACCTCCAGCTGGTACAGGTCCCGATTGGATGTTCGACTATGATGGTTTATTTAACTCGTTTACTCCAGCAGTTGATGAAATACTTGAAGACTTGGTCTGATCGTATTTGGAAGAACGATTTCTTCCTATTACAAGTTCTTCTTTTGTTGATGTGAACGACACTCCTAACATATCTGGATGAAGCTTCTGATGATGTTGACTTTGTTGACTCGTCTTCAATTCCATTGGATGAAGCTCAAGGAACAAACGAGCCAATTCTAGTTGAAGATACATCATCAACTGTCTCTTTAAACACAGCAGAGGAAAATATCACCAATCTTGGTGATAATGTATGTGTACTTGCGAATCCTTCTTTAAGGATTCACACAAATCATCCGCATGAACAGATAATTGGGGATGTTAACGACTGTGTTCGAACAAGACATCAGCTGGCTAATGTATGTGACGATGTGGTTTATTGTAACATATCTCCTACAGATGATGCGATTTTGTGTGCTTATGCGGATTTGCGCTCAACGGGGATTCTAAACATTGCACGATACACTGGCTTTTTTTCTTAGATAGAACCGACAAGTGTCATTATGGCACTCAAGGAACCGTCTTGGGTTGAAGCTATGCAGGAGGAGCTGCAGCAGTTCGTAAGACTGGGTATATGGGATCTTATTGATAAACCCGACCGAGTAAAAAGGGCTATACCAACTAAGTGGGTTGATAAGTGAAAGAAGGACGACCCCGTTTGCACATGACCATAAATACACAAGCACGCTATGTAGTGTTGGACATAGATATTTGGGGCATATTGTGGGCGGAAAGGGGGCCACAGTGGTTGATTGGGCATCGGAAATGGATGCACGCAGCACAAACAGTCAAGGCTTCACTGTGACTTAGCATAATTACATCATTTACATACATACTGATATCATAATTACTAGTGCTAACTTGTGAATATTCATAACTGTTCTCTTGAAACTCGTGAAACTCACCAACACTAGTAGTTAACCCGTTTTAAACTGCTTTTCAGGTGTACCTAAATTGGAATAACTTGGTTATCTGCTACGTGTTCAAGGTGTGGTTGATGCTATGTGAATAGAAGCAAGGGTATTAGTAATAAGATCATATAGTTTAACGAACTAGCTTTGTTTGTATCACCTAGATTCTAAAACATTGACAGAATAATGTAATGTAATATAATGTAAATTAGTTCGTAATGTTTCTTTATAAACAATATTGTTGATACCAGAGGTGTTTCTTACATTCCCGTTTTATGCTTTCGCATTGTGCTAGTCGGGGTGTGACAGAAGTTGGTATCAGAGCCATTGGTTATAAGGGATTACGTTATCCCTTAGGGTACCTAAAATAAAATTGTAGGCTCGATTAATTCTAGGAAATAAGTAAATAATAATTTAATATTATATATTGATGAATGCCGGCATGAACTTGTAGGGCAAGTGAGTTATTGTGGTCCGGAACATAATACAGACTTGCTTGTACAAGAGAATTCAGGGAGAAGTCGCGAAACGTGTAGATGGGTAAAACTGGCAACATATGTGTATAAAAAAACGTAATACTAAGTACGTATATATATATATGTAAAAAACCTAAAAATGGTCCATAAACATGTTTTTATCATACACATGGTAAGGAACCTGGTTTGACAGTTTTTTTGGCCATAAACACGGATTAGATGGTTGAAACGGCATTTTTATGGTTCAATAGTTCGTTTTTACACCCTTGCCGAAACCCTAAGTCAAGGGCTGTTATGTTGATGAAAATTTGCTTGGTTTGTGATATAGGACTTGTATCTAGCCTGTATAGAAGCACAAGAGCTTGAAAACATGATTAGAAACACGGAAACGAACCAAAACCACTTGGTAATACCGCATCACTCGTTTACGGGCCGTTTAGGTTAGGGTTGTGATGTGCATATTGTTAGATCTTCAAATTTTTTAGGGAAATCAGTGACCATATCATTGAGTCCCTCTTCAAATTTGGTAATTTTTCGACCATATGAGAATATTTGGCGAATTTATTACCGAATTGGGACGTTTAATTGGGAAAAATAGTTAAAATGCTTGAACAATTATGAACTTTTGTAGGGAACTCGTATTTGGTATATTTTGATCACATATGAAATTTGGAATCATTTGGAAAAGTCTAAGTGTGTTTTATGTATATGCGTTCGTATGAGTTTTTATAGCCGAATTTGGCCCGAAAAGAATATTGAACAAGGTTGTCACATTCTGGAATTGACGCAGATGGTTTTGGGATATAATTTGAACTTCCAGGAATTTTTGTGGAATTTTTGGAAATCGTTTGGGATAAGCGGACGATTTTCAGGCTAAATATAAGAGGTAAAATGAATTTTTATAAATTAATAAATCAGTATATAATATCAGAAATATTTTTATTAAAAGCTACACATTTTATCTGATAAGTGGCTAAATTTTCAAAATGTAATGATTAACGGTTAATTAATTATGTTAATTTGAAAATTAAACAAATTCAATTCTAATAAAAACCGGCAAGTTCGTGATTAACAAATCTGCAGGAATAGCACAACACCAAAAGTGATCAAAAATCATATTTTTGGATTAATTAAGTAAACACGAACTTTTTATGAGAAACCTGGACAATCTGGATAGATTATGCGCGTTTCTTCTCAAATCAAACTGATTAAACGGAAACGGGTCTCGTAGCTAATCCGGGACCCCAATGTATGATCTTTCTTTATAACTTAATCATTTTATCGACCAACACATTTACCCAAGCTTACTTCCCCACAACTGTTTTCTGAAAGCCTAAACGAACAACTTGGCCCAGCTGGAAAAACGGGGAAACTTGGCCACGTTCTGGGCGTTACAGCTATACCCAGATTAGACATACAGCCCAGTTTAGTATTAAGATTATAATAATATTAATATTATTATAATATTGATTATAGGAACTAGTGATAGCAAAACGAACAAACCACGAGCTGACACAAGTGCTGATTATCTACTAAACAGTGAGTTTCATGACCCCTCTCTTTAAACAGTTTTATAAACTTTTTGAGTGAAAAGCATGTTTGATTACATATACATACCTGAAACATGTATTGATGTGAATTATCTAAGTGCTAACATACGAAAGTCCCCACTAACACAATGATTAACTTCGAGCCGGTGGCTTGTGAATAGTACTATTGGTTTGACAAACCCAAACGGAGCCGGCATGTGTTGCTTAGACTTTACCCCCGTTTGCACATGACCATAAATACACAAGCATGCTATGTAGTGTTAGACATAGATACTTGGTGCATATTGTGGGCGGAAAGGGGGCCACAGTGGTTGATTGGGCGTGGGAAATGGATGCACGTAGCACAAACAGTCAAGGCTTCACTGTGACTTAGCATAATTACATCATTTACATACATACATACTCATATCATAAATACGAGTATTAACGAGTGAATATTCATAACTGTTTTCTTGAAACTCGTGAAACTCACCAACTCTAGTAGTTGACCTGTTTTAAACTGCTTTACAGGTGTACCTAAATTGGAATAACTTGGTGATCATTTAAGATGTGGTTAATGCTATGTGAATAGAAACAAGGGTATTAGTAGTAAGATCATTTAACGAATTAGCTTTGTTTGTATCACCTAGATTCTAAAACAATGACAGAATAATGTAATGTAATATAATGTAAATTAGTTTGTAATGTTTCTTTATAAACAATGTTGTTGTTGATAGCAGAGGTGTCTGTTATATTCCCGTTTTACGTTTCCGCATTTTGTTAGTCGGTGTGTGACAGAAGTTGGTATCAAAGCCATTGGTTATAAGGGATTACGTTATCCCTTAGGGTACCTAAAATATAACCGTAGGCTCGATTAAATTTAGGAAAATAAATAAATAATAATTTAATATTATATATTGACGATTGCCGAGATGAACTTGTAGGGCAAATGAGTTATTGTGGTCCGGAACAATATAACAGACTTGCTTGTACGAGGGAAATCGGGGAGAAGTTGCGAAACCTGCAGATTGGTAAAACTGGCAACATATGTGAATAAAAAAAAGTAATACCGAGTACGTATATATATATATATACCATATACGTACCTATATGAAACATATATATATATATATATATATATATATTTATATATGTAAAAATCCTAAAAATGGTCCATAAACATGTTTTGATCATACACATGGTAAGGAACCTAGTTTGATAGTTTTATTTTTTTGCCATAAACACGGATTAGAGGGTTGAAAAGGCAATTTTACGGTTGAAAAGGCAATTTTACGGTTGAAAAGTTCGTTTTTACACCCTTGCCGAAACCCTAAGTCAAGGGCTGTTATGTTGATGAAAATTTGCTTGGTTTGTGATATAGGACTTGTATTTAGCCTATATAGAAGCACAAGTGCTTGAAAACTTGATTAGAAACACGAAAACGAACCAAAACCACTAAGGTAATACCGAATCACTCGTTTACGGGCCGTTTAGGTTAAGGTTGTGATGTGCATATTGTTAGGTCTTGAAAATTTTCAGGGACATCAGGGACTATATCATTAGGTGCTTGCTCAAATTTGGTAATTTTTTGACCATCCGAGAATGTTTGGAGAATTTATTACCGAATTGGGATGTTTATTTGGGAAAAATAGTTAAAATGCTTGAACAATTATAAAGTTTTCTAGGGAACTCAGGTTTGGTATATTTTGATCAAATATGGAATTTGGGATCATTTGGGAAAGTCTTAGTGTGTTTTGTGTATATGCGTTCGTATGAGTTTTTATAGCCGAATTTGGCCCGAAAAGAATATTGAACTAGGTTGTTACATTCTGGAATTGATACAGATGGTTTTGGGATATAATTTGAACATCTAGGAATTTTTGTGGAATTTTTGGGAATCGTTTAGGATAAACAGGCGATTTTCAGGCTAAATATCGCAGGTAAAATGATTTTTTATAAATTAATAAATCAGTAAATTTTATTAAAATATACATATTTTATTTAATAAGTGGCTAAATTTTCATAACTTAATGATTAACGGTTAATTAATTATGTTAATTTGAAAATTGCACAAATTCAATTCTAATAAAAACGGCAAGTTCGTGATTAACGAATCTGCGGGAATATCACAACATCAAGAGTGATCAAAAATCATGTTTTTTGATTAATTAAATAAAAATGAACTTTTTATGAGAAACCTGGACAATCTGGATAGATTGTGCGCGTTTCTTCTCAAATCAAACTGAATAAATGAAAACGGGGCCCCGTAGCTATTCGGGACCCCAATGTATGATTTTTCTTTATAACTTAATCATTTTATCGACCAACACATTTACCCAAGCTTACTTCCCCACAAATGTTTTCTGAACGCTTAAACGAACAACTTGGCCCAGCTGGGAAAACGGGGAAACGGAGCCACGTTCGGTTTTAAGTATTAGACATTGAACAACATCACAACCTAAGCCTATTGACACGTTCTGGGCGTTACAGCTATACCCAGATTAGATATACAGCCCAGTTTAGTATTAAGGTTATAATAATTTTAAAATATTAATATTATTATAATATTGATTATAGTAACTAGTGATAGCAAAACGAACAAACCACGAGCTGACACAAGTGCTGATTATCTACTAAACAGTGAGTTTCATGACCCCTCTCTTTAAACAGTTTTTCGAACTTTTGGGGTGAAAAGCATGTTTGATTACATATACATAACTGAAACATGTATTGATGTGAATTATCTAAGTGCTAACACACCAAAGTCCCCAGTAACACAATGATTAACTTCTAGTCGGTGGCTTGTGAATAGTACTATTGGTTTGACAAACCCAAACGGAGCCGGCATGTGTTGCTGAGACTTTACCCCGTTTGCACATGACCATAAATACACAAACACGCTATGTAGTGTTAGACAAAGCTACTTGGGGCATATTGTGGGCGGAAAGGGGGCCACAGTGGTTGATTGGGCGTGGGAAATGGATGCACGCAACACAAACAGTGAAGGCTTCACTGTAGCTTTGCATAATTACATCATTTACATACATACATACTGATATCATAATTACAAGTGTTAACTTGTGAATATTAATAACTGTTTTCTTGAAACTTGTGAAACTCACTAACTCTAGTTGTTGACAACCCGTTTTAAACTACTTTTCAGGTGTACCTAATTTGGAATAACTTGGTGATCTGCTACGTGTTGAAGGTGTGGTTGATGCTATGTGAATAGAAGCAAAGGTGTTGGTAGTAAGATCATATAGTTTAACGAACTAGTTTTGTTTGTATCACCTAGATTGTAAAACAATGATAGAATAATATAATGTAAATTAGTTTGTAATGTTTCTTTATAAACAATGTTGTTGATACCAGAGGTGTTTGTTACATTCCCGTTTTACGCTTCCGCATTGTGCTAGTCGGGGTGTGACAACTTAATAAAGTTCTCTTGTCCAAGTAGTCTTGGAATCTTGTTAGTAGACACTTCTTGGTCTTCCATTCGTGCGTAATGTATTTTTAAAGTAAAAATCCGTTTTTAACTTAAACATTACCGATCTGTGAACGATCGGGTAGTTTAAAGTAGTCAATCAAACCCTAATTGGTTAATTAATTATTTAATTCATTTTCTAAAACCTAATGTTTTTTTTAAATGATTATTTAAATATTTAATGAGATTTTATCTCATTCGTTAAGGTAATCTGGTGATTCGTTAACTTTGGTTTAACGAATGTCAAGACATTCGTCATTTATGCATAACGAATGATCTCATTCGTTGTGAAAGACATTCGCTTCTGCTGAGACTAACGAATGGAATACATTCGTATAAATAGTTAACGAATGGAATGTTAATGTATCTTCCGTTAAATATTAACGAATGTGAATCTGATTTGTTATATGTTTAACGAATAAGACTCTTTAATTTAACGAATAAGGACATTGGTTATTTCAAATTTGAACGAATGGCCTCGATTCGTGTGAAATTATTGAAGCTTATAATCCTAATGCAGACAAAGAGACTCCTCATTCGTCTGTATACTATTTCATCGAAAACTAACCAAAACTCTGGCCAATTTTTCTTAGAATTTCATACTTGCATTGCATATCATTTGATTAACATCTTGTTATTCTATAGGTAATTACGAGTTCAAGGATACCTGAATGATGATATATCATCGAGTATTTATGGATATAAGCTGATATAAGATAACCCTTTAATTTCTCTAAAACTATGTGTTTTTGATGAAAATAATGATCGATAATCATGGCTTAATGTATTAAACAAGTTTTCGAATCTGTTCTTTGAGTTTGATTGTGAAAATTGATAAGGATTAAATGGGTTTATCAAAGATGTTCGTCGTCATTGACTTGTTAGAGTCAAAGGTTCTTGTATTCTGACTTTTGATAGTCAGAATTAATTTAAAACAGATTCCTTATCTGTTTAGCGAATAACCAACTCATGTGCTAAGTTAGCGAATGTGGGTATGTTATTTGTAACTAATGTAAACTGTTTCATTAATAGTAATGAATGTAAACAAATATGGCTGATTCGTTAAATCTAACGAATGAAATTGATTCATTAAAAATAGATTCACACGAATGAGACATTTGTTTAAGAATTTATTAACAAATGATAAGCTCTCGTTAGTCAGTAGAATATTTTTTGAATATTTTACTAATGTTTTCTGATAAATAGAATGGCTAATGAGATCGTTCAGAATCCAGTTCCGAGCAACAACCAAATGTTATTCCAGAACAACAACCAGAGGTCCAGGCTTCAAACAAGTTGTTGTACTTGAGCAAGCTCCTGTGTTACTGTCATGGGATAAAAAGCACAATATTTGCGCCTTTTTACACGATAACTTTGAAGATTCACCGATCTTTGGCAGAATGGTTAACTTCCTACTACGATCCAGAATCTACAAGGCGATTGCTACTCAGACTTTGGTTTACCAAAGTATTATTCATGCCTTTTGGAATACCGCCACATTCAACGAGAAAAAGAATCAGATTGAGGCGGCAATTCAAGAGAAACATGGGGTAATAGATGTGGTAGTTATTAAAAATGTATACAAGTACTTGATGCATGTGCTGATCCATTATCTTGGTGGTAGAAAGGGTAGATATGATGAATGCCGTATCATGTTGCAATAAACGTTTGCAGCTTTTGTACTTAACAAACCATTCAACTTTTCTGAACTGGTTTTCTATCACTTAAAGGAGAATCTCACGAGCAGACACAAGTTCCTAATGTATCCGAGATTCCCGCAGTTTGCGATTCATGATCTCCAGCCTACTTTATTTAAAGATCCAGCTGATTTGATGAAGCTGGAACATATGAATGCTGAGACGATGAGGCGGTGACGTTCTTACCGTGGTCAAAGTATTCAAGATCGGCCGAGGTACAAGCGTTTGATTGGCCATCTTGCCAATATTGAATATGAAGCACCTTCACACGATCGTTGGGCTCATGATGATTCAGATTCTGAGCGTGAGGGTGGTGATGGTGGTGATAATGGTGGTGATGGTGGTCAGGGGCCAAGTTCCGTGTTAACGTATGCCCAGAAACGCAAGAGAAAGGGTAAAGAGCCGATGATGGAAAAGGGCGACAAACCAAAGAAGCAAAGGGTGAGACGGGGTTCAGGAATCTAGATTCCAAGTTAACAATTTGTATCTACGAGACTGTCTACACCTGTATCTATTCCAGCTTCGATTCCCACTTCTCCTACTCCTCAGATGATTCCGAGATCTCCTGTTGTTCCACGATCTCCTACTCCAGTTCATATGCCAATTTCTCCAGTACCTCCAACCATGACTTTGATGATTACAGCTATGTTGGATCCGTAGTTTGGAGATGTGTTACAGACAGTATTGGCTCATATGCCAAGCCCTCGTCCTCCTACTCCGACTACACCAGTTAGTCCGACCGCGTTGCCAAGACCTGAGCACTCGTTCATGTCATTAAATCGTCGTCTGGGTCCTATGCAACCAGTTCATCCGAAATTATATGGTATATCTTCTCAAGCTCAGTGGTTTTACATGCTGAATCTGTTGCATCTACAACAAACTCAGAAGCCAGCAGATCGAGCTTTTCATGAGTTAGTGCAGCAGAATATATTTAGGCATATTCAGTTTATTTAGAGAGAAAACAGGGAATTGAAAGCCCTAGTTGCTGCTCAGGGGGAGAGATTAGATAAGCAAGATGAGATCATCTTCCAACTTACATGCAAATATGATGAGTTAAAGAAGTTGAGGAATGATGATGAAAATCCGGATTAAGGGAACGTTGGTGATCAGCAACCGGATAGATTAGATAAGCAACATGAGATCATCCTCCAACTTACATGCAAAGATGATGAGCTAAAGATGTTGAGGAATGATGATGAAGATCCGGATGAAGGGAACGTTGGTGATCAGCAACCGGGCGGGAATAATACATCGTCGACAGGTAATCGAGCTGAGACGAGTGCTGGTCGTAGTAGTGAGGGTAATAATTTTCAGATTGTGCCATATAAGGATTATACACGAGCAAAGCATATCGATCTTATTCCGGCTAATATGATTTTGTTTGTGGCTATGAATGGGATTGTGTATAGTATGGTTAATGCTGATGAGATCGAAAAATTGAGTTTGTTGACCATTCACTAACCAAAGAACAAATTTCCCTACTTCTAGATCTGAATGAAGATGAGGTCGAGGAATTGGGGAATACAGTTGAAGTGGAGATTGATTTTGAGGAAAGTACAAATCCAGGCATTCCACGTGGGAATGTGCCTGAGTATGAAGAAGTGGAAATGGAAGACGTGACTGCTGAAGAATACCCTGATCTTTACGCTGATAAAAACAATGATTCAGGTATTCCATTCTTCACCAGTGAACATTTTGAGGCAGCAGAACAGCGTCTGCGTGAAGAGAGAGAGAAGTGGAATAAAGAAGCTGAAACCAGTCACTTATCTACTTAAGAGAAGAAACGAAAACATGCTTTGGATGGTATGTTTTGGCAAGACGTGAAGCGTATGAACAAGATGATCGAGACCTTCAGATACAATGAACCAGAGGAAGTCAGACTTGCGAAGGTCCAAGCATCAGCTTACCAGATGAAGAAGTACAAAAGTGTTAAAGACGTGAAAGGTGACTTGGTTGCTTGGCAGTATGATGCAGAGCTTAAAGTATATATCATCAAGTGGGAACATGGTATTTATTACTTTAAGCGTCCACACGATATTTTGACTATGCCAAGATGGGATGTGAGAACCTTAGCCAACCGACCATTTGTTAATCGGGGAAAAGATCAATGGGCGGAGTGGTCCTATGATCATCTGCAACATGAGACCAGATTTGGTTTCAAATTCTTCAAGCCTCATGTGCTGACACACAAATACATTTATGAGATTGATCCTCGCACCAACTGGAGAAAAATTATTTTGCAGGTCAAGCCGCCAAAGACTATGAAGAGAGCTCCAATGAAGATCTTCCCTCAGAGTTTATTCACTACATTCAACAGATGGTATTATGTTAATCATACGGGTGAAGCGGTGATTGTTTTGGGAACCGGATCTAACACAAGTGTTATACGTGTGATTAATCCGATGTGGCTTGTTAACTTATCGGAGTCTGATAACGACGCTTTATTTCAGAATCAGATCCGATTTTCTAACGTAAGCGATTATAATCTTGCGATGTAGTTTCAGCGGGTTGTTCGTGTCTGTTATGCGTTCAAGATTCATAGTTGCACTGACTGGAAGACGAAGATGTTCCAGAAGTAAAGTATAAAGAGCTCGAGACGAGGGGGAGTTTGTTGATACATGCCACACCCCCCGGCCGAAGGCGGTAACGCCAGGGCGTGCGTAGATTGAAATCATGCACATGGTATTAAATGTAAAAACTTATATTAAGCTAAACCAACAAATTATTTAAACCAAATATAGGTCAAATAGAAAACATGACATAACACTTTATTCATTCAACTTCTAAGTCTGACCCATCCCTTATATGAAACTACAAGAGTCTTCATAACTTAATTTCCATCACCTGAAAAAAACATGCGAGGGTGTCAACTAAAAATAGTTGGTGAGAACATAGGTTTTTAAAATAAGTTTTATGTTGAAAACATTCCATATGTGTGAAGTTACTTGTATACTTTTGTGATTACCACCAAACCTCTGACACGTTTAGTGAATCGTCTAATCGATTATCAGACTATTATGTTTAATGTTTAATGATCCTCGGATTCTGAACACACAGGCCTCTACCCGAGGCTTGCATGGGCGGGTGGACCAATAGATCTATCATCATACTACCACGGGCTTAACAAGTTAATGGTTGTATATGCGATTAAGTATACACTTGTAATGATTACACATAACGAATATAATGAAATAAAGCTTGAATCGGATAGCATGTATAAAACGTAGAATAATAAAGTTGTATGTTTCCACCCCGAAGTATAAAGCGTTTATAAGCATGAAAAGGGGCTACGAACTCACCTTGCTTGATGGATGAACACTAACACGAGCAAGAGTTTGTTGAACCGGTTACGGGATGCCCTAGATTATGTTATGATTTTTAAATTAGTTAAGAGTGTCGCATACTAGAATGTTCTAAACCAAGAGCATGACCTCCAGCAAGTTGATTCCCAGGTAAGAGTCTGTCACACCCTGACTAGTACAATGCGGAAGCGTAAAACAGGAATGTAACAGACACCTCTGGTATCAACACATTGTTTATAAAGAAACATTACGAACTAATTTACAATATATTACATTTCTTTGTTCTATCATTGTTTTACAGTCTAGGTGGTACAAAGAAAACTAATTCGTTAACTAAATGTTCTTACTACTAACACCCTTGCTTCTATTCACATAGCATCGACCACACACTTCAGGCAAGTAGCAGATCACCAAATTACTCCGATTTAGGTACACCTGAAAAGCAGTTTAAAACGGGTCAACTACTAGAGTTGGTGGGTTTCACGAGTTTCAAGAAAACAGTAATGAGTATTCACAAGTTAACACTTGTAATCATGAAATAAGTATGTATGTATGTAAATGATGTAATTATGCTAAGCTACAGTGAAGCCTTGACTGTATGTGCTGCGTGCATCCATTTCCCACGCTCAATCAACCACTGTGGCTCCCCTTCCGCCCACAACATGCCCTGGTAGCTATGTCTAACACTACATAGCCTGTTTGTATAAATATGGTCATGTGCAAACGGCGCTATGTGACACGGCAACCAGGCCGATTCCGTTTGGGTTTGTCAAACCAATAGTACTATTCACAAGCCACCGGCTCGAAGTTAATCACTGTGATCGTGGGGACTTTCGTGTGTTAGCACTTAGATAATTCACATCAGTACATGTTTCAGGTATGTATATGTAATCAAACATGCTTTTCACCCCAAAAGTTCGTAAAACAGTTTAAAAGTGGGGTCATGAAACTCACGGTTTAATAGATATTCAGTACTGTATCAACTCGTGGTTTGTTCAGTCCGCTATCAGTAGTTCCTATAATCAATATTATAATAATATTAATATTTTAATATTATTATAATCTCAATACTAAACTGGGCTGTATAAGTAATCTGGGTGTAGCTGGAATGCCCAGAAAGTGGCAACAGGCTTAGGTTGTGATGTTGTTCAATGTCTAATACTTAAAACCGAACTTGGCTCAGACTCCCGTTTTCCCAGCTGGGCCAAGTTGCTCGTTTACTGGTTCAGAAAGCAGTTATGGGAAAATAAGCTTGGGTAAATGTATTGGTTAATAACATGATTAAGTTATAAAGAAAGATCACATACTGGGGTCCCGGATTAGCCACGGGGCCCGTTTCCGTTTATTCAGTTTGATTTGAGAAGAAACGCGCACAATCCACCCGGATTGTCCATTTTTCTCATAGAAAAGTTCATTTTCACTTAATTAGTCCAAACATATGATTTTTGATCACCCTTGGTGTTTTGATTTTCCCGCAGGTTCACTAGTCGCGAACTTGCCGGTTGTTATAAAAACGGAATTTGTTTAATATTCAGATTAGCATAATTAATTAACCGTTAATCATTAAATTATGAAAATTTAACCACTTATCAATTAAAATATGTAGATTTTTATAAAAATATTTCTGGAATTTATTTACTGATTTATTAATTTATAAAAATTCATTTTATCAGCTATATTTCGCCTGAAAATCGTCCGTTTACCCCAAAAAATTTCCAAAAATTCCACAAAAATTCCTGAATACTCAAATCATGTCCCAAAACAACTTGTATCAATTCCAGAATGTAAAAAGCTAGTGCAATATTCTTTTCGGCCAAAATTCGGCTGTAAAAATTCACACGAACGCAAATAAACAAAACACCTTTAAATTTCTCCAAATAATCCCAATATTCATATGTAATCAAAATACATCAAATCTGAGTTCCCATAAAAATTTCATAATATTTGAAGTATTTTAGCTATTTTTCCCAAATAAACGTCCCAATTCGGTAATAAATTCGCCAAATATTCTCGGATGGTCGAAAAATTACCAAATTTGAACAGGGACTCATTGACATGGTCCCTGATGTCCCTGAAAAATTTCAAGTCCTAAAAAAATTCACATCACAACCTTAACCAAAATAGCACGTAAACGAGTGTTTCGGCATTACCTTAGCGGGTTTGGCTCGTTTCCGACTTTTTAATCAAGTTTTCAGGTTCTTGTGCTTCTAAGAAAGCTAGGTACAAGTCCTATATCACAAACCAAGCAATATTTCATCAACATAACAGCCCTTAACTTAGGGTTTCGGCTAGTGCACAAAAACGAACTTTTGAACCGTAAAAACGTCGTTTCAACCCTTTAATCCGTGTTTATGGCCAAAAAAACTATCAAAACAGGTTCCTTACCATGTGTATGATCAAAACATGTTTATGGACCGTTTTTAGGATTTTTACACGGTTAGGAATGATTTTTAGTAACCAAGACATGTTTTTATGGTATTAAACAAGTTTAAACAAGCATAAAAGCTACTTATTTAAGCTCCTTACCTTAGGGTTTGAAGGTTTTCTGGAAAATCAGGTTTAGAGCTGCTTGGACCTCAATTTTTATAAACTAAAATGGATGAACAAGCTTCCAAAATAAGTTTTATAAAAGAATGGGGGTGGGGGGTGGGCTGCGGCCGGAAGTTTTATTGGGTTACCTTGGGCCCAATTTGGCCCATTAATCTGATTCTAAAGGCCCAAATGTGAAAGCCCAGGTCCAAATTTAGTTCGGGTTCGGTTTTTGGCGCGAAAAACTTATCGGGTGCGTTAAACAGCGCGAAAACGAGTGTTTTTCGGCTAGTTTTGTGTAAAATTATAAAAGCATACTATATGTTTGTAAAAATCAAAAATATTTTCACGGATCGCTTAAAACATTTCAAATAAGTGTTTGGTAAGTCTTTTTCGGCTTAACGGATAATACAATGCTTGGTTTGTAACTATCTTTTGCGTTTAAATCTATAGCGGGTAGTTAAACGAGCATATTTTCGTTTAACTTGTTTGCTATCAAACTAAGGCCATATTTCTAATGTTTTAGCTTGTATTAAAAGTATATCACTCATAGATGGCCCCCCGAGATATCTGGGTCATAACCCGACCCGTTCGGTTAATCGTTCGTTTGTTATGCAAAAAGCGTTTATTTGCTTAATCGGTAAATACGTACTGAGGTGTACCTTGTTTTGGCTCAAATGTCACAGAGTCACAGGTCCAATGGGATTATTTACACCACTCTTGCCTTCGACAGAACCGTTTACTTGCCAGATGCATACATACCCGGTTTATACTCTATTTGTATAGTAGCTCAAAATGTTTTAGAATGATTTTGTTAAATAATAAAGTACGAGGTTAAAAGTGTAATATCATATAGTTTGGGTGTTTATTGACATTTAAGAAAGTATAGGGTTCATAGTGTATATATTATAGTTTAGGATGTTTATCAACATTTATGAAAGTATAGGGTTTAAAGTGTAAATATTATAATT
This sequence comes from Bidens hawaiensis, assembly GCF_021521415.1. Taxonomy (NCBI): domain Eukaryota; kingdom Viridiplantae; phylum Streptophyta; class Magnoliopsida; order Asterales; family Asteraceae; genus Bidens; species Bidens hawaiensis. The sequence continues at coordinate 670,414 of NW_027491382.1, read as the reverse complement.
TAGGATGTTTATTGACATTTATGAAAGTATAAGATTTAAAGTGTAAATATTATTATTTCGGATATTTATTGACATTTATGAAAGTATAAGGAACAATTATGTAAATATAATTTTTAGTTATGATAACTTTATGAGTTTTTGAAGATCATAAGAATATTCATAATTGTTCATGGAAAAATTATACTTTGATCCAAGATTTTTAGAAAACAATTGTTATCCCTTGGAATAACATGATCATCGTAATCTTTTAGAGCAAAAAGTAAGGGTTTTATTAACATTTATGGTGATCATGGCGAGGGTATATGAACAATTATGAAGATTCAAAATAAAACTCACGAACAAAAGAACAAACTAAAAGAAATTCAAAATAACAAGATCAAAATCAAAGAAATATGAAGAACAACAAAGAAAACATGTAGAACAACAAAGAGAGAATGAGATTTGGTTTGAAAAATAATGAGAATGAGAGGCTCTATTATTAGTAAAGGATGGAAGGTTTGAATACAATTGAGATAGAGATAAAATTGGTTTAAAGATTAAGAGATACATTATTAATAATAATAATAATAATAATAATAATAATAATAATAATAATAATAATAACAATAATAATAAATTAAAAAAAAAGTATATATGTGTGCATGCACAAATAATGTGCACGCACTCATTAAATTTATTTATTTTTTGTTTTCAAATTAAAAAGATATAGATAAAACTAAAACTTAAGGAACAAGGTGAAGTTAGAAGGTTCTAAAATGTTCCATTTTTTAGTCACGTGATTAATTTAAATACTTAGGATAAAATTAATAATAACAAAATATTTTGTTACATGTTATAAATATTAATCTAGGCATTTCGGTTCAACGTATCATATTAATGATTAAGCACGATTATAATGAAATGACATAGGATCATATAATTACGCATATAAAGATAATATTATTCAACAAATAACACATAGTTCAACACTAACACATGTAGACAATGAAATAAATACGAGAACTTCATTAAATACGAGCATAAAAGACTAGCGTTTTTGCAAGAAAAATCCATAAATGTTACAATACACGACTTGGGTGTCTTGGTCTTTATTATATTATTATTATATTACTAGATAATGTAAGGGGTATTTTGGTAATTACCCCATTCGCTCTCCTGTATAGCTATTCGTTACCCTGTAACGAATAAGCTACATTTTTTATAAGTGTAAGCCACATTCGTTAACCCTGCTTAACGAATGTGACAACGAATGATGGTCAATTCGTTAAGACTAATGTAAACATGAAAGAGTCTGTTCATTCGTTAGATCTAATGTAACGAATGACACATTCTTTAAGATTTAAATTAACGAATGTGTTATCATCTATATATACTTGTAAACATTATTAGTAAAAAACAGATCTTTGATTATTACTCCCAAGCCTCGTTACTCTGCCGAAATTCTCTCTGAAAAAACATAAACACACACTCTAATCGTATCCATCCTAATTGTATTGATCTCCTATGAGTATCACGATGTCATCATCGATCTAGATCCATACGTGCTCTCTCAAGTGGAAGTGTTTGGAGTTTGCATGGAACATCTAGGGTTTCGTATTTAATGACGGCCATACTAGGCTTGCACAAAATGAGGTCTTAGTCTCTCATTAATCGATTATGCACGCGCCCCTATGATGTAAACCTAGTATTCTTTATATAGGCCCATAGGAATTTCTTCTAGAAGCCCTAATGATTACAAAATACAATAAAAATATATACAAGTGTCAACTAGGTCTTCGAGTATGATATATCCTTGTCGAGCAAACATTGTAACATTTAGTATGCTCGAAACATGTCTTCGAGCATCTTTTACTTAGAATATTAGAATAATTTCTTTAGAATATATTCTACTCCAGTAGAATTGAATCTTCATGACTTACCCCAACTTTGCTCGGACAAATCCCACGAGCAAACATATTCTTCTAGATCTCTTCAATCTTCTCTAAGGTTTATTGATAACAACTCTAATATGATCGGGTGCTAAAATTTGCTCGAGATTGAACCATGCTCGAAGCTTTACTAAGAACATATTGACACCACCGTTTATTATATCCATTCTCGACCCACTGAAATATTCATAAACTTTGGCTTAAGCTCGGATAGATCAAGTGTTTACTCGGATAGCAAACTGTGCTTGATGAAGAACATCCTTGCTCTACGAAGTATAGCTTGCTCGAAACTTTAAACACATTGAAGAATTCCAGAAGATAATCTTACGTGTGTAAGATAACAATGCTCGATCTAGTAAAAGTCTTGCTCCAAGGTCCAAGCTTGCTCGAGTTCCATACTTAGCCATTTTCTGAGGAGGTTAAGAAGATTCCAACCTTCCTAGTTAATTTTCTGACCCAACAGCTTCCTTTGACCCATAAACAACATGATAGTATTTGGGTGATCATTGATCATTTGACAAAATCAGCTCAATTCATATCCATCAAGGAAACATATTTAGTAGATCAGTTGGTGTGAATTTATGTGGAAAAGATAGTTTGTCATTATCTCTCTGATTGAGATGGTCGTTTTACTTCTTGTTTTTGGAAGTCACTTCAGTCAGCTTTGGGAACTCGTTTGGATCTCGGTACTGCCTATTATCCGTAATCTGATGGTCAGTCTGAGTGTACGATTCAAAGTTTACATGACATGCTTTGCTCTTGTGTCCTCGATTTTGGGGACAATTGGGATTCTCATTTACCGTTCATCGAGTTCTCGTATAATAACAGTTATCGTTTTAGCAGTGGAATGTCACATTTTCAAGTCCTCTATGATTGCAAGTGTCGTTCTCTGATTTCTAGGAACAAAATCGGGGAATCTCAAATTACAGAATTAGTTCAAGAAACGACCGACTATATTGCTCAAATCCATCAAAATCTTCTCGCTGCTCGTAGTCGTCAAAAGAGTTATGCGGATAAAGAAGGAAACCCCTAGAATTTAATATTGGTGATTGAGTTCCTTTTAATGTGTCTTTGTGGAAAGGAGTGGTTAGATTTAGATAAAAAGGAAAGTTATCACTCGTTTCGTTGGTCCTTTTGAAATCCTCAATAGAATTGGTTCTGTTTCTTACAAACTTAAACTTCCTCTCGAGCTATCAAATGTTCGCCTGGTGTTTCACGTGTTGAATCTAAAGATGTGTCTTTCAAGGGTAATCTTCAAATACCTCTCGATGAAGTTCGTATCGATGAGACCATGCTTTTTGTTGAAAGACATGTTAAGATAATGGACCACAAGGACAAAGTCACCAAACGAAGATGCATACCGTTGGTTAAGGTTCGTTGGGAATCTAAATAGGGCGCAGAGTTTACTTGAGAGAGTGAAGACCAAATGAAGGTGAAGTATTCTCATCTGTTCGTTATAGTTAATTCTCTAATTTCAGGACGAAATTCACAAAAGTAGGGGATACTGACACCCTTTATTTTCTCATGGTTTGATTGATTTATACCCACAATATCAGTTTTGTTCTTTTGTTTATATATCATTATTATATCAAAACTAGTGACTTTTCTCACTCAACCTCGTGTTGACAAATCTATATTATTTGTACGCATTTTCAGGTTACCATTTGGTTTGAAGCTAAGGTGAAGAAACACTTAGAGACATCTGAGTTAATGAAATAATATATATTCGTGTTCTATTTTTATTTTGGAATAATTGCTTAATTTGGATTGTTTTTGTCATGATTTGAACTTCGTGTACTTGATTGAAATTTTGAAATAAATAAATTAGTTAGTTATTTGTCATATTTAAATTGTATGATAGTACCTTGTGAACTGTGAACCAACGGTTTGCACCCTGGCATTTCCGTCGTAGGTTGGAGTATGACATTAAATGGATCAACTAAACAACGAATAATCGAAATCGTAAAGGGTAGTTGGATCATCTCATGTATCACAACGGTTAGTGATGCTCCAAAAAAATTTAAAAAGAAAACTAAAAACGAGTTGAAAATGAGTAACCAGAGTATCCATGGATCCCCAACTAAATATAAAAAAAATTAAAATAATCGTAAATACCGAATTTAACCACGAAATCACCGTGAATTTGGTTTTTTTTATTTAGGAATGTAACCGTGACATGGGTTACATTGACCACTTTAGTTTCGAATCACATGGCGTATGTTTTCGCCTTAGCCTATAAGTTCAAACATTATGTTAGGGAACCCCCATGAAAGGAATAGCATCTTTCCTTGGATTCTCGGAATCTTTTTGTGTAGGCCTGAATCATAATGTTCTCCCACTTCTAGTTACTATGAAAACTATTCTTGTGCCCCTGCTTAAGGAGAGATGAGTAATACTGAAAATTGTATGAATTCTTAAGAAATTTCCAAAATAAAATAAGCAATCTAGGGTTTTGAAAATAATTTTGAGAATGAGGAATAGCCTCAAAATTGTATGTCTTATGTACAATGATATAAATAAACAAATAATATTCAAGCTATGAAACAAAAATTAAACAAGTTAGGCGCACGTATAGGGCCCCTAAACATGCTACTAGGTCGTTACGTCTAACCACCTATCTTATAGCCTTTGGCTGTATTACCAATATGTCACACCCTAACCTAACGGCAGAACTTTCCGGGGCGCGACATAATTTGTATCATAGCTTAAAGACACTAAAATAAATATAAAGTGTCGACATCTAATTTATTTATTCAAATCTTCGTACACGAAAGGTTCAAAACAAAATAACTTAAAAAATTACATCATACTAAACAAATAAATTGTTCTTTATTTTAATAAAACCTAAAGTATAAATAACTCTTGCATCTTCAATAATCCCAAATAGCTACGTGTGATATTCGTAAAAATAGATATACTTTGTCAGGATCAAGTTAAGCAAGTAATCACAATATGAGATATATATATATATATATATATATATAATAAAATGACAATTCTTTGCGATATAATGCATTACTTCAACTAATATAACATAAATAAACTTCCTTTGGCCATGATTCATCAAACACAATCAGTGGCTACTAAATAATAAAAACAAATAATGGTTTAGTTGGCCATGATCCATCGAACAGGATCTATGGCTACTAAGACAGCGTATTATCATACTATGAGGATGATATACCACCCAACCATAAAAACTGTAAACACATAACCAAGTAGCATTTAACAACTAATCGAGCAATATCACAATATGCAAATAATGGAGTTGAGTTTGATAATTTAACTGAGTTCGTAAATAAACTTGGGTTTTGTGTACGCATAAAGTCCCTAAAATGAAAATAGTAAAAGGTGAGTGTGTTACTCACCTTAGAGAGATAGACTAATTAAACAAGACGAGGATGTGAAATAAGCAAGCTGAGTCAACTTAAGAAAATAAATCTACCATTCTCACATAAAATAATATAAAAAAAACAGCAACTAGAGTCACATGAAAAATCCATATGTTCTCAATTTATGTTTTAAGCGAGCCGGGACAGGTCAGTATCCGAAAAATGAATTTGGGTTGGGTTCTGCTCCATCACATGTAATATTTAAAAACAAAGCTAAAACTCTTCTGGAACAAAATCACAATTTAGTCAGAAAGTGGTGTAATCGAAAATCCCCAGTTATAATTACTTTATTAACCCTAAAGGGGCAAAACGAAATTGAGTTATTAAATTGCCTCAATTAATGAAATTTATGGAGGACTTTTGTTTAAAATACCAAAGTGAACATCTTTCATGTTCAACACTTACCCAAAAAGTGGATGGAATGAATAGAACTGGAGAAGTCAAACTTGAGGCTTATGAAAAGTCAACCATCAAAGAACTTGAGAAATTGAGCACCATAAAAATGAATTGTAGGTAAAGTGAGATGGGGTAAATAATTATGAGGAGTTAGGTGTCACAACCTGAAAATCTTAATTAAACAGCGGAACACTTTGACTATGTCATTTTGGGTGATAGCATACGCCATTTCTACCAATCATAATCAAATTTGCATATAATACATAAGTTGGACTTTATTCAACCATCAGAGGTTTTGCACGTGTCATAATACACGTTTTTATTCAAATACAAGTCCAAACTTTGAAAAGTCAACAGTTTCCATTCAAACACACACGTCATCTTTTCCCGCGCCTTCCATGAAGCTTGCACATTTTCATTTACCTAAAATACACATTTAAAATGTTTTGTCAAAGTTTGTGAGTTCTCAATATTTAAAACCGTGTATTTTGAAACAAAGCTTTTCTTTATTTAATTGTTTCCATAAATACCACTTCGTTCATACAGCCCAAAGTCAACTTTCGTTGAAATAGCGAAAATCGCGTTAATGACTTACAGTCGTATCAATATAGATAATCCTCTTCGAACGCTTACGAAGGTAATCCGTAATTCAAACTTTATCTAGCATTTTAATATTATAACAAGTGTATTAGTCATAAGTTTGCAAGAAATATGGCATATGCAAGGAATTTAAACCTGTAGCCCGACACATACCAAACTCAAAATATTTGCCTCCAACATTTAATCACAACGACTGTAGGTAGGCAGTGCGTCACCCCGATAGATCTATCAATATTTCTATGTTCCACCACAAGGTTAACGGTTGTAAAGACCGGGTAGTTATTTCCTTACCTTCGCGTTCATACTATATTTAGGCAGTTGTTTCCTTACCTAAGTATTTAACGCCAGTCTGATTTAACCCACTACATTTAATACAATCGTAAAATCAAATACATACGAAATGTGTCTTTCCACCAAAAACATTTATAAAACATTTAATTACTAAAACGAGGGGATTTGTGAGAAACTCACCTTCGGTAGGTACAACTTCAAATATGTCCAAACACCTTGTGTCCTATTAATATAGTACACGATTTTAATAATATATTCATTTTAAGTTGTTTGCTCAACTTAAAATATTTCACTCAAACGTTTTAGTTTTCTTAAAATGTTTCTTTTTCTCTTTTATTAGTTCAAGTTTGATCGACCCGTTGGCGATTTATAGTTTGTTTAAGTTCAAGTTACACTTTCAGACAAGCACACAAGATCGTAACTTATATATATTTATGTATATATACTTATCTTAAAACAACTAGTATCAATATATACATGTATACAAGTAATAAAGTAACAACTAACATAATGGTATTATTATAACAATAAATTTTTAAATTTTTAAAAATTTATAAATTAGTTGTTGGAATATTTATTAGTGTATAGCTTTGCAAAATAAATAAATAAATAAGTTTTAAAGTTGTTTTCACTGGTTTCGTCGGTTGTCGATTTCGCAATTAACGGAGAACCGGTTAACTTTTTATGTGAAACTTTATGCTTTAAATTATTGAGAACACTTTTTGTATGAAAATGTATAAGTTTTATAAGTTCTTTTATAAAAATACTTAATTTTTCATTTCAGTTATTATTTTCACAAAAATTGTAAATTTAACATTTTCGTGTCGGTTCTCGCGACACGAACTTTAAGATCAGTTAATAACTTATCCTTAATGTATGCATTAGTTTGAGTAATGTATAGCATTATACAGATTTTAGGGGCTTTTCTAAAACAGATCCTAAAATAACATGTCGGTTCGCGATAAAAACTCAAATTTTTTTGACCGTTTAAGCTACCAACAAGAAAACTATGTCAAATGAATATACCAAACACTTTGAGTATCAAATATGTTCATTTCTGACTTATAAATAACTAAAATTTCTAGCTTTAACATACATCACAAAATACAAGTTTTAGACACTTTTCAAGTTAACATGCTCAAGCCTTAACTTACTATAAGTTGTAGAATGTGAACTAGTTAATTTTCATGAGACAAAATGCATTTCCTATACTTAAATATCCAGATTTTATCTTTAAATTATCATGTCCTAATCATTCTCACATAATACAAATTTCCATCTTTTCCAAATACAAGGTATAGAACTAACATGTAGCTTATGTAATATGGCTTGTACATTTTCTATATGTAAACTTTACCTAGTTGTTTAACGTTACTAATCTATATATTATTATTACTAACCAATTCAAGAATTTAATAATCATTAAACAATTTTGGATTTAACAATCAAGTTCTATATTTCAGAATGAGCCTTTACATGATCATCATTATTCAAGTAAGCATGTAAGTTAACCCACTTGAACATCCATAATCTTATTTTAAGAACCCATTTTTGAACAAACAATCTTACTAGTTATATTTTCATATTCTACCATTTTATCCAAGACAATACATAAAACATTATGGATCTTAAACTTGTTGGACTCGGTCTGCCCAAGACACATATTATAATTGATGTGGCTAGTACGTTGTAATCCAAGTCGGGTCATACCCAATAACAAGCTGGACAAACACCGTCAATATTTGTTTATATATGATATGATCATAGTAAATAAATATTAACACTTATGTTATTTTGAAAAGGGTTTCTAAATACATTGTACTTGTGTATTAAATAGATCATATGGATGATTTATAATTTGAGAGAAGACATTACATAGTGTTATTTAAGTTGGTTAAATAACAAATATGTAAAGATTATTACCATGTATATTACTTATGTTATATCACAATATTATTTGTTCAATATAACATAAGTTTCATAACATATATAATTAGCAAGTTTGAAAATAATAATAATAAGAAAAGGAAGGAAGTGCCCCCCCCCCCCTCCTTGTTTTCCTTTGTTTTATTATTATTATTTCAAATATGTGAATGCATTTGTTTCTATTGGTTAATAAGGAGGTGCAATAACATATCAAGTTTGTGACTCTTCTCTCATTATTCCAACACAAGTAACAAAACATTTTCTCTCTTCTTTCTTCCCTTTGGATTTCGGCCAAGGGAAAGGAGAAACAAAGAGGAGATTCAAGTGTCAAATCCTAGCTATTAGAGGTATTTGTTGGAAGGCTTGGGGTATACAAGCTTGAGGAGCTTCTCCATTGAAGTTCTTGCCTTTCATTCACCGTCTCCTTTACCTGTTTTTTAGTTTCTTGAAAGATATATTAACATGCATGAACTTCTTGTGATTGCATGCGTTGGTAAGTATGTATTTCGTATTTGGATCCGGGTTTGGGTTTTTCATGTATAAAATTGGTTTTATACTCTTAAAATTAACAAGATTTAAAACTTTTTCCGCTGCGTTTATAAAAGAAAGGTTTTATGGCTTTAATAATCTTGTTAAAACCCAACAACGGCATCAAGAGCCGCTTATACGAATCCATGCTTCATTAGACCCAAAAATTTTTGGGTTTATGGTGGGGTTAACCATTTGGTCAAAAATTTTAGGGGTTTTGGTTACCCCGTGGTTTTTCAAGATTATACTTTACATGCATGTGGTAATCTTGAAGAATTAAGTCATATAGATGATTGCTTGTTTTGTATGGACAAAACCCGAAACTTTCGGTTTGCCTAAGCTTGGCCAAAAGTTTTAGGGAAAAGGGGGAACCATTTTGGTCTTGTGTTTTTCACATATATGGATGTGTAATAAGATGTTCATAACCTAGCCTTGGCCTTATGTTTGGTTGATTGTTTGTGTTGTGGTGTTTGTTTATTCATATGGTTATTTGTTCATTCAATATGGTTATAATAATTTTATTTGGGTTTGTAATCTATTTATTTATTTCATTAGGTAAGTAGATTAGTTTCTTTTTTTTTTTATAGAAAATTGTATCAGGATATAATTTTTCAAAAGAAGATGCAAGGATGGAAGCCCAAATAAAGTGATGGAGGCCACAACACGGAATGGACCCTTGAAGCATTTGGATGCGGGATCAAGCGGGATCAAGCATTTGGTTCCTTAGAAATCGTTAGGAAATAAAATTGGTTTTATTAAAAGCTAATGACTTCACAATAAAATGGGTTTTATTAAATAGGAACTTTGAAAATGGGTTTTTGAACTAAGTACCATACATTTGAATGCATACAAATACAAGGTACATAAATTGTTTTCCAATCTAGAATTTAGAAAACGAAAATACCTTTTATAAAATAAGTCAAACACCATCCTTTTATACAACACTCGAATCACTTTGGAACTTTATATGGGAAAAAGTTCACCTAACAACATTGGAGGAAACTTGTTAGTTTGAGGTGGGTTTACCATATTTGTGGGATAAAGGTCACCTAACCACTTGTATGTATAAACTCACATGTGTGTGTAAGTAGGACGACTTAAATCAGAAACCATATGAATAGGGTCACCGAAGCATGGCGTGCAATGTTGTTGATGGGATTAAACTTGCCAACTAAACATAAGATGTTTAACCGATCCCATAAAACTAGAAGTTGCAAAGAGTTGCAATCCTCAAACGTTGACTACCTTGTTAATTTAAATAGAAGGATATAGGTCACCTAACTACTATTTGAATATAAAGTTGGGTTCTAGATTTTAATCATTAATTGTATAGGAGACATAAAGGGTACTAACGATTAAAATTGATTATTGATATCGAAAATACTAAAACTGAGCTTTGTTAAAACTTGTAGATGGCCGCAATCAACAATCCACCTAACACAATTATCCCACCCGTTTATAACCTATCACTAAGAGCTATACTTGACAAGGATCATCTAAATTATAAATACTTTATGGATTGGTATCGAAACTTGAGAATTGTTCTCAAGCAAGAAAAGAAATACTACATTTTAGAATATCATATTCCCGATGAACCTAACATTGACGATGCTTAGCCTATAATGATTGGGTTAGGTACAACGAGGATTCGGTGCAAGTTTCTTGCCTCATGTTGGGAACTATGATTCCTGTGATTCAAAAGGATTTTGAACATCATGGGGCATACGAAATGATCACCCAACTTAAGGAAATGTTCCTTACACAAGCTAGGGTGGAACATTTCGAAACGGTTTGAGCGCTTCATGCATGTCGTATGGAAGAAACCCAATTGGTTTCCTCTTATATGCTTAAAATGAAAAGCCACATTGATCGTCTTGAATGGTTAAATTGTCCCATCTCAAAAGTGTTAGCCACGGATTTGATCCTAAATGGCCTAACCAAGAAATTTGAGACTTTTGTTATGAATTATAACATGAATGGATGGGTCTAAAGCATTGGTGAGCTTCACGCAATGCTTAAAACGGACGAGACGGAAATGGGTAAAAAGGTTTTACCCGTTCTCACGATCAATGAAGGTGGAAATAGGAAGAAGCATCACCCGGAACCCAAGGCAAAGGTTGCCAAAGGTAAGGGACAAGTCAAGAGTAAGTTCAAGGGAAAGGCTAAAGCGGAACCACCCAAACCGAAACAAAAGAAGCCAAAGGTTTACGCGGAGGATCCGTGCTTTGGATGTAGGGAGATAGGGCATTGGATACAAAACATGTTGATCTTAATATTATTTCCTCTAACACATGGGTATTGGATACCGGATGTGGAACTCATATTTGCATTTTGTTGCGTGGGTTCAAAGGAAGTGATGGATTTAAGAAAGGAGATATAAGTCTCTTCATGGGCAACGGAACAAACGTTGTTGTCGAAGCCCGAGGGGACTACATTTTGAAGCTTCCAAATGGTTTAGAAGTTATATTAAATAATGTTTTGTATGCTCCTATTTTGATTAGGAATATTATCTCCGTTTCTTTGTTAAGACAATGTGGTTTTGACTTGAAATTTGTGGACGATTATATTTGTATTTTTATGAATGATGTCTTTTATTTTAATGCAATGCCGTCTAATGGCATTTATGAATTAGTTCATGAGAGCACATCCTTTGATAACATGTTGTACCAATCAAGCACCAAGAAACTCAAAATGGATTTGAGTAAGACTTATCTTTGGCATTGTCGCCATGGTCATATAAACAAAGATTGCATACATACACTTTAAAAGAATGGTCTTTTGGAATCAAGTGAAGATGATTCATTAGATAAGTGTGAGTCTTGTTTACTTGGAAAGATGATCGAGGAACCCTTTAGTGGAACAAACGAAAGGGCAAAAGACTTATTAGGTATCATACATTCGGATGTATGTTGTCCTTTTAAGGCAACGATAAGGAATGGTGAAAGATACTTCATTACCTTTGTTGACAATTATAGTCATTATGGGTATATCTACTTGTTAAGACACAAAGATGAAGCTTTTGAAATGTTCAAAGTCTTCCAAAATGAAGTACAAAATCAACTCAGTAAAACCATCAAAGTACTTCGTTCGGATAGAGGAGGTGAATACCTTAGTGATGCTTTCCAAGATCATCTTAGAAGTTGGGGGATCATCTCACAACTTACTCCACCCAGAACATCACAACATAATGGTGTATCCGAGAGGAGGAATCGAACTCTATTGGATACGATTCGATCTATGATGGCTAGAAGCACATTGTCTCTATCATTTTGGGGTTTCGCATTGCTCTCCGCAACCCGTATTCTAAATATGGCCCCAACCAAGAAAGTGGATAAGACACCTTTTAATAATATTAATATTTTAAAATTATTAAAATCTTTATGCTAAGCTAGGCTACATAGCTAGTCTGGGCGTGGCTGTAACACCTAGAAAGTGTCAATAGGCTTAGATTGTGATGTTGTTTAATGTCTAATGTTTAAAATTGAACTTGGCTCAGTTTCCCCGTTTTACCAGCTGGGCCAAGTTGCTCGTTTACGCGTTTGGAAAACAGTTATGAGGATGTAAACTTGGGAAAACGTGTTGGTTGATAAAATGATTAAGTTATAAAGAAAGATCACAATTTAGGGGTCTGGATTCGCTACGAGACTCGTTTCCGTTTATTCAGTTTGATTTGGAGAAAAACGGGCACAATCTATTCAAATTGTTCGGATTTCTCACAAAAAGTTCGTTTTTAGACAATTAATCCGAAAATATGCTTTCTGATCATTCTTGATGTTCTGATATTCCAACAAGTTCGTTAATCACAACTTGCCGGTTTTCGTCAGAATTGAATTTGTGTAATATTCAAATTAGCATAATTAAATATCCGTTAATCATTAGATCATGAAATTTTAGACACTTATCAATTAAACTATGTAGAATTTTATAAAAATATTTCCAGAATTATTTACTGTTTTATAAATTTATAAAAAGTCATTTTATATGCTATATTTAGCCCGAAAATTGTCCGTTTATACCAAACGATTTCTGAAAAATCCGCCAAAATTCCTAAATGATCAATACACTTCCCAAAATAACCTGTAGCAATTTCAAATGCTAAAAGTCTCACCAAATATCCATTTCGAGCCAAAAACGACTACGAAAACTCAAATAAGCGCGAATGCACAAAACATATTTAGGCTTTTCCAAAAGACCCCAAATTTCATATGTCATCATAATATACCAAATCTGAGTTCCCCACAAAATATCATAATTTTTGAAGCATTTTAACTATTTTTCCCAAATAAACGCCCCAAATCGGTAATAAATTCTCCAAATATTCTCGGATGGTCGAAAAATTACCAAATTTGGACAGGGACTCAATGATATGGTCCCTGATATCACTGAAATTTCATGACCTAATAATATGCACATTAAAATTTTATCCTAAACAGCCCGTAATCGAACATTTCGGCATTACCTTTGCGGTTTTCGCCCGTTTTCGCTTTCCTAAACCAATTTATGTGTTCACTTGCTTCTATTTAAGCTAGGTACAGGTCCTATATCAGAAACCAAGCATGTATCATCAATATACCAGCCATGAAAATTATGGTTTCGGTTAGGGTTCTAAACCGAAATTTTGAAACGTAAAAACGTTGTTCAAACCCTTTAATCCGTGTTTATGGTTATAAAAGATTATGATTCTGATTCCTAAACATATGTATAATCAAATTTATGAACTATTTTTAGGGTTTTTGAGTGGCTAGGAGTGATTTTTGATAATTAAACTATGTTTATATGTAATTTAACGAGTTTAAACGAAACAAAAATTGATCAAATATGATGTTTTTACCTTGATTTCTGATGCAGCTGCTGGACATAGATATTTTGGAAAATGATAGTTTAAAGGATTTTAATCAAGAAGATATACTAAAGGGGGTGGGTCCCCCCTGGAGGTCGCAAAAAGGGGAGGCCCGGTTTGTGGCTCAAAAATCTTATCGGGTACGACAAACAGTGCGAAAACGAGTGTTTTTCGGCTAATTAATTGTAAATTTAGAAAAACATACCATTTTTTGTAAAAATCAAAAATATTTTCACGGATCGCTTAAAACATTCCCAAAAAGTGTTTTATAAGTCTTTTTCGGCTTAACGGATGATACAATGCTTGTTTCGTAACTATCTTTCGCGTTTAAATCCATAGCGGGTAGTTAAACGAGCTTGTTTTTGTTTAACTAGTTTGCTATCGAACTAAGGCGATAACACTAATATGTTGGCTTATACCTATAACACTTATAGATGGCCCCCCGAGATATCTAGGTCATAACCAGACCCGTTTGGTTATCCGTTTGTTCTCTACACAATAAGCGGTTAATCGCTTATTCAATTTGCGAATACTGAAGTGTATCCGATTTTGTCACCAATGTCACTTTCTCCCCCAGTTAAGAATTTTCGTCCCCAAAATTCAATGTGCCAATTATGCCCCTTTAGGGAATAGTTTGTTAGTATTTGTTTCATAATTCGTTCTTACTGTTTCCGAACACGTTTTATTCCCCGTTGTGGATTCCACCGAATTTTATTCATTGAGATTTTATTGTTTCATAACTGTTTGATTCTCCCCGCTCAACATTTTCACAAGTCTCTTTATAGATTTTAGTTGTATAAAATTTTTCAAATGGTATTAATTTCATTCTGTCAGTAAGGCACTCGTTCTGATTAGATATATATAAAATATCGAGGGTGAAGTAATTTTGTTTAATACGCTACCGGGTTAAGGCAATTTTCTACAATTCCACGTATTCTCAAGTTAACTCGTCGGTTTCATTATCTCAACTAACACCTTTCAAGAATTGTCATTTCGTCACATATATAGGTATAGTCCTTTGGTTAGTCTCAAGCGGCTTTCAGTTTGTTTTTAATATTACGAGCTTTATCTATGGTTTCCGAAATCGATTCGGATTTTGTGTTTTGAGGGTCGCCAATTTTCAATTGAATAAGGTGGCGAGTCACATTCTTACTCGTATAATATAATATATAGTCGCTTGCATAATACACGATGACTGTTAATGTATAAGGATTGAAATTACCAGTTTCACTTTCCTCTAATGTTTGAATATTGATTGTTTGTTAGAGGGCTATAGACCATGCTTAAGTCGATTAGGGATTTAAAGTCTCATACACAACTCACTAAGGATAAGATTTTTTTAAGGTGAGTTTTTCAGCTGGGTAGTTGTTACAAATCAGAAGAAAGTATTCGGAGTGGATTAATCAAGGAACTATCATTCAACTTGCATTGTTGTCTCTTGATGTTTTAGGAACATGTGTTAAAAGGTCTATTGTAGTTTGTTCCCCCTTTACAATGGGGTATTTCAAACTGTTGTAATGTCCCCGAGGATTTTTAGTATTCCACCATAACTTATTATAGGGCACAACTTTACAACACATGTGCCTATGATCTTTCTCATACCCGTTCCTCCATAAATTTTCCTTACATCCTTACACTAGTAATCAGTCTAATAGAACATCTGCCTTGACTTTTCTTCATTCATGACCAGGTTGTTGAGGCTATAAAAGCTTGAAATTCAAGTTTCGATTCTTGTAGTAAGGAATTTCTTCGGTTTTCACAGTTATGATTGTTTAACAATTCCACCCAATCTCCATTGCCTCTTATTTAACTTGTTTTGATTACTTATAACTCGTAGGTCTTTACGGTTGTGTAACTTGTACTGTTAGTAGTATACAATTAATGCCCCCAGATCATGGGTATAAAAGCAATCGTTCCATATTTTCGATTACGGATGGTAAGTTCTTCCCATCCGTGTTTAGTCATTGGGGGGTATGTAACGATTCCGGCAAAATCAGGTATACCCTAGCCGGTATATACTATTTATGTGTTATTTAATAATGAATATGTGAATTATAATGCGTTTATACGTGTATGTATGATTCACAGTACGGATTATACTCGATTATACAGTTAATCGTATTGGAAATACGATTAACCGATTAACGGTTATTGAAGCCCGAATGAATCGAGGATTACATTTTAGACGAGATATATGGTATTTAGTGATGTTTACGAAGTATTAAAGCTTCGGGATAAGTGAATTAAGGCACAGAAAAAGAATTTTCGATTTAATGGTACATCGGTACGTTAAACGAAACCTTTAATATCAAACCGAGCAAGAGACAATCGATCAAGCCGAAAAAGATGCGCAATTATTAATAATATGATGTTTTAAGTTAATAAATGTCATGGTTTAAGTTTTTAAAGTTTTTAAATCGGTTTTATATAAATTTCATTTTTAAGCCGAAAACGACCGTTTTAGCCTCGTTCTAAGCTGAATTAAACATTTAACAGAAAAACGAACTGAACCAAATTATCCAAAACATTATCCGGATTGCCAAAATCCAAATGAGTGGCTAGAAATGGAAAGGTGGGTCCCACCCCACCTCCCCTCTCACTTCCGATCGGACCAAAGGGGTTATACCCCATGCCTTTGTTATTTTTTTTGTAAACAACACTTCAAGATCCCATTTTCTCATGAACTAAAAACCCGGGTTTGTAGCAAGAAAAGCAAGGTAAAAATCGAGTTATTTACGTTTTCATCTTCGTTTCTTGAGTTTATTTGCAAGAAAATG
Organism: Bidens hawaiensis; assembly: GCF_021521415.1. NCBI lineage: Eukaryota > Viridiplantae > Streptophyta > Magnoliopsida > Asterales > Asteraceae > Bidens > Bidens hawaiensis. The sequence goes on along the minus strand of NW_027491382.1, from coordinate 653,736 downwards.
AGGTTTCAAAGATGAAAACCGATTCTTGCATGATCAAGTGATGTATACGGGTTATACAAGGGATCTTGGTCCAAGAAAGGAGTTAAACGAACCAAAAACGAATTTTTACGGTTTAAATCTTTGTTTTTAAATCATAACCGAAACCATGAAAGAAATGACTTGATTGTGGGTGTAACTTGCTTGGTGTGGTGTTATTGTGCTTGTAGGTGTTGTATCTAGTTGTTAACCAAGGCTAGAAAGCAAGATCCTTGCGATTTGAAGCTAAAAACACAAGGTAGTTCGGTTTTTGTATGTTGTATGTGTTTTGGATAGATTGTGGTACGTTTAGATTTAGGCTACGAAATTTCACAGAGATGATCTACACATGGAAATATGAGATCTGTGAAAATTTGGTAATTTTTGGACAAAGGATGAATATTTGGTGAATTTAATGCTCGGTTTTGGCTAAAAATGGTGAAAAATACTTAAATATCATGATAAATTCTGGAAAATTCCAGATAAGCTTTTTATAACATTTAAAAGTCACACACAAAATTTTAGGTCAGTTGGAGAAGTCTAAGTAGGCTTTTCGGTTAAACGAGTTCTAGGGTTTTCTAGCTCAGTTTTAGTGAAAATGGCATGTAAAAAGAGATTTTGGTTCTGGAAATATTACAGGGGACTATGTGAATGGCAGGGGTCATCCAGGAAAAATTTGGGATTTTTCTAAGGTCGTTTGGTATTTACGACATATTTAGTGTTTAAATGGTGTTTAAAAATAGATAAATAAATTTTAAATATAAAAATTAATTCTGGAAATATTTTTATAAAATTCCCCACTGTCAAAATGTGATTTGTGCAAAATTTCAAGATCCGAGACTAAACGGATAATTATTTGTGCTAAAAAGAAAATAAAAACAAACTTTTAAAGTTTAAAACGCGTAAACCGGTAAAGTTCGCCTAAACGAGCTGGCTGGTGTATAAAAACCCTAAAAATGAACTATTTTCTTATAACTGAGTTAAACAGGTAAAAATGAATCATCCGAAAATAATTCGGATGATTTGGGTAATTTTATCCGATTTACAGTTTCAGGTACACTAAAGACGGAAACGGGTCCCGCGGCCAATCGGGGCGTCTAAACCGAGCTCTAATTTCACAACTTTAATTAAATTATCAGTCAACAACTATTTTCGGGTCGTGTGTGACCAAACTCATTTTTGAAACGTAAAAACGGATAACCGTGCTAGGCACGCAAAACGGGGAAAACGAACTAATAGTAATTTTAACTATTGAACTCTAAATGATATCACAATCTGAGTCCGGAGAAGTGTTTCTGGGTTAACATTGCCCCCAGAACGGGTACCGTACTGGGTTAACATTGTCCCCAGATGTACCGGTTAACACGGTTAAAGTTATATTAATAGTGATTATATAGTAACGAACTTAGGGATCGTATTACAGATCCGGGCTAGTAGCTCACGTACTGTGTTACCTGCTTGCTTGCGATAAGGTGAGTTTCACGAGCCCCTTTTTCTGAATTGTTTTTAAATATTTTCTCGGGGCGGGAAGCATGTTATTATCAAAATGTTTAAGTACATACTGAACGCATGGATTTGCGTGTATTTATATATATTTTATTGTACGGGAATCGTACGGAAATGTACTAAGATGGTAATTGTCTGAGTTGCTAACATTGTAAGGCCCCGTAACACGAGTGATTAACTAAAAGCCGGTAGAGTGTGAATAGTACTATTGGTCTGACAAACCCAACTGGTCCGGCATGGATTTGCTGATGTTTCCCAGCCAGTTGCACATGTCTATTTTGTTGTTATTTAATTTTCTATGTAATGTTAGGCATAGCGGTTTGGGGCAGGTTCGTGGGCGGAGTATGCCACGGGGTTGTATGTGGATAGTCAGAGGTTTCACTTGTGGGCTCAGCATAATTACATCGATAATATTATATTATGATATTGATTTATCATGGTTTACTCGAATTGTGAAACTCACCAACTATTCGTAGTTGACCCATTTTCTCACATGCTTTTCAGGTACGATTAAGATGAAGTGATTGCTTACGTTCTAAGTGCATGATGTGTGTAAGATTTGCGTGCGGGATGTTACGATACATTATATTAAATAGAATTATGTATCGTATTGTATGATGTGTGTATCACCTAGACGGTATTGAAATATGAGATAATGTAATTTGAAGTATATTAATGTATTCAGTTTTCTTTATAAACAATGTGGTTGATATCAGAGGTGTCTGTGGCGCCCCGGTTACGTTTCCGCTGCGGTTGCGGGGTGTTACAGGTATATGCTATTACTTTATTTCACTTCCATTCATAATTTCGGTCCTTTTTGAATTAGGAGGATAAATTTTAGGTAATACTGGAAAAGTGTTTATCCCGCTGGGTTCTACATGAATATTTGATGTAACTGTTATAATATATAATTTAAGACGGGTATACGAAAGGCATTAGGATACTAGGTTTTGTTCCGTGTATTGGATCACTTCTTTATCTAGAAAAGGTAGTATAACAGTTCTATCTCCATATATAACTTCCGTTTGAACTCAATTAACTAGTCCATACTAATTATTACTTAACAATTCCTCACTTCCACCGGGAGTGCATTGACAGGGAATAACTAGTTGTTTAGGTTAAGAGGGCAATTTTTCGAATAGTATAGTTAGCATTTATAGTCTTACCTTTGGTGATTTATATAGTATAAGGATTTGTTATTTTACTAGCCGGTACGTTTTTCCAAGGTAATAATTTGTAGGAACGAAACGTCTATCAGTGCCCCTATTACTTAAAACTAATATAATTAAAACTAAAGTATATTAGGTAGAACTAAGAACGTACCTGTTACTACACTTGCTCTATCCTATTTAATCATAATACGCGACCTCTAGCTGAGTTGGACGTTGATGCCGGTCCTTGTGTTTGTCTTCCCATTGCAATTATGTTCAATTTAGGGCAATCATTCTTTATGTGTTTCATGCTACCACACTCATAACGGGCATAACGGTTTATTATGGGTTGGTTTTGTTGGATTAGTTGTTGTCGGATTGGTTGAGGTCGCGGTAGCTATAAATTATGAATTTGGGTTGGTTGGTTTATAGTATTCATAACGGTTCTACAATTTCGGGCATAGTTCCCCACCTTCCCACATTTGTGACACACTGGTCCGACATTCACCGACGTGATGATAACCACATCTCCCACATCTTGGCAAAGGCCCATTATACTTATCTTGCTTCACATCGGATCATAGCGTAATTTTGTATTGCAGGGCACACACGCTTATTCGGTTGTCTTCCTTATACCTTCGCCTCATACTCGGTTCGTTTTGTGCCAGACGATTCTCCAGGCATTCTCAGCATGCCACTTCTAACTAAATCAGAAGTTACAATGCCTGCTTGTAACACAGCATTTTCGAAAGTTACACTGCCAGTTGAATTAACCAGACTCCTGACTTTGGGGGCTAAACCCCAAATGTAGCGTTCAATACGTTTAGGTTCTGGGGTAACTAACCATGGAACTAGACAAGTCTGTTCGTTAAAACGGTGGGTATATTCCGAATGATCTGCACCCTTCATTTCTAGATTCCAAAGTTCTTGTTCTAATTTTTGAATTTTGTTTATTGGACAAAAGTGTTTTAACATAAGATCTTTAAGTTCTGTCCAAGACATACAATTGGTTGTTTCTTGTCTCCGAATTTGCACAACAGTATTCCACCACATTAGCGTGTGGTCCACAAACGTAGAGGTAGTAAATTTGACAATACAATCTGGTGGACAATTGGTGATATTAATGATAGATTCAGTCTTTTTGATCCACTTTACCAATTCATTTGGTCCTTCAGAATCACTAAAATCCATAGGTTTACATAACATGAAGTTCTTAAGATGATATCCGTGTTGCGGGGGATTGTTTGTTACGATTATCATTCAAGTTCGGAGGGGTATTATCAACATTGAGAGTAGCATTAGTGTTCAACGGGGAAGTATTGGTTGCGACGGTGTCAGTATTTATTGGGGGAGCATTCGTGACTGTATTATCATTTGTTGGGGGATTAGTATTCACGGCCGCATTAATGTTCCGCACTTGATTTGTATACATAGTTGTGTTTATAGCAACAGCGAATTGTGCTGCTATTGTCGGAAGTATTGTCTGTATTCTCCGAGCAATCGTCTCGGCTACGTCTTCTTCAGACAATGTGTTTACTTTCTTCGAGGCCATTCTATAATAATAACCAGTTATACCACAATTAACAACATTTCACTTACATTACTAATCACAAAAGTAATCACATTAACAAAATCAGATATTTCGAATAGCATATATGCATCACACGGATCTGCATCCGAGTCTACACACTAGGGATAGTACATAGATTTAGCCTAACAGAGGCCGTTGTCTGTAAGTATATATCAAGAGTTGCTACCAAGTGACAAGAAATTTTAACCCGATAAAGGTCAGCATTATAACAAAATATCCAAATCATCCTCCATATCAGCATAGCACACTACCATATGCTTGCAAGGAGTATCGAAAGCTATATACCACAATATCGTACTATCCCTATCTGTCTAAGTACACATTATAACAATCATGAACGGTTCACACTTGCACAATAATTATTTCGGTACAAACCCCTCATCGGGTAATTGTTTTTGTCTGGTCTCTCCCGTACGTAGACATCTGGATGTTATGTGCTTAATTAGTATGTTATAATAGGAATGTACTCGTATATTCCACTTGATCCTTGGAGGTTGTTAAATATAACTATAGAATATATTCTTTCGCTAGGTAATTCAGTATACACAAACATGTTGGGTCTACTAAAAGTCGTAATTTACTGGTTGGGGTAAGTATGTCGCATTCCAATCAAGCACCTCATCAATTCGTGATCATGAGGTTTCTCTCCTAAAATAATCAATTGGAAAAGAAAAATTATAGGAGAGGTTGGAGGTTCTCGTACATATACGGTTCGAAGAGTTTGCTAGTTATGGAGGTTCATTAGAGTTACATGTTATAGTGATATGTAAAGAAAATTATTATTAATATTTCTTTTTGAAATATCATCAGTATATTATATGTACTGATAGTCAAGATTAGTCATATTATAATTGAAAACTCGGTTTTCGGTAATTATCATATTTATAATTTAATAAATTGGGCTCCTCATTAGGTATTTTTCTTAGGGATGGTGTTTGTTTTCGAACAACAGAAATGAAAGGATGACTGGAAAATAGTTTAGATCAATATCAAAGAAATGAGTTGATAAGATAAAGATTGGATCCAAGCTGAGAAGTATTATATATATATATAGGGGTGGGTTATACTAAAAAGAGAGTTTTCTAAGAATAGTAAGAATAAATCTAGGCCCTTGGATCTAGGATCTAGTGGTTAAGATTAGTAGTTTCAAAAATACCAAATAGTGTCCTAGGATTTAGGATTTAGCCTACATAGTTTCTTAAATAGGCTCACATAGTTTCCTAACTCTAAATTTGATGTCCTTCCTACTCTTCCTACAAAACTATGTATTATTATTTTAACCCTTTTCTATATATATATATATATATATATATATATACTCTTCCTACAAAACTATGTATTATTATTTTAACCCTTTTCTATATATATATATATATATATATATATATATATATATATATATATATATATATATATATATTCCCAGAATTATTATCTGTAGGTCACATTTCCCTCGGTTCGTTCCCGGGCCTTGTCATAAAAGAACGTTTTTCATTAATTTTGATCAGAGTGAAGGATATTATTAATTATGGCAAAATAAAATATTTTATTTGTTATGAATAGGTATAATATTAATTACATTACAATATAATATTAATTTTGGTAAGACATAATATTAATTATAATAGGAATTAATATTGATTATAACCGAATATAATATTCGTTACGATAAGATTCGATATTATCGGTAGTACCGTACATACATGTATCCATATACCTCATTTCAGATAAGCACGTATGCACGTTGCGTATATACTCCACATCACCTTTATACACGTATGTTGCCATTTTTACCTATGGGTATGTTCCGCGATTTCTCCCCAAATTCTCTCGTACAAGAAAGTCTGTTATTGTGTTCCGGACCATAATAACTCACTTGCCCTATGAGTTAATCTCGGCATCCGTCAGTATCTATCATTACTCATTATTATATTTCCCAAATATAATCGAGCCTACGGTTATATTATTGGTATCCTAAGGGCTAACCTAACTAATGACTCTGATACCAACTTCTGTCACACCCCGTTAAACGATTTGAGGAAGCGTAAAACGGAAATGTAACAGATACAACTGGTATCAAATACATTTTTCATAAAGAAACATTACTAACTTCTTTACAATATATTACATCGTTCTAACATCTTTTACAAACTAGGTTATACAATCAAAACTAAATTTTCAGCTACTTTACTTCTAACTCAAATGCTCGCGGCGTCGATCACAAACTAAACCCGTAACACATAGACAATTACTTCACTTTTCTGATTACCTGAAAAGCATGTTAAAAACAGGTCAACTACGAATAGTTGGTGAGTTTCATAAGTTTTAACGAAATCAATTTTGCGTACTACACAGTCATAGTTTGCATGTACGTGCGTATATATATAAGAATGTATTTATGTTTATATATGTACATCTGTGTCTTTATATACACATATGTATGTGTATAAGTTTATGATAAAGTTTGAAATTTTGATAAAATTGTGACGGCTCGTTCGTACTACGTGCCCAATTTTCCATGTAAAATCAACTACTGTGGCCCCCCTTTCGCCCACAATGGTTCCACGTAAACTCAAACATTACACAGTGTATACACAAACAATTAATATTTTCTACACATAGTATTTCCTACGCCTATCCACATTGTATGCATATACATATATACATATATATATATATACACATACGCCTATCCACATAGTATGTATATACATATATACATATATATATATGCATATATAGTAACTATCACGTATCACCAATCACTGTGGCCCCCCTTTCGCCCACAACATGCATAATCACAATATTTTCTTGGCATTCATGTCATAATCAAGTTAGTCTATTTAATTGCAGCAGAATTTGGCTCATAGGCTGTCACACCCGGCTAGCGGAAGCGTAAAACGGAAATGCAACAGATACAACTAGTATCAAATACATTGTTCGTAAAGAAACATTACTAACTAATTCACAATATTGCATCTCTCTAACATCTTTTAAAACTAGATGATACAATCAAAACTAACTTTTCAACTACTTTACTTCTAACTCAAGTGCGCATAGCATCGATCACAATCCAAACATGTAACACATAGGCAATCTACTCCATTTTTCTGATTACCTGAAAAGCATATTAAAATAGGTCAACTACGAATAGTTGGTGAGTTTCATAAGTTTTAACGAAATTAGTTCTGCGTAACACACCGTCATAGTTTGCATGTACGTGTGTATATAAAAATGTATTAACGTTTGTATATACGTACAGCCATATCTTTGTGTGTACAAATGCACGCATGCAAGTGTATAATATAAGTTCGAAATAACGATAAAATCATGACTGTTTTTTTCGTATTGCGTGTTTCCATTTTTCATGTTTAATCAACCACTGTGGCCCCCCTTCTGCCCACAACGGTTCCATATAAAATCAACCACTGTCCCCCCCCCCCCTTCCACCCACAACGGTTCTGCGTAACATCCACCACTATGGCACCCCTTCCGCCCACAACGGTTCCACTTGAAATCCAACATTACACGGTGTATACACAAATAATTAGTATTTCCTACACCACATTATTTCCTACGCCTATTCACATAGCATGTATATAGAGACACACACACACACACACACATATATATATATATATCAATCAACGATACTAAACATGTTGTCATTCGTACTATCTTCATTTACTATATCAATCAACGATACTAAACATGCTTGTAGGGACCTTTCGTACTATCTCATTACGTCTTGTCGTTACTCTTGTCATGTGTAATTTCATTACGTCTTGTCATTCGTACTATCTCCATTTACTATATCAATCAACGATACTAATCATCTTTCACCAGCACGTAGTCAATCATTATGTTTGTAGGGACCTTTCATATATAAATGTTCAGATAATTTATGTCCAGAACCGTTTTCTGATATATAACGTATATAAACATGCTTTTCACCCCAAAAGTTCGTAAAAACAGGTTAAAAAGGGGGGCCATGAAAATCACTGTTTTGTAGGCACTCAGTGTGGGGTCAGCTCAGGGCTCATTTCCCTTGCTATCACTTAGTCCCTATAGTCAACATAATAATAATGTAACACCCAGAAAACGTCAATAGGCTTAGGTTGTGATGTTGTTCAATGTCTAATGTTTAAAATCAAACTCAGTTTCCCCGTTTCACCAGTTGGGTCAAGTTGCTCGTTTATGCGTTTGGAAAACATTTATGGGGATGTAAACTTGGGTAAACGTGTTAGTTGATAAAATGATTAAGTTATAAAGAAATATCACAAATTAGGGGTCTGGATTCGCTACAAGGCTCGTTTCCGTTTATTCAATTTGATTTGGAGAAAAACGCGCACAATCTATCCAAATTGTCTGGATTTCTCACAAAAAGTTCATCTTTACATAATTAATCCGAAAATATGCTTCTTGATAGTTTTTGAGGTTCTGATATTCCAACAGGTTCCTTAATCACGAACTTGCCGGTTTTCGTCAGAATTGAATCTGTTTAATCTTCAATTAAAATATGTAGATTTTTATGCAAATATTTATGTATTTATTTACTTATTTATAAATTAATAAAAAAATCATTTTATATGCTATATTTAGCCCGAAAATCATCCGTTTATACGAAATGATTTCCAAAAAATCCGCCAAAATTCCTGAGTGACTAGAACATTTCCCAAAATAACCTGTAGCAATTCCAAAAGGTTTTACCTGTTCTCACAATCAATGAAGATGGAAATAGGAAGAGGCATCACCCGGAACCAAGGCAAAGGTTGCAAAAGGTAAGGGACAAGTCAAGGGTAAGTTCAAGGGAAAGGCTAAAGCGGAACCACCCAAACCGAAAGAAAAGAAGCCAAAGGTTCGCACGGAGGATCTGTGCTTTGGATGTGGGGAGATAGGGCATTAGATGAGGAATTGTCCAACCTATCTAAAAGAGTTGAAAGCTAAGAGGAATGCGGGGGAAACCTCGGGTATAACTTTCATGATTCATGTTGATCTTAATATTATTTCTTCTAACACATGGGTATTGGATACTGGATGTGGAACTCATATTTGAAATTTGTTGCATGGGTTCAAAGGAAGTGATGGATTTAAGAAAGGAGATATAATTCTCTTCATGGGCAACGGAGCAAAGGTTGTTGTCGAAGCCCGAGGGGACTACATTTTGAAGCTTCCAAATGGTTTGGAAGTTATTTTAAATAATGTTTTGTATGCTCCTAGTTTGATTAGGTCTCCGTTTCTTTGTTAAGACAATATGGTTTTGACTTAAAATTTGTGGACGATTATATTTGTGTTTTTATGAATGATGTCTTTTATTTTAAAGCAATGCCGTCAAATGGCATTTATGAATTAGTTCATGATAACACATCTTATGATAACGCATTGTACCAATCAAGCACCAAGAAACTCAAAATGGATTTGAGTAAGACTTATCTTTGGCATTGTCGCCTTGGTCACATAAACAAAGATCGCATACATACAATTCAAAAGAATGGTCTTTTGGAATTAAGTGAAGATGATTCATTAGATAAGTGTGAGTCTTGTTTACTTGGAAAGATGATCGAGGAACCCTTCAGTGGAACAAACGAAAAGGCAAAAGACTTATTAGGTATCATACATTCGGATGTATGTTGTCCTTTTAAGGCAATGACAAGGAATGGTGAAAGATACTTCATTACCTTTATTAACAATTATAGTCATTATGGGTATGTCTACTTGTTAAGACACAAAGATGAAGCTTTTGAAATGTTCAAAGTCTTCCAAAATGAAGTACAAAATCAACTCAGTAAAACCATCATAGTATTTCGTTCGGATAAAGGAGGTGAATACCTTAGTGACGCTTTCCAAGTTCATCTTAGAAGTTGGGGGATCATCTCACAACTTACTCCAACCAGAACATCACAACATAATGGTGTATCCGAGAGGAGGAATCGAACTCTATTGGATATGATTCGATCTATGATGGCTAGAAGCACATTGCCTCTATCATTTTGGGGTTTCGCAACCCGTATTCTAAATATGGCCCCAACCAAGAAAGTGAACAAGACACATTTTGAAATAATAATATTAATATTTTAATATTATTAAAATATTTATGCTAAGCTGGGCTGTATAGCTAGTTTGAGCATGGCTGTAACACCCAGAAAGTGTCAATAGGCTTAGATTGTGATGTTTTTAATGTCTAACGTTTAAAATCGAACTTGCCTCAGTTTCCCTGTTTTACCAGCTGGGCCAAGTTGTTAGTTTACGCGTTTGAAAAACAGTTATGGGGATGTAAACTTGGGAAAACGTGTTGGTTGATAAAATTATTAAGTTATAAAGAAAGGTCACAATTTAGGGGTCTGGATTACGAGACTCGTTTCCGTTTATTCAGTTTGATTTGGAGAAAAACGCGCACAATCTATCCAAATTATTCAGATTTCTCACAAAAAGTTCGTTTTTTAGGTAATTAATCCGAAAATATGCTTCTTGATCATTCTTGATGTTCTGATATTCAAAAAAGTTCGTTAATCACGAACTTGCCGATTTTCGTCAGAATTGAATTTGTGTAATATTCAAATTAGCGTAATTAATTATCCGTTAATCATTAGATCACGAAATTTTAGACACTTATCAATTATAATATTTAGATTATTATAAAAATATTTTCAGAATTATTTACTGATTTATAAATTTATAAAAAATCATTTTATATGCTATATTTAGCCTGAAAATTGTCCGTTTATACCAAATGATTTCTGAAAAATCTGCCAAAATTCATAATTGATCAATACAGTTCCCAAAATAACCTGTGGCAATTCCAGAATCTAAAAGTCTCACCAAATATCCTTTTCGATCCAAAAACGACTACGAAAACTCAAATAAGCGCGAATGCACAAAACATATTTAAGCTTTTCCAAATCACCCCAAATTTCATTTGTGATCATAATATAACAAATCTGAGTTCTACACAAAATTTAAAAATTTTTCAATCATTTTTACTATTTTTCCCAAATAAACGTCCTAATTAGGTAATAAATTCGCCAAATATTCTCGGATGGTCGAAAAATTACCAAATTTGGCCAGGAACTCAATGATATGGTCCCTGATGTACATGAAAAATTTCATGACCTATAAATATGCACATCATAACCTCAACTGAAACAGCCCGTAATCGAATGTTTCGGCAATACCTTTGCGGTTTTCACCCGTTTTGCCTCTCTTAATCCAATTTCCAGGTTCTCATGCTTCTATATAAGCTAATTACAGGTCCTATATCACAAACTAAGCATGTACCATCAAGAGTCCAGCCATGAAAGTTAGGGTTCAAAACTGAACTTTTGAATCGTAAAAACGTCATTTAGACCCTCTAATCCGTGTTTATTGCCAAAAAAGATATCAATTTAGAGTCCTAAGCATGTGTAGGATCAAAACATGTTTATGAATCATTTTTAGGGCTTTTGAATTTTTTTTAATGGCTAGGAGTGATTTTTGATAATCAAGGCTCAAGTTTTATAAAAATTTCATGTTTAACAATGCTTTAAATGATCAAAATAGCCATCTTACCTTGCAAGCTTTTTGTGTGTGTGAAGTTCCAGAGTTTTTCACCAGGTTTTGAATGATAAGAATGACCAAAATATCTTAGAACTTGTTTATTTATAAAAAAAACAACAATATAAAAATATTAAAGGTATTTTCTTTTTCAACTTTGGCGGGCTGGGCTTGTTGGGCACCCTTTTGGGCCAATTTGGCCAACTTTTCTCGATTTACATGACCAAACGCGAAATGCCGAGTCTAAATTTATTTTGGGTTTGGTTTTTGGTGCGAAAAATATATCGGGTACGACAAACAGTGCGAAAATGAGTGTTTTTCGGCAATTTTTGTGTAAATTTATAAAAACATAGTATTTATTTGTAAAAATCGAAATTATTTTCACGGATTGCTTAAAACATCCCCAACAAGTGTTTGTTAAATCTTTTTCGACTTAACGGATGATACAATGCTTGTTTTGGAACTATCTCTCGTGTCTAAATCCATAACGGGTAGTTAAACGAGCATGTTTTCGTTTAACTAGTTTGCTATCATACTAGGGCCTTAATATTAATATGTTGGCCATAGACATATATCACTTATAGATGCCCCCCCCCAGGATATCCACGTCATAACCAGACCCGTTCGGTTATTCATTTGTTTGTTACGCAATAAGCGGTTAAACGGTTATTCGAGTTTGTAACTACTAAGGTGTATTCGGTGTTGTCACGAATGTCACATAGGCCATACTCAACTTTAGTTTAGTAAGTTGCAGCAGAACTTGGCTCATAGGCCATACTTAACTTTATTTTAGTACGATTGTGGCCCCCCTTCCGCCCACAATAGCCTCGTGATCATCACAGTCCACGTTATCCCCATGGCCATTACAAACTACGTTATCCCCATGGCCATTACAGACTATGTTATTTCCAAAATTAATTATGTTTAGCATTACATAACGTGTTTGTATAAACATGTTGTCACGTGTAATTTCATTACGTCTTGTCATTCGTACTATCTCCATTTACTATATCAATCAACGATGCTAATCATCTTTCATCAGCACGTAGTCAATCATTATGTTTGTAGGGACCTTTCATATATAAATGTTCATATAATTTATGTCCAGAACCGTTTTCTGATAGATAACGTATATAAACATACTTTCCCCCCCAAAAGTTGGTAAAAACAAGTTAAAAAGAGGGGCCATGAAAATCATTGTTTTGTAGGCACTCTGTGCGAGGTCAGCTCGAGGCTCGTTTCCCTTGCTATCACTTACTCCCTATAGTCAATATTATAATAATATCAATATTTTAATATTATTAAAATCTTTAAGCTAAGCTGGGCTATATAGCCAATCTGGCCGTGGCACCCAGAATGTGTCAATAGGCTTAGATTATGATGTTGTTTAATGTCTAACGTTTAAAATCGAACTTGGCTCAGTTTCCCTGTTTTACCAGCTGGGCCAAGTTGCTCGTTTACGCGATTTGAAAACAGTTATGGGGATGTAAACTTGGGAAAGCGTGTTGGTTGATCAAATGATTAAGTTATAAAGATATCACAAATTAGGGGTCTGGATTCGCTACGAGGCTCGTTTCCGTTTATTTAGTTTGATTTGGAGAAAAACGTGCACAATCTATCCAAATTGTCCGGATTTCTCACAAAAAGTTCGTCTTTACATAATTAATCCGAAAATATGCTTCTTGATCGTTTTTGAGGTTCTGATATTCCAACAGGTTCCTTAATCACGAACTTGCCGGTTTTCGTCAGAATTGAATTTGTGTAATCTTCAAATTAGCATAATTAATTATCCGTAAATCATTAGATCATAAAAATTTAGACACTTATCAATTAAAATATGTAGATTTTAATAAAACTATTTCTAGAATTATTTACTTGTTATTTAATTTAAAAAAATCTTCTTATATGCTATATTTAGCCAGAAAATTGTCCGTTTATATCAAACTATTTCCAAAAATCCTCCAAAATTCCTAAACAATCAATACACTTCCCAAAATAAGCTGTATAAATTCCAGAAGCTAAAAAATCTCGCCAAATATCCTTTTCGAGCGAAAAATGACTACGAAAACTAAAATACGCGTGAATGCACAAAACATATTTATGATTTTCCAAATGACCCCAAATTTCGTATGTGATCATAAAATGCCAAATCGTAGTTCCCCACATAATTTCATAAGTTTTCAAGCATTTTAACTATTTTTCCAAATAAACGCCCCAAATCGGTAATAAATTAGCCAAATATTCTCGGATGGTCGAAAAATTACCAAATTTAGACAGAGACTCAATGATATAGTCCCTGATGTTCCTGAAAAATTTCATGACCTAATAATATGCACATCACAACCTTAACCTAAACACCCTTTAATCGAACATTTTGGCATTACCTTTGCGGTTTTCACCCGTTTTCGCTTTCCTAATCCAATTTCCGGTTTCTCGTGCTTCTATGTTAGCTAGGTACATATCCTATATCAAAAACCAAGTATGTATCATCAAGATACCAGCCATGCAAGTTATGGTTTCGGTTAGGGTTCTAAACCGAACTTTTGAACCGTAAAAACGTCGTTTAAACCCTTTAATTCGTGTTTATGGCTAAAAAAAGATTTTGATTCTGATTCCTAACCATATTTATGATCAAAATATATTTATGAACCATTTTTAGGAATTTTTGATAATCAAACTATGTTTATATGTAATAAAACGAGTTTAAATGAATCAGAAATTGATCAAATATGATGTTTTTACCTAGATTTCTGCTGGTTTTTGATGGAGCAAGACTTGGGCAGCTGCTGGACATAGATATTTTGGAAAATAATATTTTAAAGGATCTTAATCAAGAAGATATACTAAAGGGGGTGGGTCCCTCCCTGGCGGCCGCAAAAAGGGAAGGCCCACAAGGGCCCCATCTTGCTCCAGTTTTCTTGATTTGCATGCCTGAACGTCACATCCAGAGCCTAAATTTATTTGGGTTCGGTTTTTGGCGCGAAAATCTTATCGGGTACGACAAACTGTGCGAAAACGAGTGTGTTTCGGCTAATTTGTTGTAAATTTACAAAAACATACCATTTGTTTTTAAAAATCGGAAATATTTTCATGGATCGCTTAAAACATTCCCAAAAAAAGTTTTGTAAGTCTTTTTCAGCTTAACGAATGATACAATGCTTGTTTCGTAACTATCTTTGGCGTTTAAATCCATAACGGGTAGTTAAACGAGCATGTTTTCGTTTAATTAGTTTGCTATCGAACTAAGGACATAATACTAATATGTTGGCTTATATTAAACGTACAACACTTATAGATGGACCTCCGGGATATCTGGTCATAACTAGACCCGTTTAGTTATCCGTTTGTTCCTTACGCAATAAGCAGTTAATCGCTTATTCGATTTGCGAATACTGAGGTGTATCCGGTTTTGTCACGAATGTCACACTTCGGCTCCCACATACACACATACAAACACATTCATGGCACATACATGCACACTCAGCATCCATCAAGTTTAAATTCAAACATCAAGTATCTTTGTTTGATTTGTGTGAAATTTTAAGTAGAACCAATCCAATGAAACTAGATTTTTGAACAAAATCTTACCTTAAAGTTGGGTGAAAGGGATGACGATTGTGAATTTCTCTTGAATGTGTGCTTGTGTTGGTATCGCTATGTTCTTATTTTGCTCCTAACTTGATCGTGGTTCGTGGTTTTCTTGAAGATTAGAATGTGGTGATTGAAAAATGGTGATGGGAAAAGGAGTGGTGGTGGTGGTGGTGGTGACAGTTTATAGAGAGGGAAGAGAGAATAGGTAGTGTGTGGTGTTGGATAATAGAGTGTAAATGAAAGGGATGGATGGTGACACTTGTGTTTCTCTAATGTCACCAAAAACATAACTAGTTTTAGGTAATAAATGGGTTTGATGGTTTTGATGCAAACCATGGGGTAGGGCCGGTTTGGGTCCGGGCTGGGTGAAATGGAAAAGGTTTTTGGTTGGGTAGTGGGTGTTTAAACAATTATCTTAAGTTTCCGTCTTAACGTCTAACAAACTTTAGCTAATCAAACGAATTCCAATCCTAATAATTTCTATCAGACTTTATCCGATATAGAATTCCTGACAATATGGACTAAAGAAATTAATTTTTGGTGGTGGTTGGTTTCGGGTTCATACAGTGTCCGACACTAGCTCTTGAACAGATAAATTTTTAAAATATTTCGAACCGAACCTTTTTAAAATAATTTTATAACTTATTACTAATGTTTTTATCATAATAATAATTTTTTGAGTTATTCTAGATACTTTGGGCATTTAACTTTTATTTTTGAGTCGTCACTAGTGTTCGTTTCGCCATAGTGTCCACTACGCGACAAAATTTAACTTTTCAAACGTAAATAAATATATCACACATATTAGGAGTTTTTAGAGTAAAATAATGTCACTTTACCTATTATATTATTTTATATACATAAGCACGGTTACATTAGTCACAGGATCAGGCTAATTTTTAGCCGGGTGTCACGTTAGGGGCCATTTATAAAGGATCAAGTGGGCTTGGAGTGGAAGGCATCGTTATAAAGGGGTGAATTAATTACACAATAATTAGATTGATCAAAACATCAGTTTTTAAAAAAAAAATAACTTAATTCTTTTTCCTTACTCCAAGGAATCAAGGGAATATGCTTTAGCATGATGCAAGGCATATTCCAATTGTTTTACCAAGATTAAACACGAAAATGGGTTACCAAATTAAGTAAAACCGACATGAAACGAACCAAAAATGAAAAATGGGTGTGTAGATGCGTCCATAGCGCAGCGCGGTCGCTGTGGGTAAGTCCCACGCGTGGCGCGACCTGCCGGGATTCATGTAGACTTTTTTATTTTTTGACAAAGCCGGTCCCATGACTTGCTAGAATACGAAATTAAACACCAAATACTTGAAATTTAGTTTGTAACTTGGTTAGAATAATGAATTAATGATTCTTTAATATGAACTAACATAAAAAATCAAAAATGAAACCCAAAGTTTAAACGGGTTGGGTTTTCGGATTCGGAACATAGCATATGTTACAGTCTTGGCTTCCAAATCATGAGTCTTTTTCTCTTCAGCAGTAATATGTTCAACATTCTTTTGTCTTGGACAAACTCCATAAATGTTGATATATTGGTTTCCGTCCCTGTCTTTTATTAACGTATTTTAGACATTAGATAATGTATAGGGTATTTTTAATAATAATGTAAGGCACATTCGCTAAATGTATAGCTCATTCTTTATAGCATCTAATAACGAATGAGCTCTGTGTGTTTATTCATCCTCATTCGTTAGGAGATGTTAATGAATGAGGGTAACGTATGAGGACATTCATTAAGATAACGAATGTATTGATAGTGAATGAGGCTCATTCGTTAGGGAGTGTTTAATGAATGAGCTCATTGTCTATAAATGCCCTGTAATTTTTATTCATAAATAACATTTCTTATTTTATTTAATTCCATCTCGTTACTCTGTCCAAATATCCTCTCAACATATACTAAAGTAAACCTAAACGTATTCATATCAAATGACTAGATCCGTTAACGTAATGATCTTGTAATCGATCATATTGGTCGGTTAATCATTTTTCTTTTGTACAGTTTTTGTCTATTTTCTTTCTTTATGTTTCCATAAACATTCAAATATGAAAAAAATTCAAAAACATTAAAAAATGCTCCTCAAAATGAGTTTTTAAAGCCAAAAGGTAAATTGATAGTACATTGACCTAACGGACCTAGCACGTGAATAAACTAGACTGAAAAATGCCATAAGACCAATTATATGATGTGTATAATATGCTTGATAGATCATATAGGTGCTGTGTAACGCCCGTAAATTTCGTTAATCGGCTCGATCGTTTATAAATGTTCGTTTCAAAGCCGGGGTTTCATCTTTCTAATGTTGAGCCTTGTAATACGTTTCAAAAGTCAATTTATCCATCCCGTTAATCAATGCATTGCCTCTTATAACTTAAAGTGTTAGATTAGTATGTAGCACCCGACAATTTCGTTTAACGGCATGAGACATTCGTGGAGTTTGTATTATATTAGAGAGTCGATCCTTCAACTTGAGGGGCCTCCTATCCGTTATTGTAAGTCTATTTATTTAACTTTTGGTCCAAGATAATACATTTTTCAAGTTGGGGGACCTAGATGTAAAAATATTATATCATAAACCCTAAACTCCTTTCTCTCTCTCTCTAATCCCGATCGCAGCAGCTACAGCCCTTCCACCTCGTTTTCCGTGCAGCTCCAGCTTTGTTCCAGCCCTCCCGAGTCTAATTCAAGGTCGTTATTAAGTGTCTACAACTCTTTTTCACCTTAATTGATCATATTAACGCGCTTATTGGTCGTTAAGATTGAGTTTTGATGATAACAGTTTGCTGACAGATTCGTATACGTTTATTGTAGGGTCTGTAACGCGATGTTAATCCACTGTTTTTGATCGATTCATGATTCCATGATGTTCTACTTTGAGTCTAGTTTCCAGAAAGGTATAATACGTAATTTTTGGATGAGATTTGAATGGTTTTTATTATTTTATAAAATCGAGTGTCAAAGCTGATGCGGGATGTCGGATTCTGGCCGGTCTTCCCGACATCATAACTCTTTTTCAACAAGTCCAAATTAGTTGGTTCCACTTCTGGAACTTAATATTTTGAGTTAAGAATCAAACCCAATTGGAATCATTTAAATTTGGTTTGGTAATGAATTTTATAAAAATAAAACCATTTTGTTGCGCGCTGAAATAGCTGCACATACCTTTCTGTGTTGGAAGAATTTTATGATTTTTGTGTCCACTAGAAAAATATAATAAAAATATTTTTATAAATTTATGATATTTATGCAACACTGGTAAAATTTTAATAATTTTTTATGTAATAAAATACGTCTTTCCATGCTAAAATATGCATGTTATATTCGTTATTGATCGATAAGTTCGTTTTAGGCTTATCCGGTGGCTGCCCTTTCTCGCATCTTTCGGGGCTGTTATAATTGAAGTTCATGCTCCATCATCTTCTTAGGTATGTCACTTACATCATATTATAATTTCATGCCCAATGGAGGTGTTTAGGCCGGTCAATCGATTTTAGTTCGAAAACTAGGGTTTATCGGGTGTAAGATTGGCAATTGTTGAGTTTGATGCGTTAATCGATCGGATGACCGACCGAATCCGTTTTTACAGCCCTAGGGTGGTCTAAGGGCTGTGGGTAAATTAAAATTTGGATACTCGGGGCTGTTTTGGTTGGTGATTGGTCAATCGAGTCGGCGGTGCGCGAATTTTCGTTTAAATGTTAAATTGAAAGTTGTAAAAAGGAACCGTCAACCCTATCAACTCGGGTGACATGATTTTGATGTAAGAAAAGGTTAAGATGGGAATTTGGTCCATTTGGGGCTGATTCGTTTGACAATTTGTTTTAAGATTTATTACGCGCGTATTCGACTCAATTTGGTTACCGGCGGGTGAGTTGTGCATCATGGTTAGCCCCGGCCATATTCGTAGGGTGGATTTGGTTAGTTGAAAGGTTTAGGGGCTGAGGTAAAGTATTGGGCCTTGGGCCAAAGTATTGGGCCTTGGGCCAAGTTGTTGGGCCTTGGGCCAAGTGTTGGGCCTTGGGCCAAAGAAGAATGTACCGGTGGATACAAAGTGTCGGGCCTTGGGCCAAAGTGTTGGGCTTGAGAGGCCCATTAGGCAAGTGTGTTCTTGTGGTCTAGTTTAGTAACGCGTTGTGTATAATTTACAGGTCCTTTCTTATGATTGTGCACTTAGGGATTTCCTAGCTCGTTGCAGGTGTTCGATTGATTTCAGGTGAGTTCATGATGCCCTTTTTAATCTTTTTACGTTTTGGGCTAGCATACACACCGTATTACAATTTTACCCGATTTTACTTGTTACAACTATTTGGATGGTATTACATTGTCTCTTTCGTATATGTGGATTTATGAAAATATGTGTGATTTATATTTTATGCCTTAGGATATTTTAGACTCGTTTATGGTCCTATATTCCTTAAGGTTATATATATTATTTATGGTCTAAGCTCGAGGATACTATTAGGCCTAGTATTAATTCCTAGATTATCCATTATTTATGGATTGAATGTGATGATATTGTTGGTTGGATGTTTGAATTGGATGTTTGTATGTGCGTATGTGAATGAGTATGTGATGGTAAACTGTGACCGGGTCAAATATATTACTCGGGGAGGACCCGAGGTGAAGAGGTCCGTGTTGCATGTTTATGACGCGGCTGGGTCAAATATATTACTTGGGGAAGACCCGGGGTGAGGAGGCCCGCCGTTCTATAAACCGTGGTCGAGTCAAATATATTACTTGGGGAAGACCTGGGGTGAGGAGGCCCGTATCACATGTTTGGATGTTAAATCGCGACCGAGTCAAATATATTACTTGGGGATGACCCGGGGTGAGGAGGTTCGTGTTGCGTGATTTTGTTTTATTAAACTGTGACCGAGTCAAATATATTACTTGGGGATGACCCGGGGTGAGGAGGCTCGTGATGCATGATTTTAACGGTTTTGTTAAACCGCGGCTGGGTCAAATATATTACTCGGGGAAGACCCGGGGTGAGAAGGCCCGTGCTGCGTGAAAAGATGTTTAATGTTTTATTCACTTATGATTTGGTTAAGAAAAGCTATTTATGATTTTATGGTCTCATGATTTTCCACTACATTTCATACTTATGGAATTTAAATTTTTAATGAATGTCGTTTACGAAAACTTGAACTCACTCAGCTCAAGCTGACTTTGTGTGTATGTTAGATTGACTTTCAGGTTAAGAAGTGGATGCTACCGCTTGGACGTGCTGGATGCTACTCGGGAGGTTGAAGGCATTTCTGGTCGAGGGATTCAAATAAAACATATATTTTATTTACATTTGATTTTGGACACTTGTACTCGTGTTTGGGATTTTTGATACTTAAACTTTTTCCACTGTTATTTACTCTGAACCGGTTTTAAATAAAAACGAATCGTTTGGTTTTAAATTTTTGTGAAATTGTGGATGTGATTACCAACTGTAGGATTCCCGGGATTCGGGGTCTTACATGCTAAAAAGATATAAGCCTAAATACTAGCTTAATCTAGTGGTACGACATCTTGATGCATAGTTAATATCTGTTTTAAAGATTAAACGTTTAAAGATTGTTGTGTGTGCATGCGTTATTTTTGCAAAGAAATTCAGCTTATTTATAATTTTAATTTTGAAAAGAAATTCAACTTTATCTTTTCTTAAGACTTTGATCCTCTATGTGTGCAGTAATACCGATCTACAGATTAAGACCTAAGTACTCTACTTTATTTTCTTGGTGTTTCGTACAAGCCTTGGATCTTCTATGTGTATACTATAAGCACAAATGTGTGAAAGTCATGTATCAAACTGGAGGTTAAGGCCCTATACAACTTCAACGTATTTTATCTTTTTATTTTGTTAAAATGAAACCTTATCTGCGTGTAGAAATATCGACCTTAAGGGAAAATTTTAAATTTCTACTTTATTTTCTTTTTATTATTATTGCATGAGTAATAGCTAATCGTTTCAATAAAAAGAAAAATATACATGTGAAAAGTTCACTGTATGAGAGATTTAAAATTGTGTCTGATAGTCGGGGTCCACACAAGATTCGTGCTTAACTGAACATTAAAACGTACCGTAAAGCTACCGAAAGATATGTGTAAAGTTTAAAGTAGACAATTATATCTGCAATCATCATTGGATTATATGCATAATAAGGTCGAAATTGAAATGATGTTTAGGACGTTATCAGTCAATATGATTCCCTGCTCAAACTCACAAAATATGTACAGCTTAATGTACTTTGATTTTTTTTTTTTTTTTTGTAAATTCCTGTTTGAAAATTGAAAAATGCAAAAATTGAAAGTTTGACTTTCTGAGTTCATCTTAATTTTGACTTTGACTCTTATAGTCAAAGGATTGCATCCGTTAAATTCATTCTTTTATCTAGTAACGAATGAGTCTCTTTCATATACTTTTGATAATGAATGATCACATTCGTTGATGTGTTTCACGAATGACCTCATTCATTGGCAAACCTAACGAATGAGTGTTTGTTTTACATAACAAATGTTCATAAATTTAACGAATGAATCTATTTGTTATAAGTTATTAACGAATGTGCTTATTCGTTAATGATATCTAACGAATGAGATGTGTTTTCATTCGTTATTTCTTAAAGTATAACGAACAAGGACATATTTTTCATTTTCAAAGTATATTTCCAATATTAACTTGTTCGTTTGTGCATATATGGCTGATATTCCTCAGGTGAATATTCCCGAAGGCGAGCAAGAATAGCCAGTTGTTCAAGAAGCACCTAGTGAGTGACAACCTCAAGTTAAAAAGGCACCAGCAGCTGATCAATCTGCATATAATCCTAAGGCACAACAAGAAGAAGAAGCAGCAGTGGCTCAACTTGTATCTGACAAGAAACACAATATTTGTGCTTTCTTGGAAGATGATTTCTTTGGCCGTGCTATGTTCGGTGGGGTTATAGAATTTTTGAAGCGATCAAGGATCTTTCACGCTGTATCTACTTATTTACCTATTCATTATAGCATCATTAGATTGTTCTAGGATACGGCTAAGAATGTATCTCCTGATAATCACATTGTGGCTATGGTCAAGAAAAGAAGATCGTTATCGATGTTAATATAATTCGTAAGGTATTGAGGTTTAATGATACGATGGATGATCGATGTGAGTTTAATTGTGAGTTTATTAAGGGGTTATTGTTTGGATAAAGTATAAAGGTGACTTAACTAAGTCTATGTATAACAAGGCGAACTTGTGTGAACATTACAAGTATTTACTACACGTTTTGATTCATTGACTTTGTGGACGAAAGGAAGGATATGATGAGTGCCTGGTTATGATACAATCAGCATTTGTGGCACTAGTATTGAACAAACCTTTCAATTTCTCAGAAATGGTGTTTTACCATTTGAAGGAGAGCTGTACAACGAGGAAGAACAAGTTCCAAATGTATCCAAGATTCCTCCAAATGATTATCAACCAGTTAGAGCCAAACCTTGTCAAAGATCCAGAGGTTGAAGCAGATCTTATTGTTCTAGAACAAATGAATGAAGATTCAATGAGGAGAATTAGAACATATCATGGTCAGACATTGCAGACTAGACGAAAGTTCAAGCGTCTGATTGGAAATCTAGCTCGTGTTGATAATTAAGCTCCATCTAATGATCGTTGGATCCATGATTATTCGGATTCCGAACGTGAAGATGGTGGGGATGGTGATGGTAATGGTGGTGATGGTGATCCGGGAGGTGATGGTGATGGTGCTGCAGAGGCAACATGTAAACGTAAAGTTAAGGGTAAGGCTATCGTGGTAGATAAGTCGAAGAAGTAGAGAACCCGAAGAGGTTCTGGTCTAGATATCCTAGAAAGGTTGATGTGTCTGCTCCTACTGTTTCAATTAATGTATCTACTCCATCGACACCCGCGATTCCTACACCATCGGTGGTTACACTTATGACAACAACATCATCAAACCCACGTTTTCCAGTTATTCCTAGATCTATGTTGTCTCCAATGCCTTCTCCACAACAAGTTCTGGCTAATACAAGTCCAACAGTTCCTGCACAACCGATACAGAGGCCATACTACTCTTTCATGTCATTCACTTGACTTGCTTTTCCTATGCAGCTTATTCATCCAAATTTTAATAAACTGCCAATACAGCATCAGATGTTCCAGCTAATGAACTTGATATATATGCAAGAATATCATATGGCTGCTGACAGATAGTTTCAAAAGTAGATGAGGGCTGAGCAGAGGCAAATGATGAGGCATGTTCAGTTTGATCAAAGAGAGGTTACTGCTCAGGGGGGAGAGGTTCGATAAACAAGATGAGCTGATTCTTCAGTTGACATGCAAAAATGATATGCTCAAGAAATTAAAGGGTAATGATGATGATAAAGATCCTGAGGTTGGTGGAATTGATCGGCAACCAGGTGATGGTGCCTTATCATCTGGGAATGTTGCAGTTGAAGGTGATTCTGATAAGCAATTAGTGGTGTTTCATGTTCCACTAATGTGCAGCCCGTGAACTCTATTAAAGCGAATATGGTGTTGTTTGTGGATAATAGAGGGGTGCTTTTAAGTATGGTGAATGCTGATGAAATAGATGAAGGTGAGTTTGTTGACCACTAGTTAACAAGAGAACAAATCGCCTTGGTTCTTAATTTAAACGAAGAGGCGGTGGATGAATTGGAGAAACAGGTTGATGTTGAGGTTGAAGATAGTGAAGAGGTGAGGTTTGATAAGAGTGTTCCATATAGGAATACGTATTTTAATTATGATGGAAGTGAAATGAAGGATGTGACAGCTAAGGAATACCATGATTTATATACTCAGTCCAACAACTCCGATGAAGGGATTCCATACGATACAACTGAACATTTTGAAGCAGCTGAAGACCGTCTGAGGAGAAAAAAGGAGAAAGTGAAAGGCGAGGCTAAAGGATCTAAACCTGAGACACAACAGACTTCAGATGGTATGTTTACAAAAATGTCGAAGATGAACAAGATGGTCGAGACCCTGAGATACGCTGATTATTTGCAATCAAAGGCTCGAGAATCAGCTTACCAGATGAAGAAGTTTGTTGCATTCAAGACGGTTAAAGGTAATATTATCTTGTGGACGTACAAACCGGATCTTAAGGTAGGCATTTTGAAGTGGGAGCATGGCACGCTGAGACGTTCGCGCATTGGCTATCAAGCCGTTCATAAACCGAGGAGGAAATCAGTTAGCTGATTGGTACTACCGTCACATGGTACATGAGGTAAATTATGGTTTTAAATTCTTCAAACCGCAGGTGCCAAAGCGTAAGTATATTTATGAAACTGATTCACGTACTGGTTGGAGAAATCTCGTACACAAGGTAAAACCGAAGCGAACGTTGAAGAAAGTTCCTATGAAGACTTTTCCTCAATGTTTTCATAAGAAGTTTAATCGGTTGTATTATGACGAGAAGACCAGCAAAGCTGCAATCGTGTTAGGATCTGGATTGAAGACCGAGTTCATAAGGGTTATTGATTTGATCCTATTTGAGTCCGACAATGATGTTTTGTTCCAGAATTGGATCATATGGGCACACATTAAAGACATTGAGAAAGCTATGCAGTTCCAGATGGTCGTACGCGTATGCCATGAATTTGGAATTCATAGTTGTGCGGATTTGAAGACTAGTAGGTTCAAGTCGTAAAGTAAGTGATGAAAAAAGAGCTCGAGACAAGGGGGAGTTTGTTGACACATTTTTTTCTGTCTCGGTTTTTGTTTTAACGTATTTTGAGCATTAGATAATATATAGGGGTATTATGGTGATAATGTAAGGTACATTCGCTAATGTAAAGCTCATTCATTAAAGTAGCTAATAACGAATGAGTTCCGCGTGTTTATTCGTCCGTTAACGAATGAGGGTAACGTATGAGGACATTCGTTAATAGAACGAATGTATTAATGTATTGATAGCGAATGAGGCTCATTCGTTAGGAGCTGTTTAGCGAATGAGCGCATCTCCTATATATACCCTGTAAGTTATCCGATTTTATAATAGTTCTTATTTTATCTAATTCCATCTCGTTACTATGTCCAAATATCCTCTTAACACACACATTACACACACTAAAGTAAACCTAAACGTAATCATATCAAATGACTAGATCCATTAACGTAATGATCTTATAATCGATCATATCAGGTTCACTCAATTAATATTCATCATAGGCATTTCATATGGAGTGTCTAGCATAATAAGACAATCAGGATCAATGACACCTAAATGAGATTCAGATCTTGTATTCCATCTCTAGAAATCATCTAGACTGGTCAGCTTCAAGTCTTGGCATTTGAACCAATATCATTATCGTAGTTCAACATGGTTTGCATGATTGCATTCTATAAAGCAAGAGCATAATAATTTTTCATTTTGAGAAAAATTGGGAATAATTTGACAAAAACCAAAATGTAAGGGGAAAAATTGACAATTTATGAAAGTAGGAACTAGCGAATGAGAATAATATGGGTGTTTAAAATAGCGAATGTATGCTCGGCGAATGAAGGATTCAGTAAGCGAATGGGTATACTCTCTGAGCGAATGAATACTTAGCGAATGGGGTACTATGCAAATGAATATTAGCGAATAGAAATGTATGAAAGGGTTGGCGAACGGTTTTAACGAATGGAGGTAAACACTAAGCAAATGAATTAATCATCTAGTGAACATATTTATCCACACCTTCAAATCTTCATCCTCAAACCCATAAATTAACCATAACCATAAACATACCAAAATCTCAACTCGCAAATCATAAGCAATACAACCTATACCAATTCCCACAAATTCGAACCACTATCATAGTCAAATCGATCAATTTTGATCTCTAAAAGTCAAAATACAAACACTGTTTCATCCCGCCATGAACATTCAAATCCAAAACCTTCTAATTCAATCAAAACACATTCAATTGAACCAATAAACACTCAATTCACATCAATACGATCACATTCCAATCCAAATTCATATCAATTAACACTGAGTTTGAATGATTTGGCATAATTCTAAAGTCTGATAAAAACTAATAATAATTCAATTCGTAACACCTTCAATTGACCAAATTCTTGATCAATAAACAAATCAGAAACACCTTTAGCTCTAATACCACTTGAGGTACCTCAGATCAGTGTCAAACAACAGGTAATCAGTCCATATGCGCCAGGATCTAGTCCTCTGATAGAGTTAATTGATCATTTTGAAGTTAAGTGTGTGCACTTTGTGTTTTCTATAGAAAATTAGACAGAGTTTCAACACAATTATAATAAAATAGATCGATTCATTATAAAATTCATAATTTAAAGAGCTTATATAGTGGTGGAGTCATTCGCCAAAACTATTAGCGAATGGACCCTCCATACGCCACGCCATTCCATGACAGGCCTGCGAATGGCTGTTACGAAACTCTCTCGTACGCTGACTAGTTTAGCGCATGGACTTACAAACCCAATACCACATTCGCTAACAAACCCAGCGAATCGGCACACCATAATTACAATATAAGCCCTTGAATTATTACAATAAGACCACTACAAATAAACAAAGACCAAGAGGACTAAACGTGAATCAGCAGAATGGGTCTCTTGTGACATTTGTCATTTTCCATTTTCATGTACCCGAGTCATATGGTAATTCGGTTCTTGCAATATTAATTAAAATTTGCATTACTCAATGATGGTTTGTGTTTATTTATTTATTGCATGTTACAACTCTATCAAAAACGCTATTTCACGTAATCCAATACATTATTTGCGTTTAATTAAAATCCAAAAGTTAAAGTTATCCAGTTACAAACTTTCTATCAAAATCCATTCTTCGGGCTATGTGACGGATTTAAACCAACTACATCATGAAACGCGACAATGTTAGAGTTTAAGTCTATTTCCGATTGGGTCACAACGCAACAGGCCTTCCTCAATCCATTGCAATATGCAAACAACACCAGGAAAAGCTGATGCTGTAAGTGGGTCGCGCTATGTGATGACTAGCCTTCTTGACCATCGCGATATGCAACGCTGCATTAGATCGAGAAAATTGTGTTCCAAGCCAAATTGATTGACCAAATCACCTCTAAACACTATTATGCTTTGTTTAACCGACTTTTAGATGTTTCTAAAGCATATTCCATGCATAAGCCTCAACTTATTCTCCAAGATTTACCTTAAATCATTCAGAACACTTCAACTTTCTCTTCAAGTTAGGGTTTTAATCTAATTAATGAGTTTAAAATGTTATACCTCAATTCCAGTATAAGCAACATTTTTCTATCTTTGTTCTTTGCTAACCAACTCTCAAAACACTTCTGCAATCACGAATTCTTCAACAATTTTGGTGTTCATCTATCTTTGACCAAGAAAGTTAATCTGAGTCTTAGAACATTCTCATCCAACCCCTCATTTTGTGTGAGAGATGTTTTTATAATTTAGAGAGTGATTCAGGGTGTTGTGAGTGAAGAGTTTTTATATTTTAGAAAAAGTAGTGATTTTTCTGTATATTTGAAAAGTTACTGTTCATCCCCTATAATTTTTTTAATATATTTTGAGAGTGGTTGTGAGTGAAGGAAAGCGAAAAGGTAATGATAAAATGTATAAAAAATATTATTTAATTGAAATGGAGAGAGAAAATGTAGTAAGTTTTAGTGTAATTTTTTATTTGAAGATAGGGGGTAGGATGAGAATGCTCTTATACTTCATCTTCTACTTTGATTCTCGAGTAATTAAATTTAGTTTTCGCTTGTTTTACCTACTGTGAATTGAAACCTGATATGGTCTAAATTATATATATATTACTATAAATATTTTCTACATTTTTTATAGTTTTGGGGTACTGTTTATTGAATATCATATCTAACTCATTTATATTTGAATTATACATCTTATGAATGAAAACAAAGTTAATATCTGAATTTATATCAAAAGAGTTTGAAGTTAAAAAAATAAAATAATGTTTTGAAATGTATAAAAAAAAGGTCTAGTGGAAAATTCCATTGAGTTCTCAATTTAAAAAAATAGGTTGGTATAGGGCGCGCTGCGTCGCGGCACGCTGGGCAGTTCTGTATTGGTTACATCCGGGCTTCATTTACGTAAGTTTACGCAAATTCGGTTGGTATCGGTAACATTTTTTACGGTATCAAAACTAAACCAAAAAAATAATTCCTCAAACTAACGTATTTAAAAAAAAATAAAAATCAAAACACCACACCACCTTACTTTTTCGTTGCTTGATTTAGTATGAAGTCTATAAATACAAAAAACTATTTCTATTTAAACTCAGAATTTGTAAGTTGCAACAACAAAACAATACCACCACAGAAGCTTCGTTATTTTTTATATATACTTTTATTACTTTCAAATGAATAATTACAAAAAAAACCAAAAAAAAAAAACAAAAAAAAAAGCAGCTCAAAGAGGCTTGAACTCAGAACCTAGAACTTGCACAACACAATAAAACCAACACACCAACTTCCATTTTCGTTAACTTCATCATTTTCAAATGATTAAATACCAAAATAGATTTTGAAATATTAAAATAGAAAAATTGAAATTAACGGCTACCACATGACAGTCACTGATTGGACCTCCCTGAAGTTACTATAGGTTAAGGTTTCCGGTTATATATAGTAGAATTATAGAAGTATAAAAAATAATCTGTTTTTGTTTTGACGGATTCTTCAGGCACTAAATTGGGAAGCTCATGGGCCCACGAGACAAGAAGTAAAACACAAGAAGCAAATTTATTCAATTAAGTTGGTGGAGATGGTGATGAGAGCAAAGTTCAAAATAATAAACAAATTTCTAAGTTAATTAATTCTTGTTGGATTGGACTTAAAACCAAAAGGAGGGGGCCGATATTAGCAACTAGTTGTCATACATTGAAAAATTGAATTTTAATAATCTAAACTATTACCTATTGGCCAATATTAATTCCAACTAACATTCTAACAATTAGCAATCTCAACTTTTAACTTTGTTGCCAATAACAGTCCCACACTAACTGATCTTTAACTATGTTTATTTTTAATTAAACAAATAGTTCTTGTCGTTTACACATATCATGATTTGATACGATAACCTTGAATCTTTATGGATATTAATTGTTCATTGTATTTCTGGCCACCACAACCGCTGGCAGCAATCACCACCCACCACCATCTTTGTTTTCTTTCTTTCCAATCACCAACAAATGAAATCGACAAAATCTGACGGTGATAATTTACTAACTTATCAATTTACAGTAGGTTCATGTGATTTCTTCTCAAACAAATGCTTTACACACAAATTTCTTGAATTTGGATAACTCTAAACGCCACTAGTAAAACAAAAATCCCCAATTTGAAATCAAAAAGCCCCTAATAATTTCACACATTGTGCACCCTTAATAAGCCCCGCACTCGTCGTGCATACTCATTGTCGCCGTTCACGCACATCATATTCAGATTTCCTCATGAGGAGCCACTCCTCCGACTCGTGAATTGAGGAGTAGGTGACTAGATTCGAAGACGGAACTCGATGTTCAAGCAAAAAATAAAGAAGACGGTGGTTCAGGCCGCTGGTGGTTGTGCCGGAAATACAATGAAATAGATCTGATGTATCCTAATAATATCCACAAAGATTCAATGGTTATTGTATCAAATCATAATATGTGTAAACTGTGACAATCGGCAAAAATTAGCAACTAATGTAACCATGATTATGTAATAAAATAATTATATAAATAAAATATAATTTTTTAAGTCCAAATTGGCAAAGTTATAAGAAATATATTACTAGATGTTCTAAAGAGTTTAAATTTGTTGTGTAGCTAACACTATGCGAAATGACTGTTGGGGACAATTTAAAATTGAAAGGAATCCAAAGGTGCCAAGAACAATTTGAAAACTTTAAATTTTTATGAAAATGTTAGTAATAAGCAATAAACTTATTTTTAGAAGGCTCGAATCGTGAAAATTAGAAAGCAGGTAATCCACAGCCAGTGGTGGAGACTGTAAGAACCCGACACCAACTATTTTTAGAAAAATAGTTTCTTTAGCTTATGGTATCAGGAATTTGATTTCATTTAAAGTATGACAAAAATTACTAAAAACGGGATTCGAATGATTATCTAAAACTCGCAATACATTAAACTAAAAATTAGAACTTTGTTTAAAACCCACGAAAACCCACCTAATCCTTTCACATTTCCCTACCTAGCCATCCAACTCACCATCACCTCCCTATTCATCCAATCATATTAAGACATGGAGCCATCTTAGTATAATAATTATGGTCTACTTGTTAGATTAATGTGTTGTAATCACCAACTGTAACATTCGTTACTTTCAAACCTGAAAACCCGACCAATTTTGAATTTTCGGTTTTTGTTTATAAATATATATGTATAAATATATATTCTTTAAGTTCTCTTCGTGTATTTATGTGACTTCCGTTAAATGTTAACTGAATTTGGATTCGTATTTGTTATTTTTACTTGTAATGGGATCGTATTCGTGTTCATTAAATCAACCCATTTTGTTATACTTTTTTTTAACGTTCATCGTAATTTAATATGCATGAGAATTTTTGTCTATCGCTCGTTTGTTTCTTTTTGTTCAGTTAACGAACTTCCAAGAATAAACGAATCGCAACTATAATAAGCATCCAGGTTTTATTAATTTCTTGCATTTATAGCACATTTCAAAGTTCGGGATCCAATTGGTAAATTTTATTTCAAACTCAAAGTCAAGGTTTAATATGTAATTACACTTTAATTTCTAACATAATATAACTTGAAACTTGAGGGTTATCAATGTAAATTTATTTTGATTTCATTTTGAAAACAT
The DNA here is from genome assembly GCF_021521415.1 of Bidens hawaiensis. NCBI lineage: Eukaryota > Viridiplantae > Streptophyta > Magnoliopsida > Asterales > Asteraceae > Bidens > Bidens hawaiensis. The sequence goes on along the minus strand of NW_027491382.1, from coordinate 622,502 downwards.
CTTGATACATCAGGGACTTGAAGTGAAAATATATAAAAATTTACTTTGAAACTCACCCAGCCCCTGTGTACCGTCCCATTTTTCCGGCCCCATGATTCTGGCCACCGGAATTTGTCTCCGGCGAAGCCCAAACAACTCCGTAACTTCCGCGTTTGACCAAATAAATTAGTATAAATATTTTTGTCTTTGATAATAAACGTTAATCAAAATATTAATTGCTTTATAACGTCCTAAGGCATTGTTTAATTCCGAAATCACCGCCGGACTTTAAGACGCGATCAAATCTTTTCTAACCCAATTTATAGTATAAATAGGTCGCCCTGTAAGCCTAAGCACACACTCATCATCAATTAACATAATATAACACTTAGAAAGCCCGAGTCAATAAATTTCCGATCGTTTTCCGGCCTTGCTCGTTCTCCCTCATTCCGGAATCAATAGAGGTAATCGTTATATGTTTATAATTCACGATCTTAAGTGAAACAAAACCCATAAGTTTATTCCTTCATACATGGATTGGATTCCTTAATTGAAACCCTAGGGTTTTGATGAGAAAGATGATCCTAAAACATTTATTATATTTAACCTTTCTCATGTTTTACACGAATAACACGAATGGTCCAATGGCTAAAACGATGGCTTGTTAAACTCAAGACCCGGGTTTGAAACCCGGGTCAACCATTTTAATTGTTTTTATTATTAGTTAATATATATTTAAAACTAATAGTATATTAATGTATTAAAAACCATGTCTTTAACGAATGTTATCTCTGGATCAGCTGGTTAACACTCTGTAGTTATAGCATAGAGACCCGGATTTGAAACCTTGGTCAGAATCTTATTTTTTTTAATATCAGTTTTGTTAAAATTAATTATTCTTTACTAATTAATTATAATCAATTAAAAATCATAATAAAATTATAAAAATCATTATAAACTAAATAAAAATTTTATAAATTTAGTATAAAATATATTTCGTCTTTTTTACACTTGGAAACTAAATTTTCGTTTTTGTAAATCATAATTAAAAATCATTCATTAATCTTAAACGTAAACTTTAATTTGTTAAAAATCATTTTGTGAAACCATTAATTATAATTTTGATTCATAAACCTTAGTTCAAATTTTTCGAACGTGCATGCCTCATTTCTTTGCCAAAAATAATTATATCATAATAAAAACCAAGTTACCGTTAAAATATAAATATTAATATAATCAGAAGCCATAAAACTAATAAAATATTAACTAACTCTCAACATAAGTTTATACGATAAATGACCCCGCTAGATTATCGATTGAGTCTCGTATTTATTTATCTTAGCTAGTGCGGATCGTTCAATTCGGCTTTTGTGACGCATTCGGTTCGTTCGTCGTTTACAATCTTTACAACGCATTCGGTTATTTATATCTTATCAACTCTTAAGGTGAGTTTCTCACACCCCCTTTTTAAACGTTTTCATATATTTAGGGGTAGTATATGTATCCTATCAAACCTCAATATTAACAATTTTCCTTACAAACTAAAATTATATCATGAACTTGTGTGCTTACTTGCTTATTTGTTATATACATGGATTTCAAGTTGTTGCCTCAATAAGTATGATCATATGCCCCCCTTTGTACTCAGGTCCATTTGTATCGAGTGGAAAAGGGACCTCATATCCAAGTACATTGGTAGCCCCAACTGGAAAGGACCTTCGTTTGTTCTTTACACTCAGGTCCATTGCATCGAGTGTAAAGAACCATTATGTGCTCATGTCACAAGTTTGATAGAATTGTATGATTTTTACGTATTATATCAAACCGTGGGATTCTCAACAGCTATGTTCATAGCTGACTTTATTTTATACATATGTTACAGGTATAGTGATACAAGGATGAAGGTTAAAATACACATAGCATGCTTATAGAATATTCAAAGAACAAATTATCGTTTCGTTTATTTATTTGTCTACAATTTGTATTATTTGATAAACTTGTGGTACATGATTATTTAAATGAAATAATGTTATTATGGTCACCTAATAGTGTCATGTGTGTTTGAGCAATCTGTACGTCACACTCAGGCGTTTCCGCTTTAGCCGGGGTGTTACAGATTGGTATCAGAGTCGTGGCTATAAGATAGGACATTAGACGTAGTGTTCTATGTAGCTATAGCTTATTTGTTTATTTGTTAGGGTTGCATGATAGAATTATTTGAGTCTCTATTTGATTGTTTAAACGCACTTACTATTACTATATTACTATATTGCGGATTTTATTAACGACTCATGAACACAAGTACACACACAGAAGTCCAAGGCTTTGTTGGGTTTCTATGGAATTTACAAACTTAGTTAACCGTTTAACTAGTTATAATTAATGCGGAAACGTGATAGACAAACTAACCATATGAACAACCTAGTTTATTCATTGCAAGATTACCAATAATCTATTTACTAGAAACCCGAAGCTAGGATCACATGATACGGGAACAACTAAACTATCAAAGCATATAAACACTTACAATCTTAACCCTTTAAGAGTTTAGTAGGTGGTTGAAGAAGATGATGATGAATGCAAGACTTTCAAAGGAAAACTCTCAAACCGAATATACCCCGAGCCTCCAACACGCACCGAGCTATGCTAGGGAGCTTGAACACGAAAAACCCGAGCCTTTTTCTTCCCTTCTTGGCCGTGAGGTAGAGAGGAAAAAGAAAAGAAGTTTTTTTTGATTACTTGAAAGTTGTAAACACTTGATCATTATTTATCCTCACATGCAAACACCATCACATGGGTTTATACAAGTCCACACTCCACCCTTTTGCATGTTAATAATTTGACCAAGTTAGTGGGGTGTGGGGCCCACCCAAAACCGGCCCCAATATTGTTTTTTTTTTTTTTTTTTTTTTTTTTTTATTTTATATATTTTATACTTTATAAAATATATAAACACCCCATCTTTTATAAACCATTTTATAAAAGAATACATAGTTAAATAATTATTCCAATAATAATTATTTGAATAAATAAATTAACCAATTAATTATTTAATACTTTCAAGTAATTATTCAGAAACCCGTTTTTCTGAATGTGTCGTGTTCTGTATTTGTCTTATAGATCTTATCTTAACAAATACATAATTGGTGTGTGTCTAACTCGTTATTGGGTATGACCCGACTTGGATCAAACATAACTAGCCACATTAACTTAATTATGTGTCTCGGGCATACGATATTCCAACAATCTCCCACTTGCACGAGACTCATAGGAAGTTAATGCTAATGGTGAATACCGCCTAACAACAGGTCACCACCCCTAGTGTGTTTGACTAAGTGCCATTCAATAACATCATCCCCTTCAAGTCCATACTTGATATGATATAGGTAAGTCTTATCATTACATCCCTTTGTTACTAGATGTCCTGTCAAATCGAAGAGACATAGATTGATCATTCTCTCATTGATTTAACTTAACAGGCCTTAGACATCTAAACTCTCAACACATAAGAGGAACAAATCCCATCTTGACTGCATACATCCTTGTTGACATCTCGTATGATATCTGAGCTCTTTCTTTTATGTCATCGTGTTACCGAAAAACAAAGAAGAGAGTCAAGTTATCAGACTTGATGAAAGGTCAGATCCAATATGCATCTCAGGTCAAAGGACACAATGATACTCGCCTTTACTCAAGGATTACTTATGATCAGTTGCACTAACTCCATGCAGTGATCCTCGAGAGCGGATCATGTCCAATATTTGTATCCCACAAATATCTATGAACCTTGGTGGCAAACCTATGCCTTATATTCATCACATGAATATCAACCAATCCAGGTTCATAATAGTCTTACCTTCATACTTGTTCCCACAAGCATGATCGACTACGGACGTTTAGAACAACATAAGTCATTCATGGATTAAACATGCAAAAATAGAACATAACTCATTTAATAATTAAAACTTAATTAATTTCATGAGATACCCATTACATTCGTTCTTAAACAAACACTAAACACGGATTAAATCCACTCACTAGAATACCGAAGTCCTAATGCACAAACATGACCCTCATGCTTTGGCCTATCGAGGAGCTTCGTGAGTGGGTCCGCAATATTTTGATCGGTATGAACTTTATGAATACATATTTTTCTCTTTTCAACTTCATCCCTTATGTAGTTGAATCTGCGCTCAATGTGCCTCGTTTTCTGATGAGCACGAGGCTCCTTGATCTGTGCAATAGCACCCTCATTGTCACAGAATATCTCTAGGGGCTCCTGAATGGAAGAGATAATCCCTAGATCCATGATGAACTTTTTCATCCATGCAGCCTCTTGGGCTGCCATTGAAGCGGCGATGTACTCAGATTCTGTAGTGGATAACGCGACAACATCCTGCTTCGAACTCTTCCAAGAGACAGCGCCTCCATTTAAGATGAAAACATATCCCGACTGTGACCGAGAATCATCTCGGTCAGTTTGGAAACTCGCATCCACGTAACCCTTTACGACGAGTTCTTCCTCACCAGACCCATATATTAAAAACATATCCTTAGTCCTTCTAAGGTATTTTAATATATTCTTGACAGCCATCCAATGACTGTCACCTGGGTTGTGCTGGTATCTACTCGTTATGCTTAAAGCATACGAGACGTCCGGTCTAGTGCACATCATTGCATACATAATAGATCCTATTGCCGAAGCATAAGGAACATGCTTCATCCTATCCTGCTCTTCCTTAGAGCTAGGACTTTGGGATGAGCTTAACACGGTTCCTCTAGGAATAGGTACCAAACCTTTCTTAGAGTTTTCCATCCTGAACCTTTTCAGGATTTTATCAATGTATGCACTTTGATTGAGTCCGATCAATTTCCTTTGTCTATCCCTATAGACCTTTATTCCCAAGATATATGTCGCTTCTCCAAGATCCTTAATTGAGAAACGACTACTTAACCACGCTTTAACGTTTTCCATACTTGGTATATCATTTCCAAATAAAAGTATATCATCGACATACAAAATAAGGAACATGACTATACTCCCACTAGCCCATTTATACACACACGCCTCATCACCGTTTTGGACGAAACCAAACGCTTTGATTTCTTCATTAAAACGATGATTCCACATCCGTGATGCTTGTTTCAACCCGTAGATTGATTTCCTTAACTTACATACTTTGTCAGGATTAGATGGATCGACAAAACCTTCAGGCTGAACCATATGGACATCTTCCTCAAGATATCCATTAAGAAAAGCGGTCTTGACATCCATCTGCCATATCTCATAATCAAAATGAGCTGCAATGGCAAACAATATCCTGATCGACTTAAGCATCGCGACTGGCGAGAAGGTTTCATCATAATCAATCCCTTGAGTTTGCGTGAAACCTTTTGCGACAAGTCGAGCTTTGTAAGTATCTAAATTTCCATGCATATCGGTCTTCTTTTTGAAGACCCACTTACATCCAACCAGTTTGGAGTTAAGTGGACGATCAACCAATTCCCAAACTTGGTTATCGTGCATGGATTGCATCTCGGCGCTCATGGCTTCAAGCCATTTGTCACAATCAGGTTGTGACATAGCATCTTTGTAGGAGATCGGTTCATCCGAATCAATCAAGTAGCAATCATCCACAAGAAATCCATATCTCTTGGGAGGTTGACTAACCCTACTAGATCTGCGAGCAACGTGCGTATGATCAACCATTTGATCATCTTCAACATCCTCGTGTTGAAAGCTAGTATCGACCAACTGTGTATCATCCAGTGATTCTTGAACCTCTTCAAGTTCCACTCTCTTTTCACTAGGTCCTTCCATAAGGAACCTAGTTTCTAAGAAGTATCCTTTGCGTGAAACAAACACTCTTTGTTCACTAGGATCATAGAATATATATCCTATATCATCCTTTGGGTATCCTATGAAGACACACCTGATGGATCGAGCCTCAAGCTTATTTGGGGTGTCACGTTTAACATAAACTATGCATCCCCATATCCTTAAATATGAAAAGGATGGAACCTTTCCATGCCACACTTCATAGGGTATTCGATCCACCTTTTTGGTCGGGGCCATATTCAAAATACGAGCCGCTGTGAGTAGCGCATATCCCCAAAATGATGGCGGTAGTGAGCTTCGTGCCATCATTGATCGAACCATGTCCAACAGTGTTCGATTCCTCCTCTCGGATACTCCGTTATGTTGAGGAGTTCCAGGAGGAGTGAGCTGTGAAATAATTCCACAATCTCTAAGATGACTTTGAAAGGTATCACTTAGGTATTCGCCTCCTCTATCGGAGCGGAGTACCTTGATTGTTCGGTTGAGCTGATTTTGCACTTCATTTTGAAATTCTTTGAACATTTCAAAGGCTTCATGTTTGTGTTTCATTAGATAAACATACCCATATCGACTAAAATCGTCGGTAAAGGTAATGAAGTACCTTTCACTATTCCTACTAGTTGGCTTGAAAGGTCCGCATACATCCGTATGTATGATACCTAACAAATCCTTAGCCCTTTCATTTGTACCTTTGAAAGGCTCTTTGGTCATCTTGCCTTGAATACAAGATTCACACTCATCAAACGAACCTAACTCGTTTGTTTTCAAAAGACCATTCTTTTGGAGAGTGTTTATACGATTCTTGTTTATGTGTCCAAGGCGACAATGCCAAATGTAGGAATCACTCAAACCCTTTTTGAGTCTTTTAGTAGAAGTTTGATATAATGAGCTATTTGAGGTATTATCATGAACCAATTCATAAATACCGTTGTTTGGTACAGCTTTAAAATAAAAGATACCATTAGATGACACATGCATTTCCGATCCTACAAATTTAAAGTCAAAGTTACATTGTCTAAGAAGGTGCACAGAAATAATGTTCCTAGTCAAACTAGGAGCATACAAAACATTTTTTAAAACAACTTCCAAACCACTTGGAAGTGATAAAGTGAAGTCTCCTCTAGCGACCACGTGTACTCTTGCACCGTTGCCCATGAAAAGATTCACTTCGCCCTTCTTTAAGTCTTCATTCTTTTTGAACCCCTGCAACCAATTGCAAATATGAGTTCCACATCCGGTATCCAATACCCATGTGTTAGAAGAAATAAGATTTAGCTCAACATTAATCATAAAGACATTACCCGAGGTATGCGCCGCATTCCTCTTGTCTTTTAGCTCTTTTAGGTAGACCGGGCAATTGCGTTTCCAGTGTCCGGTCTCCCCACAACCAAAACAAGGATCATCCTTATGACCCCTTGGTTCCACAACCTTTTGTTTCTTTGCCATAACCGGTGATTTGCCCTTACCCTTAAGATGCATAGGGGGACCCTTCCTTTTAGCTACCTTAGCCTTAAGATTGGGTTGAGATCGATTCTTGGATCTACCTTCATTGATTGCAAACACGGGTAAAACCCTTTTGCCCATGCTCGCCTCGGCTGTTTTAAGCATTGAGTGAAGTTCTCCAATGGTTTTGTCCCACCCGTTCATGTTATAATTTAACACGAAAGTGTCGAACCTTTTCGACAAAGAGTTAAGGATCAAATCCGTTGCTAACTCATTTGAGATGGGACAATTGAGCTTAGTGAGCCGATCAATATAACTTTTCATCTTAAGTACATAAGATGAAACTGGTTGACTATCATCCATTCTACATGCATGTAAGGCTCGAACCGTTTCGAACCTTTCCACTCTCGATTGCTTAAGGAACATTTCCTTAAGTTGAGTAATCATGTCGTACGCATTATGGTTTTCGAAATCCTTTTGGATTTCGGGAACCATAGTCGCCAACATGAGGCATGATACTTGAATGGAATCTTCCGTGAGTTTGACCCAATTCATGTATTCGACCTCAGTTCCCTCTTCCGGTTCTTCGGGGATAGGTGTTTCCAAAACATGATATAATTTTTCTTGTTTTAGAACAATCCTTAAATTTCGGAACCAATCCGAAAAGTTATTGTGGTTAAGACGGTCTTTAGCGAGAATAGATCGGAGAGATACGTTTTGGACGTTAGGGATAATGTTGTCGTCGACGTGTGTGGCCATCTGCAGAATTTTAAATAAGTTCATTTTAGTGTTTTAACCTTTTAATTATTAATACCCTTTTATATAATTAATAATTAAAATCTAGAATCCAACGATAAACCCAACTCCGGTTAGGTGACCTTTTTCCCTTTGTCGGTTTATCAAGGTAGTTATTCATAACAATTGCAAACCCTTTTGCAACTTCTAGAATTTATGGGACCGGTTCGAAATCATATTTCGTGTTGGCATGTTTATCCCATCAACACCCATTAGACCCCATGCTTGGGTGACCCTCTTCACATGGTTCTAATTTAAGTTGTCCTACTTGTATCAACTTGTAATATTAACATACAAATGGTTAGGTGACCTTTTTCCCATTTATATGCCAATATTACCTTAACATGTTAATTTACTCTATGCGGTTAGGTGACCTTTTTCCCACTAAGAGCTTACTAATATGTTAAGTGTTATACAAAAGGATGGTGTTTAACTTATTATCCTTAATTTTAAAGGGATTTTTAGTTTTAATAATTCTAGATATAAAACTTTAAATCATGTTCTAACATGCATTTAGAAACATGATTTTGAAACCATTTTCAAAACTAATTTATAATAAAACCATTTTTATTATGGGCGTGAGACGGCTAGTTAATAATTCCATTTTATTAAACTACGTGTCACGTAATTATCGATAATTATTAGAACCCGTTTTATGCTTTGTTAATTAATTCTATGTGACGGAGTTGATATCCTAATATCTAACAACCACACAATCAAACAATCAATCAACAAGCATACAAAACAATATATACTAGACACGAGCCACTAAGTTAGACCACACTTGTTAGCCGAAACAAGTGTGTGTCTTAGGTCCAATCCTAAGGGACACATGACACATGGATGTTGTAGCTCCCACTCGATCCCGCATCCAAATGCTTCGAGCATCTTCTTCAACCTTGTTGTGATCCATTGGGCTTGAACTTGGGCCTTAGCTTCCATAAGCTTCCACTTGGGCTCAATTGGTGGGCTTAGGTCCTTTTGGGCTTGAATCCCTTAATGGGCTTGTGAAACCCATTATGACCATACCCGGCCCAATTAGGCCCAAACTTCCAACTTTGCAATCTTCTTAAATTTTACAAAATTAAATGTCCTAATACATTTTTTCTATAAAATAAAGATATTACAAATTACCTATTTATTACATACCCATATGAATAAATAATTACAAAATAGCCCCTAATAAATTATTACAAACCGATACTTTGAATAATAAATTACAATCACAACATCAACCACAAACAAAACATCCATTTGGTCTACGGCTCGGTCTAGTACAAACAAACATAACCCGATATGTCATAGGAACCCGTTCCAAAAACCCCTTTGCTTTATCGGGCCTAGCCCAACCCATTTGGGCTTGACCCAATAACAAGATTATGGGCCTCGGCCCAATTAAAAACTTTATGGGCTCGGCCCAATAAAATTTTATGGGCTCGGCCCAAATAACCAAAATGGGCTTCGGCCCAAATTCACCCGAATTGGGCTTCGGCCCATTTGCCCGGTTTTTTTTTTTTTTTTTTTTTTTTTTTTTTTTTTGAACAAAGCCAAAAACAATAACAAGATTAAATACAAAAATATCATGCATGTTAATTTTTGTATAAAATCTTTCAAGGGGAAAATAAAAAAACCGAGAACCCGAAGCTTAGTTTCCCGTATCCCGGCTCTTGATGCCATTTGTTGGGTTTCTATGGAATTTACAAACTTAGTTAACCGTTTAACTAGTTATAATTAATGCGGAAACGTGATAGACAAACTAACCATATGAACAACCTAGTTTATTCATTGCAAGATTACCAATAATCTATTTACTAGAAACCCGAAGCTAGGATCACATGATACGGGAACAACTAAACTATCAAAGCATATAAACACTTACAATCTTAACCCTTTAAGAGTTTAGTAGGTGGTTGAAGAAGATGATGATGAATGCAAGACTTTCAAAGGAAAACTCTCAAACCGAATATACCCCGAGCCTCCAACACGCACCGAGCTATGCTAGGGAGCTTGAACACGAAAAACCCGAGCCTTTTTCTTCCCTTCTTGGCCGTGAGGTAGAGAGGAAAAAGAAAAGAAGTTTTTTTGTGTTTTTGATTACTTGAAAGTTGTAAACACTTGATCATTATTTATCCTCACATGCAAACACCATCACATGGGTTTATACAAGTCCACACTCCACCCTTTTGCATGTTAATAATTTGACCAAGTTAGTGGGGTGTGGGGCCCACCCAAAACCGGCCCCAATATTGTTTTTTTTTTTTTTTTTTTTTTTTTTTATTTTATATATTTTATACTTTATAAAATATATAAACACCCCATCTTTTATAAACCATTTTATAAAAGAATACATAGTTAAATAATTATTCCAATAATAATTATTTGAATAAATAAATTAACCAATTAATTATTTAATACTTTCAAGTAATTATTCAGAAACCCGTTTTTCTGAATGTGTCGTGTTCTGTATTTGTCTTATAGATCTTATCTTAACAAATACATAATTGGTGTGTGTCTAACTCGTTATTGGGTATGACCCGACTTGGATCAAACATAACTAGCCACATTAACTTAATTATGTGTCTCGGGCATATGATATTCCAACAGGCTTAGGCCTAAAACAAGTTTTCTCAAAAGCAAGTTCAATTTTAAAATTCGGTGTTCCATCTTCTTAAACTGTAAGGGGGGGCGTGCTTGTTTTCCGAACTCTTGACACCAAGGTTATTGAAACCTAAGGATAAGCAATGCGCATATATCCAATCAGACACTGGACCTGGTTGCTTACCTAGAGAGTTCGAGAAGGGCATGAAACTTAGTAAGCCAAATCGTTCCACACCAAACTCTGTAGGAATCGCAACTTTATGCTTTCAAACCGTGACCATGTTCCCTTTGTGATAAGGATATGGTTGCACTCCCTAGGATGTCACACAAGTCATCGTGGTTCATGCGACGTGTGACTCCGACCCTCAATGTTTTATAATGTGTTTTAACTAAAAGACTGACAAGTCATGGTGATATGTTGAGTCGGATTTTTGATAAGGAAGATTGGAATCTTCTCAACCTCCTTAGAAAAAGGCTAAGTATGGACTTCGAGCAAGCCTAGACGATCGAGCATGGTTTTACTACTTCGAGCAAGGTCTTCAGAACCTTAAATGGTTTATTCTTTTAAGTGTTAAGGCTTCGAGCAAGCTACACTTCAACGAGCAAGAGTATTCTTCTATCGAGCATGGATTGCCAATCGAGCAAACAACTTGATCATACAAGTTTCAACCAAGTGTTACGAGCACAGGATGATCGAGCACATGGGGACAAGCATGGATGCAATAAGAAGATGTCGTGTGATCAAAGCAAGGACTTCGAGCATAGTTCAGTTCCCTGAGCAAGATTTACATCCCAGTATGCTAAAGATTGCTGAATAAGAAGACTGAAGACATCAAGAAGAATGAGCTTGCTCGATGGACTAGTTCGAGCAAAACATTGATAAGTCAAGAGGAATGAAGCTTGCTGGAAGGGAATATGTTCACTGAATATATTCTAAGTGAAGTATGCTCGAGGACATTCATCGAGCATACCTAGCATAGTGAGTTTGCTCAAGCAAGATTGTTACCTTGCTCGAGGACTCAACACTTGTATTATTTTGTATTTCATTATGTAATGATTATGAACTTCTAGAAGAAATGTCAGGGTCTATAATAGGGGTCCTAGGTTTCCATTTAGGACACGGATTGTAATGTTGGCACACACGGAATACGAGAAACATTCTAAAAGAATATTCTATTTGTTTCCTCGTACAGCCGCCGCCGCCGTCATACACGAAACCCTAGACATTCCTTTACTGTTTCATTAATAACTCATTTAATACAGTGAATCTTTGTCTTTGAATGTGCTTTTATTGATTACCTATTATCGTTTTGTGTTTTTTATTTTCACTCCTTCGTTCCCACTCGTTGGATATCCTGATTCCGTCAGGATATTCAACAGGCCTTTAGGTTGCAGAGTCGGTGTGTTCTTGTCAACCTTATTGAAGGTTTCACCCGATTCAAGGTCCTGACAAGTGGTATAAGAGATTGTGTAAGCTTGCTGAAGGCCACAGGACAGAAGGTTTGTGAAAAAGCTTGAAGCTTTACTCTATTTCACTACTGCAAACTCCAGATCTACTGAAATGGAAGACCAAGAAGCCTCTACCAACAAGATTCCAAGATTGATTGAACAAGAAAACTTCACCAAATGGAAGGTGCTCTTCGAAACAGCTGTAAACTACAATGACCCAGAGCTTTGGACTTCCATCGCTGAAGGAAACTATGTTCCTTCAACAGCTCCGAACAACAATGCCACAGTTGAGCTAAAATGAAGAAACGGGACGATAAGGCTTTGCCTATGCTAAAGTTAGGTCTTTCTTGAGAAATCTTGACAAATGTCAATCATCACAAAACCGCAAAGGGTATGTTTGATGCGGTCATCGATATGTTTGAAGGAAATACTGAACTAAGAGATATTAAGAAAGATAGACTGAAGCAACAGCTAGACAGGTTCAAGTTTAAAGATAGAGAGAGATTAAAATCAGTATTGCAGAGGTTTATGATGATTGTAAACGACATAAGAACAACAGATCTGCAGATCTCTGACTTTGAGCTGAACAAGAAGCTCTTGTAATCCTTTTCCGGTGAAGGGTACACTACCAGCAAGTTTATTAAGGAGAAAGTCAGTTTCCACAATTTTAAGCTGGATGATATGATTGTATTTCTTAAAGCTGCAGAACAAGAGATGATCGAAAATCATATGATTAGAGAGGACAAGCCATGTTTTCAAGTGAACAATGCTCTTGTAGCACCAATAAGAAATCTCTCAATCAAGAACCAGCAGCCTATTGTTGAAGAACCATCAGAAACAAGTTCAACATGTAGCGGCTAGTCAAGGTTTAATGTTCAGCTGATTAAAGATGATACTACTTCTACAGCAAATGGGCAATCCACATTTATGCAGAACAACAATGCTCAAGGAACAGACTATCAAGCATTGTTCTCTATGTTTACTGAGTCATATCATGCCTTTGTCGCCAAGAACTTGATCAACACTAGTATTGTGCAGGAAGATCTTGAGCAAATCGATGCCGATGACTTGGAAGACATGGACATAAAGTGGCAGGCAGCTAGCTTAGCCATGAGGAGCAAAAGGTTGTATAACAGAACTGGAAGACCAAGCTTTAATGGACCAAATGAAAGAATTGGCTTTGACAAATCAAAGGCCATATGTTATAATTGTCAACAACTAAGACATTTTGCTAGAGAGTGCAATATGCTAAAGCAAGTTGGTAATCAAGTGAATCAGAACCAATTCTATCAAAACCAGAATTAGAATTTCTAGCACCAGAGAACTCATATCACCAACCAAAACCCCTATCAAAATCCATACAGACCCCAGCAACAAACCCTTCAACCCCAAAGAAACAACCAAATGCAGGTTCACACAAATCAGAATAGAACAAATCAGAACAATGTGAACCAGCTGAGAGATCAAAGAAATGTTGCAGTAACCAGGGCGCTACAGGATGGGGAATTTGATTAGAGCAACCATGCTGCTGAGATTGAAAAGGCAAATGTTACTTTTATGGAAAGAGTGCAGGACAAGCCTGAATCTTCAAATGCGCAGGTACAATCTGATATTTCAATTTCTGATCTTCTTATTACTATTGATGAACTAAATCAGGAGATTGGAAAGTGGAAAACTGAGTGTGGGAGAAAGGAAGCCTTCTTGAATGTATATGAAGCCAGTGAAGCAACTTATGAAAATCAAATCAAGAGGCTTAAAGAGGATTGTATGATGGGATACCAAACCCAATCAAAAATGACAATTGAAATTGAGGGGTTGAAGAAGATGTATGCTGAAGAGAAATTGAAAAATGCTGACTTGTTGATTCAGATGGAATTCTTGAAGAACCTCGTTTCTACAGGAAATATAGTGGGTTATGTGGATAAAATGACTGAGGAAGAAAAGTACAAAAAGGTGCCACCACCTTTCTGTGATAGCTACCCACTGAAAGTAGACAAGGAGAGCAGAAGTGAATATCTGAAACAATTCAAGAATGTGTTTGATGATAAAGTTGAGTTTGTGAAGCAATATGATGATGTGTTTATGAATAAGAATGGAGAGTTTGCAGTAAAACAGAGTGAGGAACCAAAGATTAAGAAAACTGATAAGATGGAAAGTGAGAAAAAGAAGTGGAGTGTGTACTCAAGTGAAGACAGTAATTGCAGCTGTGGAAGCACTAAATCATCTAAGGGAAAGAAGAAAAAGGGATCCAGCAAGAAGAAAAGTGAAAAGATTCCTCTTATACCCAAGATGACTCCAAAGTTGAAGAAGCACTATGAAAGAATGAGAAAAGAACATGTAGTGTTTGATATTTGTGCTAGACCACATACTGAAATCAAGAAAAGAGAAGAAACTTCAATGAAATCTTCTTATGATTAGTCACATCCTCCAATCTATCCAGTCTTCTCAAACCATGAACTGTTTAACATTGGAGATGTGGAGCATGTACCAATGAGAAGATATGTTGGAGAAGAAAAGGTAAGCAGTTCAAGAACCCATTCCAAGTTTAATCCTGTTGTGTTTGTCAAAGAAAAATATCATATGGAGCCTGATCTGAACAAACCAATCAAGATGGATTTCAGCAACTCTTTATGTCCTAAAACCTCCCTAGGCTTTGATTTCCCCAAACCCAGTGACAAAATTAAAGATAAACAATTTCTTGAAGATATGGAGTGTTATACAAAGGTCTGGTGCAAGAAGTGTGATACCTATGGTCATCACACTGACTCTTGCTGGTTTGAAGAGGAAGAGTTTGAAGTTCCTGATGTGATCTGTGGCTTTGATATGAAAGGATACAAGAAAATGTATCAAAGATACTTAAATGAAGAAAAGGGCAGTTCAGATGATAAAGAGAAAAGGTCAGTGCTTGAAAAGAGACTGAAACAAGTCTTGAAGATCAAAGATGAACCAAGAGTATCAAGCAAATCTACAAAGAACAAAAGGTCTAGTGACAAAGGAAAAGAAAAGATTAGACCTGGTGTTCTTAATGGGGATGAGAAATTTTTGATGAAGCAGGGTTATGAACCTAGAGGGTTCCAATGGAAGACTAAGAAGGAGTTGACTGAAAAGAAGAACTATGTGATTGAGCAAACTGACGAATTAATCAAATCACAAGTTGTGAAGAATGGGTCAGATTCAGACTCAGAAGAAGAATGTGAAGTTGTGTATGAAGACCCACTTCCAGTTCTAGTTCCAACTCCTGATGAATCTTCACCTGACACTGAATTACAAACTGATGCAGTTTGTGACTCAGATTTCAACTAATTCTGTTTTATATGTATGTGCAGGAACAGTCCTTGAACAGTAATGACTTATGGTACATGGACAGTGGATGTTCCAGGCACATGACCTATGACAAAAGTGCACTAATCAATTATGAAAGAAAATATGAAGGGCCAGTTGCTTTTGGGAGTGATGAAAATGGAGGGAAGATTGTTGGAAGAGGAACACTCACCAATGGCAAAGTATCCTTTGAGAACGTGTTGCATGTTGAAGGACTACAATACAACCTACTCAGCATCTCTCAAGTTTGTGATAAAGGGTACAAGGTAGCAATCAATGATGAACACTGTCTAATTTTGAAGCCTGAGTTTGTGATTCCAACTGAGATGATCATGATGATGGCTCCAAGAAATGGCAACCTCTATGAGCTAAGAATGAACACTGCTACATCTAGAGGTGGTTCATGCTTTGTTTCCAAAGCCACTGAAAATGAGACCAAACTGTGTCATAGGAAGATGTGTAATGTAAATTTAAAGAACATGAACAAGCTAGTGAAGGGTGAACATGTTGTTGGCCTTCCCACCAAAGAGTTTAAAGTAGAAGAAAAATGCACATCTTGCCTCAAAGAGAAACAACACAAATCCTCACATAAGAGCAAAATGATAAACACCATTGATGAGGTCTTGGAACTATTACACATGGATCTATTTGGTCCTGTAAGTGTTCCAAGTATTGAAAAGAAGAGATATTGCCTAGTGATCACTGATGATTATTAAAGTTTTACTTGGGTATACTTCATGGGCAGCAAAGATGAAACCCCAGATTTGATCAGAAGTGAGAAAAAGAAGTGGAGTGTGTACTCAAGTGAACACAGTAATTGCAGCTGTGGAAGCACTAAATCATCTAAGGGAAAGAAGTAAAAGGGATCCAGCAAGAAGAAAAGTGAAAAGATTCCTCTTCTACCCAAGATGACTCCAAAGTTGAAGAAGCACTATGAAAGAATGAGAAAAGAACATGTAGTGTTTGATATTTGTGCTAGACCACAGACTGAAATTAAGAAAAGAGATGAAACTTCAATGAAATCTTCTTATGATTAGTCACATCCTCCAATCTATCCAGTCTTCTCAAACCATGAACTGTTTAACATTGGAGATGTGGAGCATGTACCAATGAGAAGATATGTTGGAGAAGAAAAGGTAAGCAGTTCAAGAACCCATTCCAAGTTTAAGCCTGTTGTGTTTGTCAAAGAAAAATATCATCTGGAGCCTGATCTGAACAAACCAATCAAGATGGATTTCAGCAACTCTTTATGTCCTAAAACCTCCCTAGGCTTTGATTTCCCCAAACCCAGTGACAAAATTAAAGATAAGCAATTGCTTGAAGATATGGATCTATTTGGTCCTTTAAGTGTTCCAAGTATTGGAAAGAAGAGATATTGCCTAGTGATCACTGATGATTATTCAAGGTTTACTTGGGTATACTTCATGGGCAGTAAAGATGAAACCCCATATTTGATCAGAAACTATGTGCTGAATATGGAAAATCAACTTGAACGAAAAGTAAAGGTCATTAGAAGTGACAATGGGATAGAATTCAAAAATGGAACAATGGATGAATTCTGCACTTCTAAGGGAATCTTTCAACAATATAGTGCACCTACAACTCCTTAACAGAATGGTGTTGCAGAAATAAGAAACAGAACATTGATTGAAGCTGCAAGGACAGTGATTGCTGATGCAAATCTGCCAGTCACTTTTTGGGCAGAAGCAATCAACACTGCATGTTATGTGCAGAACAAGGTTCTACTAAACAAGGCTCAAAACAAGACTCCATATGAGGTTATCTTCAAGAGAAAACCCTATGTGCAGTTTTTGAAGCCTTTTGGATGCAGATGCTCACTGCTGGATACAAAGGACTACCTAAACAAATTCCAGTCAAAATCTCTAGAATGTTTCTTTGTGGGCTACTCATCTAATTCAAAGGCTTACAGAGTCTATGTGAAGGAGCACATGGTGGTCATTGAGTCTTCAGATATAATATTCAATGAGAACCACTTTAACAATGTTGAAGGACCCAAGTGGCTTTTTGACTTGGAAAAGATGATCAAATCTTTGAAAATCTACAATGAAGATATGGATGACAGCATGTACAGAACTAGCTTTGAAGATAAGGGAAAACAAAAACAAGTTGATCTAGACAAGCTATGGTCATCTGTTGCTCCTGAAACAAATGGATTTAACTTTGAGAGAAGCAACCAACCTAGGGCTGAAGTTGATCTGAATGAACAAGATGCAGCAATTGAAGTTTCTAATGAATGACCAAGTGAAGTAGAGAGTGAACCCATTCAAAGTCAACAACTTGTCTAGTCTGAGGGATAAATCAATTTGAGGATAGGTTTCAGTCTTTGTTTGACTCTCTACAATTTGGGTCAAATGAAGCATCATCATCAGAAATTAATCAAGTTCAAGCGACTGATGAAATTCAAGAGAGAATTGGAAATGAATCTGCTGAGTTGAATATGACCAATCTAGAGACAGAAGTGTCTGCACAACAAGTTGTGCAGACCACCTATGTTGAAAGAAATCACCCTGCAGAAAATATAATAGGAGACTTTTATGAAAGAGTGACTAGAAGCTCTTCTGAAAAGGTAAACATCTATCTGTATGCCAGCTTCTTATCCCAAGTTGAACCAAACAATATCAATCAAGCATTGAAGGACAACAGCTAGGTAGAAGCTATGCAGGAAGAGTTAGCCCAATTCAGAGACTTACATGTATGGGACTTGGTGGACAAGCCCAGAGGCAAGTATGCTATTGGAACAAAATGGGTATTCAGAAACAAGAAAGATGAAAGGGGAATAGTGATCAAAAACAAAGCAAGATTGGTGGCTCTGGGATGCTTACAGGAAGAAGGAGTGGACTTTGAAGAAGTCTTTGCTCCAGTTGCAAGACTAGAGGCTATCAGGATCTTTCTGGCATATGCAGCATCAATGAACATTAAAGTCTATCAACTTGATGTAAAATCTGCATTCTTAAATGGAAAGATTAATGAAGAAGTTTATGTCACTCAACCCCCAAGATTTGAAGATCTACTGCATCCCAACAAGGTTTTACAAGCTCAGCAAAGCACTTTATGGACTACATCAAGCACCAAGAGCCTGGTATGATGAGCTGTCAAACCATTTGTTGGAAAATGGCTGCTGCAGAGGAGCCATTGACAAGACTCTATTCTACAAAAGGAGGAACAAGGATCTCTTGCTACTTCAAGTGTATGTGGATGACATTATCTTTGGCTCTACAAATGAACAAATGTTCAAAGAGTTTGAGCAAGTGATGAAGTCCAAGTACAAAATGAGCTCAATGGGGGAAATGAATTTCTTCCTTGGACTTCAGGTGCAACATAAAGCTAATGGAATCTTCATTAATCAATCAAAGTATGTACAAGAGATTCTTAACAAATTCAAGTGCCAAGACTTCAAGACAGTGTCCACACCAATGGACACACATGAGAAAATGGTACCTGATGAAAAGGGGGATCTGGTGGACCAGCATGAATATAGGACCAAGATAGGATCACTGATGTATCCCACAGCATCTAGGCCAGATATTATGTTTGTTGTGTGTGTCTGTGCCAGATTCCAAGCTAACCCCAAGGTCTCACATATGCTAGCAGTTAAGAGGATCTTCAGATACCTAAAGGGAATACCAGATTTGGGGATTTGGTATCCAAAGAACCCTTCCTTTGACTTGATGGCCTACACAGATAGTGACTATGATGGTTGCAATATGAGTAGAAAATCAACCTCTGGAGGATGCCAGTTTCTTGGGAACAGGCTAGTGTCTTGGCAATGCAAGAAGCAAACTACAGTGTCAATCTCTACTACTGAAGCTGAGTACATTGTTGCTTCTGCCTGCTGTGCACAGGTTCTGTGGATTCAAAATCAACTGCTGGATTATGGTCTGAATTTCTTACTTACACCTATTTTAATTGATAATATTGCTGCTATGTTTATTGTTAAGAATCCAGTCCAACATTCTAAGACTAAGAACATTGAAATTAGACATCATTTCATTAGGGACTGTTAGGAAAAAGGTTTAATAGAAATGAAAAGGGTAGACACATCTAATAATTTGGCTGATTTGTTCACCAAACCCTTAGATAAAACAAGGTTTCATTTTCTGTTAAAATGCCTAGGAATGATAAATGCTGATGAAGTTTGATTTAGGATGTGTGCTTAAGTGAGGTGCTAACTGATTATCTGTGTTACTCACTTTGAATGTTTGCATGATGATTTGCTATGCTTGACTGATTACTTAATTGCATGAATCATGTGTGTGACTGTCTTTGTGTGGAAATTTTGTTAAAACTGCTAATTACAGCCGTTGGTACCTTGATATGTGCTTGCATGATGTATTTCTGTGTTTCTAAGTACTTCGAGCATGAATCTGTGCTTGATAGTGTGCTTGTTGCTCTTCGAGCACAAGTAAAGGCTCTTGTAAGACTATTCTAAGTCATTCGAGCACAGATGTCATAGCTCAGCTGCTCGAGCATAGAATTTTGTCTGGAAAAACTTTTTCAAGTATTTCGAGCATAATTCTGTGTTACATGGTGTGTTTAATGCTCTTAGAGCACAAACAAACCGTACTTGGTGTTTCTCAAGTAACTCGAGCACAAATGATGCACTACTTGTGGTCGAACATGGACATGTGCTGTGGAAAACTTTTGAAGTATTTCAAGCACAAGTATACTGCTCGAGCACTCAGCTAAGTCTTTCGAGCACATACACTAAAATGATCAATTTTAAGTTTGCTCGGCAGACTTTCGAGTATGCTCGATGAACTTCTGATCATGCTCGACAGACTCATGTGATTATCTGATTGATTTCTACTGTCTGGATGAATGTGTTTTGATACTGTGATAGTGTGTGCTTGTTAAACATGCTTAAATGACAACACTGTTTTTAAAATCAATGTTTTTTAATTGAACTTTCAAAAGGAAATGGTTTTTTAAAATGGTCAAAATTTTTGACTAAGAAACACTGTTTTCGGTGATATTTAATAAGAGAAATTATAATATTATCCAAGTTCCCAGCTTCAAAGAAGCTAGAAACTGTTTTCTGTGGAGATTGAATCCAACCTAAAATGGGAAATGATAGTATATTGTCTAATCTCCTAACCCATAGATTGAAAGCTTAAAAGATTTCTGTTCAGCATATTGACAATTCGTGTGGTATCTTCTCATGAGTGTAGTGACTGATGTGATACAAACCTAATAATCTTGCTAAGTTTGATGTGGTGATTCATCCGATGACCATGGTATGTTTCCTTGCACATCTCTCCGTATGATAGGCAGAAAGGCGATTACCCAATCATACACGAGCCCGTTGTTGTCGTGGTCTTTCAAAATCAAATTTATAAAGTGTATAAGCGTCAAAAGAGTTATATACAGTTGAAAGGCTATCAAAGTAAAATGAAGTATAAAGAAAAATATTGAAAAGAAAATTAGAATATTGCTTCAAAAATATTATTAAGTATAAATAAAATATTATGACTTTAAGGGGCACCAAGGGAACTACAGGAGTGGGGCAATCAAATAAGTCCTAAACACTCTGAATGTAAGGCATATAAGTCCGGATGGCTTGTAAGTCCAACGTTCAACCTTGAAGTCTGATATATAAATATATATATATATATATATATAATTATGACTGCTCAAATAAATAAATATTTTGACCAAGGCATCAGGGGTTGAAGTGATTGGAGAAAGCTAAATAAGCTTTGAGAAGAGATAAGGAACAACCTGAATTTCGAAGTGTAACCATTCCAACTCAAACTCTTAATTGAATCTTAAGCATATCACGAAAGTTATAAGAATCATGTTGAGTGCTTCCACCTAGTGTCAACCTGACTTAAGTCATAATAAGGCTGAAAATGATATGGTGTGACAGTAATAATCTGATCCCATGTTGAGATCTTTTCAAATGCTTTGAAATGAATTTTGAACTGGATTTTGATCTCTTATTTCACCTTAAACGACCTGCTTAGGTCAGCTCATCAAGTTGAAATGATCATTTTTCATTCGAGTAGAAGAACTTTACTTACTAAGCATGATAACATTGTGTCAAGAATCCTGTGTGACTTGTATGAATTGTCTATGTGTTTCGAGCATGCATCTTACCTTCGAGTTTACTAATGGCATGACAATTTGCTGTAAAGTGTTTCGAGCATGCATCTTACTTACGTGCACCTGCTATAATGTGAAAATGGACGTTATGTGTTTCGAGCATGATTGCATGATGAATTGTAAGACCTAAGTCTTAGAGCATAGAAGTATGCTAGGTGTTTTAGTATGACCGTTCGAGCTTAAGGAAATGGATCACCTTGTTAAGTAGTTCGAGCAAATTTGTGAGCTAGACACTTAGGTTGCGCAATTCGAGTACAGGCATAGGAATGATTTAATATGCTAAGGCTTTCGAGCATAAGGGTACATCGAGCACATTGAGATTTAGCAATCTAAGTTAGTCGAGTAAAGGTTCTAACAGTTAAGAATGCATCTCGAGCATAGGGTATTGTCATGATAGATTTCTAAGTATCTTGAGCATGATGCAGAGTCAAGTAGGGATAGCTTATAGGTGTGTCTCAGGAATATATATTGAGTAAACTTTGCTAAGTACATTCTAGCACACTACACCTCGAGTATGACTCAATGCTCGAGCATGTAATCTAATGATCAAACATTTGGCTAAGGCCTAGAGCACAAGTCTATTCGAGCACACTGTCTCGAGTATACTAGTGCTCAAAAGCATCATATTCCAAGTACTACGAGCAAGGGTTGTACTATGTACTCGAGTACAGTGGGAGACAGCTGTTGCTTTGGCTGTATGCTCGAGCAAGGGAGGTACATTAAATTTGAAATTAAATGACAACCGTCATGTGCTAGACGACAAATTGAGGTACTGTACCACCTAAATGTTAGGTATAAAAGGGAGACTTAGAAACTTTTTCACATATTTCTTCCTCTTTCTTTTAAACCTAAATACAAAACCCGCTTGCTCGTGTTATCTTCCGCTTGCTCGATTACTCTAACACTTACTCGATTTTACTTCGAATACAGCCATTAGCTCTGTTTTGACTTCGGTAAGACATCGTAATTCGATAATCGTCACACTGATTTCGAAATTAGGTTTCTAATTGATTCACGAACTAATTGTTTACTTGTTTTTGTAGGTACACATATTACTACGGAACAGGTTATTGAGGACACTAAAATCATCTACTCATCTTCGATTATTAGTTCTGCAAATTTGTGTACTGACATATTTTTTATTTTGCAGAACTGATGGCCTTAAAATTCGAGAAGAGGCACAATATGTGCGCTCAGTTGGAGCTCAACGATGACAATCAAGAATTGGAGCTGATGATAAACTTTCTAAGGAACTCTAACTTGAGAATAGCTCTTATTGAAAGCCCCACAATTTACAGAAATCATATTGCAGATTTTTGGGGCTCGGCTACGTATGTAAATGATGTTTAATGGGAAAGGATTGAGGCATCGGTCCTAAATAATGATATTGAGATCACAGAGGCATCAATACGAGCTGCTTTGGACCTAAACGACAATTTTAATGCTCAACCATCCTACTCTGTTCCCAGATTATTGAGAGTCTTTCAGGAGACTATGGGATACCAAGGAGGTGTGAAGGAGGGCCAGTTCCAGAAAGGAAGTTTTCCACTGATCTACCACTTCCTAATCCATCACGTCATCTAGTCCTTATCTCCTAGGAGAGGGACTTGGACATTATTAAGCAGAGAGCTAGGGAATCTCACTGTAGCGATTTTATACCAGTAGCCTTTCAACATTTCAAGATTTATCTTTCAAGGGTTGGTATCAAATGCCGATAAGCAAGTCAATCAGCGATTTCTTATGTATCCCAGGTTTCTACAGATTTTGATAAACAGAGAATTGCCTGATCTTCAAAGAATGGGAGAGGTTTTGAGACTGCAGGACCCCAACATATGAAAAAGAATGAAAGATGCTCAGAGCAACTTTGTTAACAATGATGACTGGGATGTTCTCCCATGGTTGTTTGTACCAGCACTAGGTGCTATTAATGTGCCTCGCACCCCCGGTAATAGTGACGATGAAGAGGATGATGATGTGAATGATGATGATCAAAATGATGATGGGGACAATGGTCCAGAAGGTGGAAATGCCATGGTTATTGGTGGTAATGATGATGCACAGGAGTTTATTGAGGGAAATATACAAATGATTGAACAATCAACTCAGACACGAGATGCTGCAGGTTTAGAGGTACATGAAGAGACAAATGAACCAGTTGTGGATTCAATCAATGAAGCTACATATCCAATGGATGATGATGTATTTGTAGCAAATGCTATATCAGATGTTGCTGATACCATTGAGAAGATAACTCCACCAGATTCACCACCACCTGAAGTCTACTGTTATGACACAGACTCCATTGAACTTAATGATGTAGATGACAATGTTCCTTCCTCACCAGCCACAACTGAACCAGCCATCTCAGACTCTGAACCAATCAATGACCCACATATTCCATCGCCACCAACATCACCACTCACTAAACCAATCATCACAACACCTGTTTCCAAACCTGGTCAAGATATACCTCTTCAAACCTCACCATCCTCTCCATTAAAAGAAACACATGCTACCACCAATACCCAGCCATCACAACCACTTCCCAAAGAATCTGAACCTTATAAAGTTCCATCTCCAGAGACAGCTGAGTCTAAACCATGGTCTGAACCTGCACCAAAGCCAAATCAAGAAACTCCACCCTCAAGCCCTAATCTTTATGATATAGTTTGTGAGAATGCCAAGCTTGAATTTGAAAACATCAAGTTGAGAGAACAGAATGCCATATTAGCTACACGGAACTCGGCATTGGAGGCTGCATTGAATGAAGCTTTGTTAAAGATTCGAACCCTGGAGGGGCAGTCTGAGGTTGAGAAGACCTCGGATGCACCAAAACAGGGGGAGAAAACTAAAGGTGCAGAGAGTTTAAAGGTAATTGGAGAATTATATGAAAGTTCTGATGAGGAAGTTGTGGAAGTTGGACCATCAAATGCTTTAAACATGATAAATCAAGCATATGATGATGGAGATTCGGATGATAAGAAGGTTAGTGAAAATGAAGAAGAAACTGAAGACGATAAGAAGAAAAGGTAAGAAAAAGGGAAAGGGATTGCCTTTACAGATGATGACTTGCATCCCATGCCCCAACATTTAATTCAATCCAATGACATACTTCTTAAGGAAAATGTGATTGATCCTGATGTTGCAGAAGTTGAATCTGTCAAGACTGCAATGAGATTATTGAATGAAGATTTGGAGTCTTTGGATAGAGAAGATGAAGAGGAAATACCTCAAGAAGTGCTTGAAGCACTAATAAACATGAAGGAGAAAGAAAAGGAGGATGAGAGGAGGTTGAAGGAGGCAGATGAGGAGATAAAGGCCACACTGGATGCTCTAAGAGCAAATTTGAATGTTGATGAACAAGAGAGTACACAAGCTGAAGAGCCAGTGACAACTGAGCCTGAAGAGCCCATGGAAACTGAACTTGAACAAGATGAATCTTAACCAGTTAATACTGAGACAGAAACTGATAATGAACAAGAAATTGGTCTGGGAGTAAGAGAAGAACCCAAGAGGGATGAGGCACCAGGGATGCCATGGAATGTTTATGTCAAATTCATTGCTCAGTTAGTTATGCTCAGAAAAAATTTTGACATTCTCCTACAAACTGAAGAGTTCAGACCAGAAACTGTGGTTGCAGCCAGGAGAGCTCAAGAAAAACAAAGACAAGAACATTGGACGAAAAGCCAACTCTTGATCAAGGACAAACCTGAGCCAACAATAAGTGAAGTATGTGATGAAGAGGATCTTAGAACAGAACCAATCATAAAAGAGATCAGTAATGAAGAATCTAAGACCCTTGACTCAATTGATGAGGAAATTATACTTGAAGAGCCAGAAGCTGAAGTGACACAACCTAACACACCCACTCCATCTCAATCATCCCTGAAAAGAAAAGAAACGGCTGAGATTGAAACACCTAAGTCCAAAAAACAAAAATTTGTAAAGGTAATGGTGTACAAGAGGAGATTGGAGAAGATTAAAGAAAGGAAGAGGGCTCAATCTGAAAGAAATGAAGAACCAACTATTGAGGCTCTCCATAATCTTGAAGAAACAATTGACTTAGAAGATGAGAACGAAGATGATGAGGGGTCAAAGGATGATAAAAAAGAAAATGAAGATAAAGCTTACTTGATAAGTCTTGAATACGATCTAAAATATCTCCAAAGACTGTCAAAGGAAGCTATGGCCAAAGAAGTTGAAGGTTGGAGACAAAGGGAAACAAGAAGAGAGTTCTTAGAAAGGGCTGGTCACAAGCCTGCTTCCCTTAATCTACAATCATTTGATGCCATTAATAAGCTTTACAAAAGTGCTCTTATGGATGATATGAACAATATTGTTGAAAAGGTTAAGAAGAGATAGAAGACTAGTGGTGATGATGAATATGAATCCATAAAAGATAAACATAAAGACATTCAATTTTTGCAAATTCATGGCTTTGAGTACAATTCCTTGATCAAACTTACTCTGGAAGAATTGAAAAAGAAAGTTCAAAGTGTTAAAGACTCCTATAAAAGTCAAAAATTGTCTGCTGATCGTGAAAGAAAAGAATTTGAAGGCACAAATGGAAAAGGAGAGAGTAGAGTCTGAGAAGAAAGAAGCTAAGGCTAAAGAATGGTTTCAAGACCCTCAGAGAGTCCAAATCTTAAAGGATGTATCAATGGACAAGGGTATGTCTGAAGAGGAGTTTAATAGAATGCCTCATGCTCAACTAATGGAAAAATACAAAAGATAGCAGAGAATGTATATGGAGACTGAAAGAAAATCAGAAGAGGATAGAAGGAAAATGGATGAGTTGGTTAGAGCTGAAATGCTGAGTGCCCTGCACAAGAAAGGCGTTGGTATGGGAAGATTGATGACTCAGTCTGATGAAACGATTAAAAGGTGGTATGTAGAGGAGGGATTTGATAAATTGAAGACAACTCAGCAAGGGAGCTCGACCCGAACCTCAAGGTCTGAGAGTGTGAGGCCTGTACCACCAAGAAATTTAAATCTGCCCACACATCTCTTCTTCGACAAAAGATCCAAGACCTTGAGGGTCATTACTGAAAATAAAGAAGAAACTCTTATCATCTTTAGAGACGATTTGAGAAATTTCTCAAAAGAACAGTTAAAGAAAATAGCCAAACTGAAATTACATGATAACCAAGATAGAGGACAACTGGCCGAACAACAAAGAAATGATTTTTCCAAGTTCCTCAAAGAACAAGAAGAAAAGGGATTCCCTTTTCTCAACCAAAGAAGGAAAGAGATAAGAAGTCAAGCAGAAAGGGAGAAATGGAACAAGAGAATAAACGAAGTACATATTCAGGAGCTCTCTCTATTTATAGAAAAGAGAAGGAAATCCCAAGCAAGAAGCTCACATGGAAAAAGGAAAACTTTGAAGGAGTGCTTAGCTATGAGGGAAGAGATGAGAGAACCAAACTTAGTTGTGCAAATTAATGGAAGAATTACTTTCATCTCATATAACCAGCATAATGACTCAATTTCACTGAGGAATGCATCAGGATTGCCTATTGCAGTGATTAGAAATGATGGGGATCTTAAATTCATGCACCCTAAAGATCTACAAGGCTTAATTGATGCTGAATTCCCCATTGATTCCTCTGATGCTGTTGAACTG
Source organism: Bidens hawaiensis (assembly GCF_021521415.1). NCBI lineage: Eukaryota > Viridiplantae > Streptophyta > Magnoliopsida > Asterales > Asteraceae > Bidens > Bidens hawaiensis. The sequence continues at coordinate 595,332 of NW_027491382.1, read as the reverse complement.
GATATGATTAAACAAAAGGCAGCCCTTGTCAAGAAATTAAAAGAAAATTCTGACACAAGGAGGAGGAGAAGAAGTTAGCAGAATGGAGCTCAAAGAAAATCAATTTTATTTCTGTTTATCTTTGTATTTTTGTTATTTTGTATAAAAACTTTGATGTGTAATGCCCAAGAGGCAGAATTCCTATTTATATAATGAAATGACATGTTCTTGAATGATATATTTTTGATGTCTGATACATGTGTAACTCTATGCAGGTTGTTTTGGTGCATCTGAACTTGTTCCAATCTAGGGGGAGATTGTTGAGTTGGATTTTTGATAAGGAAGATTGGACTCTTCTCAACCTCCTCAGAAAATGGCTAAGTATGGACTTCGAGCAAGCCTAGACGATCGAGCATGGTTTTACTACTTCGAGCAAGGTCTTCAGAACCTTAAATGGTTGATTCTTCTAAGTGTTAAGGCTTCGAGCAAGCTACACTTCAACGAGCAAGAGTATTCTTCTATCGATCATGGATTGCCAATCGAGCAAACAGCTTGATCATACAAGTTTCAACCAAGTGTTAAGAGCACAGGATGATCGAGCACATGGGGACAAGCATGGATGCAATAAGAAGATGTCAGATGATTAAAGCAAGGACTTCAAGCACAGTTCAGTTCCCCGAGCAAGATTTACATCCGAGCATGCTAAAGATTGCTGAATAAGAAGACTGAAGACATCAAGAATAATGAGCTTGCTCGATGGACTAGTTCGAGCAAAGCATGGATTAGTCAAGAGGAATGAAACTTGCTGGAAGGGAATATCTTCACTGAAGATATTCTAAGTAAAGTATGCTCGAGGACATTCATCGAGCATACCTAGCATAGTGAGTTTGCTCGAGCAAGATTGTTGCCTTGCTCGAGTGTAAGGCCCCGAACCCCGAGAACCCCACAGTTGGTATTCATTCAAAACACTTGTAAAAATATTTAAACTTGAAAACAGTTTATTCCATTAAAACAACCAATTCAGAGTATAATTCAGCGGAAAACATAGATAATAAAATATGTTCCCAAAACCCGGAAATTATGCCCAAAACCAATTTAAATGTATTTAAATAAATGTTAAAAAGAAAATGTTTATTAATATTGGAACATTTGACTAAGCATGCTCTCCACCGTCCAAGTAGCTTCGTGCACGTCCAAGCGGTAATGCATCCACCTCCTAACCTGAAACTCACACTAACATGCACACAAAGTCAGCTTGAGCTGAGTGAGTTCAAGTTTTAATAAATAACATCAATAATAATAATCATAATAGTCATTCCCAAAGGTTTTAAACTATAAAAGGGATACATCAGTTAGGCTATCATCTTCGATAAATAATCATCCTTATGTATATATATATATACAAACCTACATATAAACATCTTTATAAGTGCATCCCTATATATATAAATATATATATATATAACATCCAGGTAATAACATCAGGGTCGAGCAAACGTACAACCCAAACACGTAACATCAGGGTCGAGCAAACGTACAACCCAAACACGTAACATCTCATCAACGTATGCAAACACAAAGTAGGCATACGTAACATCCGTAGTCGATACGACTACAACATTGCCACATATAGTCCATACAATAATATATATATATATATATATATATATATATACATACTATAACATCCCAAGGCCTACTAGCAAGCCTATATAAAGTAGTTTAACGTTTCATCAAGTAAAATCACTTAGGTGTGCATGCTAGCCCAAAATCTTAAAAGAGTAAAAAGGGGGCATCATGAACTCACCTGACACGAGACACGGATTCACCACAAGCTAGAGAATCCCTAAGTAGTCCCAAGACTCAAACACCTGCCGGTTTACATTCAATCAATACTAATGACATCAAGATGACTCGTTTATCCTGTGAGACGTTCTAACGGGGTTCGGGTCACCTAAAGCCTCGACCTCATCAAACTAAATCACAACACCCCCGAGGCCTCACATTAACCAATACGACCCTTAGATACTCCCGGGAATAAAGAATTCCCAAATTACCCCCGGAAGCACTAGGTGATACCAATACGCGCGTTTAAGAGTCGTTTAGGCCGTTAACATCCAACTCAGCCTCGTGTGGACCCATTATGATAAAATCACAGCCAACAAGTTCACACAACGCTACACGAGTCAAATGGGTCGGTAACTCGCAAGTACAACGCACCAACTACTCAATAAACGCAGTTGCGCGTTGTACCGACCCGTTGGAGTAACCGACAACCAATTCAGCCCCATAACTTATAAAAACGATTTTTCAACAGTCTGTACATCAAACCAAGTTCCCCCGAGCTGAATTGGTCGTTATTCACTTCCACCCTCACGTTAAACGCAACAAACTACAATTCTAGTCAACCGAACACTAACAATCAAGCTACAACTAGTTGACCAATCTAACGAACACCAATGAACATGATTTTTGGGTATGATATACGGGAAATACCTAGGAATATTGTGGTGCAAAAAACTCACTTCAAACAGCCTCGACAAGAACACAATTGAACATCCACTGGTTAAGCCTAAAACGAACCTGTCGATCAATAACAAGTAAAACGTGCAGATTTTAGCATGCGAAGATGTATTTAATTACATAAGATAACCTTTGAAATAAATTATTAAATTTTTATCAAACTTTAATAAATGTCTTAGGTTTATAAAAATATTTTTATTATATTTTTCTAGTGGACACAAAAATTATAAAAATTCCTCCAACACAGCAAGATACGCGCAGCTATTTCACTGCGCAACAAAATGGTTTTATTTTTATAAAATTCATTACCAAACCAAATTAAACGATTCCAATTGGGTTTGATTTTTTAACTCAAAATATTAAGTTCCAGAAGTGGAACCAACTAATTTGGACTTGTTGAAAAAGAGTTATGATGTCGGGAAGACAGAACAGAGTCCGTCATTCCGCATCAGCTTTGACACTCAATTTTATAAATTCATAAAAAACAATTCAAATCTCGTCCAAAAATTACATATTATAACTTTCTGGAAACTAGACTCAAAGTAGAACATCATGGAATCAAGAATCAATCAAAAACAATGGATTATCATCGCGTTACAGACCCTACAATAAACATATACGAATCTGTCAGCAAACTGTTTTCATCAAAACTCAACCCTAACGTGTTCGATAACGGGTTTAATGGTGGAAAAGACTTGCATGGACGTTAGACTAACCTTTAATTGATGTTTTACACTCAGGACTTGGCCGGAAAAAGGAAAATCGCAAGGGGGGGCCTTGAAGCTGCGGATCAGACAAGAGTGGCTAGGGTTAGGTTTTTTGTTTGTTTATTGTTATAATATAAAAATGTTTCAGCTAAGCCCCTCAAATTTGAGAGTTTGGCAACTTGAAAGGAAATATTAGATAACTTAACGTATCGAGAAGATGGTCGGGTCAAAGAAAGTTGCCAGATAACTCCCGAGAAATATACATACTCTACATGCTTCAAATCTTTAAACCGGAAATTAACGGGTGTTACATTGAGGACTCAACACTTGTATTATTTTGTATTTCATTATGTAATGATTAGGAACTTCTAGAAGGAATGTCAGGGTCTATAAATAGGGGTCCTAGGTTTCCATTTAGGGCACGGATTGTAACGTTGGCACACACGGAATACGAGAAACATTCTAAAAGAATATTCTATTTGTTTCCTTGTACAGCCACCGTCATACACGAAACCCTAGACATTCCTTTTACTGTTTCATTAATGACTCATTTAATACAGTGAATCTTTGTATTTGAATGTGCTTTTATTGATTACCTATTATCATTTCGTGTTTGTTATTTTCACTCCTTCGTTCCCGCTCGTTGGATATCCTGATTCCACCGGGATATTCAACAGGCCTTTGGGTTGCAGAGTCGGTGTGTTCTTGTCAACCTTATTGAAGGTTTCACCTGATTCACGGTCCTGACATGATACACGAATAAACAGCTTTTGGTTCAATTTGATTACACATTTTGATTTATATGTTTTAACTGAAAATCTGTCAAGTCGTGGTGATACGCGAATACCCAATTTTCGGTTCGATTTGATTACACATTTTAACTTTTATTGGAACATACAAATTATGATGATTCATACGTGTGATTCCAAATACTCAAACGTTTATATTGTGGTTTTGACAAGTCATTGGGATATGTAAATACTCGAGTTTCAATTTATTTTCTGTGTTTATATTCATTGAAATTTCTAAAAGTCATGCCAGTACATAAATTATTGAATTTCAACCCGTTTTCTTAATTTATAAATTCAATTATTATTATAATTTGAAAAACTCGAAAGGTTATGGTGACACATGAATAGTCGAGTTTCAATTCGTTTTCTTTATTTGTATATATTCATTATTTCTTATAGTTTGAATTGAAAATACGAAAAGTCATGGTGATACATGAATAGTCAATTTTTCAATACTCAATTTCTTGTGTGTTTTAAATTGAGAATTTGAAAAGTCATGGTGATGTATGAATTGTCGATTTTCAATTCATTTTCTTTATATAATTCATTTATTATAATTTTAATTGAAAATTCAAAAAGTTATGGTGGTATATAAACACTTGATTTTCAATTCGATCTCATTACTCATATTAGGTCTGTATTAATTCCGTGTTTTTATTTCAAAATTGATATATTTTTATTCGAAAATTTACGAGATCAGTACTGACTCATAAGCACTTCGATTTTGATTTCAAATTTTGTTTCGTTCGATTATACTTATTTATTTAATTACATATTTATAGATGGATTCTGATTTTAGAAGAATCTTTATGTAAAGTTTCTTTTGATTATTGATACGAATTTCATATTTACACTCCGTGTCACGTGAACAACTTCTCGTTTTCCTCGACGTTGCTCTCGAAACTCAACCCACAAAACGACAACCCAAACCATCAAGCAATTGACCATCCCAATACCAACTATGACAAACCAAGATTCATTACCAACCAGAACAATACATTCAAACCTCAAAGCTATACCTAAGTAAATCCAAACACAATCTAACTCTTGGATACTCAAACCCAACCAAGGTATTTACATGAGAACCCACCCTTTGTGTGACACGCACGATTCTACCACTCCGGTACCGTGCTGTCGAATTGTCCCAAATAGTGTTAAGTTAGGCTATCTCATCACCGCTTGACATGAAACTATACATACTTAACACTACAAATTTATTCTCACGATATGTTACCCAACCATTCATACAAAACCTTCTACCTTACCTTACACTCGTACTTCAAACCTGCTACTACTGTAGAAACTCGAGCACACCTGCAAGATGCTGAACAACCAACTCGTCTCCGCTATGCGATAACCTACCCCGCGTTCCTTGTCCTCTAAAAGTTTATTCGTTTTTTCGGCTTCAATACTTTGTCTTTTAAAACCGTCTATATTTTTGCACACATTTTCCACATTTAGTTTCTTTATAAACACTCTTTTACGTGAAACTTTAAATCTCTATTACTTTAAAATTGTTAATGGATATATATATTTATATATTCAAGAAATTTTCTGCTATACAAAATACATTCAAGTTGATTTTCTTCAAAAGAACTTTATGATAATTCAAATAATTCATTTTTATCACTGTTATTTTTTTTAATATTATCATTACTATTATTATTATTATCAATACCACCTTTGTTGGTATTTTGTTATTACCATTAATATTATTATTGTTATTATTATAATTATGATTATTATTATTATTATTCCAATAAAACCCTTAAAATAAAACAAAATAAAATATTTTGCTTTAAACAATTCCTAAGCCGTGAGGCTATTATATTATCATCAACGAGTTATTTTATCTAGCAACATCTATTCTTCTAAAACGTCGACCAAAGAAAAAAAAATCTTTTACACTAAAATTGTTTTTCTAAGTTTTCCAAGCTTTAGCACTAGCTAAGGATATATTTTTATCATGCAAATTATTATTATTATAATTTTCTTCAAGTTACCAAAGTATCACGTTTTTATATCCGATTTTCACAAACTTGATCGAATCTCAAACGATCATTTCTTTTCCTCTCTTTGCCAATGCCAACGAGTTTCAGGTTAAGAAATCATACTACCACCCCCAGAATAACCTTCATATTGCGAAACCCATCTTCAAGAAGACAAATATCGCAAGCCATCTTTCGTTTTATTATTTTTTTTCCTTCATACGGATATACTGCTATATATATTATTCTGGTTGGATATTATCGAAATAATTTTATGTGTCGATTTCTTTTGAAGATAGTTTACGAAGTTACTATTGAGTTTGGTCATTCGTTAATTAGTGAACTATTTTCATGCATAGTGTGTTTTGAGTCGGTTTACTTTGTTCTTTCAATCTCGTGGTCTATAGCCGATTTACCATGAACGTAATCGTTTAAGTTGGGAGTATGAACATATTTATATATGTTGAGTTTATTAGTACACGAATCGTTTTAATTGTTTGATTTGTTCTATTTCCTCTCAATGTTTTATTCGAGTTGTTTTGTCATTCTTGATTTCAATATTTCATCAATTTTATCAATGTTTTATGTTGATCTTGAAGTTTCAATTATTTATTTTTGACTTCAACGTTTTATCAACTTGAGACGAATGTTTCACTTTGACCTCGAAGTTTCAAGCATTTATTTTGTGATTCTCAAACTCAATGTGTCCTTCATTCACATTGATATTTTATTTATTGGAATTTTCATTTGTTTAACAAGTCATTATTGACTCCAAGAACTTACTCTATACTGATATTTCGATATTAAAAGTTCGTTTATTTATCTTATTCTCGAACCCAATGCTTTACCTACTTTCGTGTTTGTATTTGTTGGCTTAATGCCACAGTTATTTACCCTGTTATTCTCGAAACCAATGTTTCGTTTAATTAAAATGGTGTCCGTGACCTTGATGTTTTCATTCATTATTCTTATTAAGTTACGCATATTTCGATTAACAATTCAATAACATCATTTATTTTGTGTAAATCGTAATTGTTTGACTTATTTATTTGACCCAATGTTTTTACTTATCCTTGACCTCAAGTACTTGTTTATATATTCATGTCACTCCCAATTCTTATAGTTTATTATTCTTAATTTAAAAAGCTTTTAAATAAGAAATTATTTTATCTTAACCCATACAATGGGACGAATTATGTGGATCATCCGACGATAAAGGTAATTACGGGTCGACACGTAATTATCCAAGTCCTCGCATGGAAGACATAATAATTACGTTATGTGCAATAACTCGAAACCTGGAATAACTTTGAAAGACGGGACAAATGCAGTATGATAAGGGCATGGTGGATACACCACTGGTGTATCCTATATGTAACATCCAACTTTTTGTTAAATAATAAATGACGGAAAGTTTTGTTATTTAACTGTGTCTCGTTAAGTTAGTCGTGTGTTAAGTGTTTGGATAATATTTGGATTTGGAATTGTGAGTGGGTTGTGGGGCCCATGGCCCCCTATATAAGCCTAACCAAATCCACCTTTTCACCACTTTGTTACCTTTCACCCCACACACACACACTCAAGAACACACACACACATTCTTTCTCTCTACATTCCGGATCCAAATCCGTGTAAAAAGAGGAAGAATCTCATGTGTAAACATCATCAAATAACAAGAATCATCGTCCAGATCTACGTATTGTCCGGATCTGAACTCGAACCCGAAGCAAAGGTAGGTTTCGGTTTAATGGTTAAGTTTTATGCAAACAGATATAATGATAGATCGGGTTGTAAAATGTAAGAAAAATATAAACTTGTTAAGTTATAACCTCTTGGGTACACTTAAGATGAAAAGGTGACCTTGGACTATGAGAGATATGGGTTCAGGATCAGGTGCATGGGGTCAGAATGTGTCAGAAGATGGCTTTAAAATAGTAAGAACGAAGAAAAGAAGAATTTCGCATCGCATAAGCCATGCGAAGCGAAAAAGGTAATTTCGCATCGCACAGCTTCATGCGAAGCGAAACAGCTTCAAGAGAAGCGAAACAGCTCAACCCTAGCCAGGGGCACTGCCCCTTGGACCCTGCTAGTGGCTGCCGCCCCCCGCTACCAGGGGCGCTGCCCCCAGACCCCGTTAGTTGAGGGTGTCATTGACTTAGATATAAGAGGTAGTAGTAATGGATATTTGACATTCATAATGCGTTATACAGTTAGCCGTGCATAGATAAAGAAGGGCATTACTATTAATGGCGAGAGAAACCGACTTCAGGTGAGTTTCTAGCCCCTTTATCTGTTATGTTTTTAGGGCTGTGTGCATACTCCTTTGTGATAGTTGTTAATACATTTAACTTAAGTGGTAAGTGTATGATATGTGTATGTCATATGTATGACTAAGTATTGAATGTTATTATGGAATGTTTATACGAATGAATATGTCATTAGTATGACTAAATATTGAATGTTATTATGGAATGTTTATACGAATGAATATGTCATAAGTATGACTAAATATTGAATGTTATTATGGAATGTTTATACGAATGAATATGTATATATACGTATATATGTAACGCCCTGAAATTCGATTGGTAAACTAGGATCGTGAAATCATCGGAAACTATAGACTTTGGGATTCTGGACGATAAGTTCGGAACCCATATCATTGGAAAAATCTGCTTTTATCATTTAAAATGTTTATTTTATAAAACGACATTTACGCCTGAAAAATATTAATTTTTATGCTTTCGAAAAATTAAATATTCTTATTTAAAAAGATTTCAAATAATTATTCGGAAAATGGTTTTATAAAAGTTTTGCTGAAAAAGTTTTAGTTTGTTTAAAAACTTATGAACTCGACTAGTCTTGACCCGTCGGTAGCCTAAACCCGAACCCGAGTCACCCGAGTATTTAAGCGGAAAATCAAGTATTCTTACACCATCTCTTTCATTTCCACCAACACTTCCCACCCAAACACTCTCATTCTAGAGAGAGAAACTAGAGAGAGAAAGTCTTCAAACTTCAAATCCGAGTCCACAAATCTGTTTGTTGTTGTTCTTGGTAAGATCTTCTTGAAAATCATCCATTTTCATAACCATTTTCGGCCTCAAATCGAGCAAAAACACCCATTTTCGTTTCTTGAGTTTTCGGGTCAAAAACCGTCTTGTTTTGGTGTCAAAATGCAGGCTTTTGTGTTTAAAATCACTGGGAATCGATAGTCCCTTCAATCCCGAGCATTTCCATGTCAAAAACTTCGATTTTGGGTCAAAAATCTGGAAAAATCTGAAAAACCCGTAGGTTTCTCCGTCGCCCAGCTTGAAGGAGTCGAATCAGACTCATTCGATCGAATCAGTCGATCGAATCAGCCCATTCGATCGAACCAGTCGATCGAACCAGTCCGGTCGACCGAATAGGAAAGCAACCGAATGGTCTCCAACTCATTCGACCGAATGAGTTTCGTATTCGATCGAACGAGTGTCTATTCGATCGAACAAGTTCCATGTTCGACCGAACGAGTTTTCCCAACTGGTTCGACCAAATGTGTTTCTAGTTCGATCGAGTGTGCCTCAGATTCGATCGAATGTGTGTCTATTCGATCGAATGTGTGTCTATTCGATCGAATGTGTGTCTATTCGATCGAATGTGTGTCTATTCGATCGAACAAGTTCCTATTCGATCGAACGTGTTCCTATTCGATCGAATCAAGCCAGAACCAAGCTGTTTTCGTCTTTAAAACCCAGTTTTTGCTCGAGGTCACGTAAGCTTGTTTTCTTAGACTTATAGCACGTTGTTAACCTTATATATATGTCCAACTCTAGGCTAAGGAGATCTATTGTAGCACCATCCTAACCCAAGATCAAGGTGAGTTCATAGCCCCTATTTAAGCTTTTCAAAACTATGGGGTGGAAACATGGTAACTTTACACGTTTGGATAAAATCATTTATGCAAACATTCTTTAAACTATAAACATTTGGATTAAACATGGTAACTTTACACGTTTGGATAAAATCATTTATGCAAACATTCTTTAAACTATAAACATTTGGATTAAACATGGTAACTTTACACGTTTGGATAAAATCATTTATGCAAACATTCTTTAAACTATAAACATTTGGATTAAACATGGTAACTTTACACGTTTGGATAAAATCATTTATGCAAACATTCTTTAAACTATAAACATTTGGATTTCTACACACGTGCGGAAATCCACGAGCTTCTTGGTAATCTATAAACTTTGGAAATCTATGAACATGGGGAAAACCCATTAACTCATGGAGATCTAAGAACATTGGAAATCAATGAGTATGGGAAATTCTGTGAACATTGACATCATGGGAACGGGAATCAAATTCATATCATCATAGTCATTGTGTCAGCATGGAAATCTAGAGATCAAAACATCATGAGTTGAATTGGACGCGAGAGTCTATTCTACTCTCGGTAGAACTCACGACCATGAGTGGCATTCTATTCTCGGTGGCACTCGTAACTCATGGGATTTCATACTAGTCTCGGTGAAATCCATAACTCTTGAGGACCTATACTATTCTCGGTAGGGACCAAGGGAACCCAGGATTCTTTGGGGTGTCTATCCTACTCTCGGTAGAACCTAGCTGAGTCCTGGATGGCAAGAACGAGGTAGTCTTGGTTTAAGTCTTGCGTGAGTTCAATCAAGTCTTGTGTGATCATTGGGTTTCATCATCATTCATCATCATCATCATTTGTTCACCATCATCTTGGATACTAGTAAACAATGGGATTTTGGTGTTGGTTTATCTAGTAAACTTAGCATGCTCAAATCTATATGTCCTTGTTTATGCTTAACTGTTATGTGCTACATGTACCGTTGGGAGACCGCAAATCTTTGAGTAATCTTATCACATACGACTCTAATGGGAGATTGATAAGCCCGTTGAGAGCCCAGGAGAACATTTCATGTTTGACTTACTACAAAAACCTCTGTGGGAAAACCAAGAGATCTTTTCTTACAAACCATTTTAAAAACTGGGAATTATACCCAAACATAGTAGTATAAGTTGTAGGAGTGGTGGGTTAGCCGCAGGTACACCCTATATATAAACCCCTACAACCTATACTAGTATGTTTGTGTATAAAACTCTTTTCTTTAAACCTATGAATTCACTCATCTACTTTATGTAGTTGACAGTTTGTTACATGTTTTCAGGAAATAATGCAGCAAGAAATCCCTAGCAAGTTTAGAGGCCTTAGAAAGATGAAGGCTAGACTAGGAGTTGTTGGAAACTTGATATTTTGTATTAAAACAATTTGTTTCATGTTACCTGGTTGATGTAATATTTGACATTTTGGTTATGTTTATGCATTTAGACTTTTATACTATTGTGCTCAACAATCACGACTTAGTCGCCGCACCTCGATTTTTCCGCCATCACGATCGGGGTGTGACAGATTGGTATCAGAGCCAATGGTTATAGGGAATTAGGAAACCGACCTAGACTATAACCTAGGATCCTTGACTCTAGATAGCTCATGCATCACAATCACATGTCTACACTTATATACGTGCTACGTGCTTATGTGTTGCATATTAACTGTTAATCTCTTGAGTCATGTCATTATGTGTTCTTGGTATAATCTATGTCCTCTATTCATAATCTTTGGCGTGTCATTGATTCTATTTAACGCTCGTTTTTCGTTTTGCGAAGAATGCCTCCCAGACGTGCACCCGCTTCCATGGACTCCGCTGAATTAGCCAACCTTATAGCCCAGCAGATCGCGGCTGTGTTACCAGGCATGGTAACAACCATCAGCCAAGGGCTGAGGCAAGAAGGAACCTCTGGGGCCAACCAAATTCCAGCTCAGAACGCAAATGAACCAGCTAATAAGCCATACAAGGATTTCATGGTTACCAAACCCACCAGCTTCAGCGGCACAGAAGGCGCCGTTGGTCTCCTCCAGTGGATCGAAAAGATGGAGGCAGCCTTTGTTATTAGCTCGTGCCCTGAGACACTGAAAGTCACGCACGCGGCAAGCATGTTGTCTAAACGCGCGCTGACCTGGTGGAACAACGAGATAAGAACCCGTGGGCGTGAGGCTGCCTTGGCCATGACCTGGTCGGAATTTGTAGCATTGGCTACCCGCGAGTTCGTACCTCGCAGTGAGGTGCAGAAACTTGAAGCTGAGTTTTGGGTACACAAAATGAAGGGCGCCGATCACCAAGGGTACACGGAGCGTTTTCACGAGCTCTCCCTTCTCGTACCACACTTGGTCACCCCTCCCTCCCGGGCTATTGAGCTTTACATCAATGGCCTACCTGACACTGTCCGTGGAATCGTTATCGGGGCTGACCCATCAACCCTACAAGCGGCCATTGAACTAGCTGCCCGACTGACCCAGGACCAGGTTAAGACTGGGGTCCTAGCCAAAGGTACGGGCAAGGCCGCTGAAGGCTCATCCAAAAAGATCAACCGCATCAAAAAGCGTAAGGCTAGCAGTTACGCGATGGTTACTCCCGCAACCCCAATCAGCTCTGTCGCTCCTGCTCCCACCCCTTCAGGAAGGCCAAAGAGGGAGTACACTGGGGTTCACCCCAAGTGCGGCACTTGCCAATTTCATCATCCTGCCGGAACCCCGTGCTGGAAATGCACGAACTGTGGACGTTTGGGGCACCTAGCGGAACGCTGCAGATTTCAAGGTAATCAACTGGCGATACAGAGCAGCAGTTCCCAACCCAGCAACTCTCGAAGCTGTTTCGAGTGTGGAGCCATGGACCATTTCAGGAGCAGGTGTCCTCGTCTTGCAAATCTTCCTCCGGCCCGAGGCCGAGCCTTTACTATTGGCGCTGCTGAAGCTCGCCAAAATCCTGACGTCATTACTGGTACGTTCATCCTTAACAATCTCTGGGTTTCTATTCTATTTGACACGGGTGCAGATAGGAGTTTTATTTCTAGCGAGTTGGTCCCATTGCTTAATCTAGGAACCTCTGTCTTAGACCCCGCTTTCTCTGTCGAAATGGCAAACGGAGAGTCTACCCAAGTGAACAAAATCGTTCGCAATTGCACGCTTACGTTTGATCGGACGTCTCTTAACATTGACCTCATCCCTATGCATTTAGGAAGTTTCGATGTAATTGTTGGGATGGATTGGTTGTCCATCAACCACGCGGAAGTGGTGTGTGCTGAGAAGCTCATTCGCGTTCCTTGTTCTTCTGGCGAGTCCATAATTATTCAAGGAGAAAGATCAGGCAGATGTCTGAAATTAATCTCCTGCTTTAAAGCTCGGCGATGCCTTCGAAAGAAGTGTCTCGCCTTCCTAGCTCATGTCTCCATCAAGAAATCTTTGGGGAAGAAGCTCTCTGATGTCCCCGTCGTGCGTGAATTTCCAGACGTTTTTCCTAAAGACTTACCCGGACTTCCTCCTAGCCGACAAGTCAAATTCCACATCGAGTTAGTTCCCGGTGCAACCCCCGTGGCAAAATCTCCGTATCGTTTGGCTCCGTCTGAAATGCAGGAATTATCGAGCCAGCTGCAGGAACTACTGGACAAGGGTTTTATTCGCCCTAGTTCGTCTCCATGGGGAGCTCCAGTCCTCTTCGTCAAGAAGAAGGACGGATCTTTCCGGATGTGCATAGACTATCGTGAGCTTAACAAACTCACAGTCAAGAATCGGTATCCATTACCGAGGATTGACGATCTTTTCGACCAGCTGCAAGGAGCCACCTACTTTTCCAAGATCGACCTACGCTCAGGTTATCACCAAGTGCGTGTCATGGAGGACGACATCGCGAAAACCGCTTTCAGAACTCGATATGGACACTACGAGTTCCTAGTCATGCCTTTTGGTTTGACGAATGCCCCTGCAGTGTTCATGGATCTCATGAATCGCATTTGTCGTCCATACCTGGACCAGTTTGTTATCGTCTTCATTGACGATATTCTCGTTTATTCCCGCTCTAAAGCCGACCATGAGCTTCATCTCAGGCTTACCTTGGATCTGCTGAGGAAAGAGCAACTCTACGCCAAATTCTCCAAATGCGAATTCTGGCTAAGGGAAGTTCAATTCTTAGGTCACATCATTAACAAGGAAGGCATTCATGTCGACCCTGCCAAGATTGAAGCCATAAAAAAATGGGGAGCGCCTACAACGCCAACCGAAATTCGTTCATTTCTTGGTTTGGCTGGGTACTACCGTCGATTCATCTCGAACTTTTCAAAGATCGCGTTGCCCCTCACAATGTTAACTCAAAAAGGGGAACCATTCATTTGGAACCAAGAGCAAGAAGAGGCTTTCCAAACATTGAAACATAAACTCTGCCATGCACCAATCCTGTCGCTTCCTGAGGGTAACGATGATTTTGTTGTTTATTGCGACGCCTCGAGCCAAGGTCTAGGCTGCGTCTTAATGCAACGCGGTAAGGTCGTCGCTTACGCCTCGCGTCAACTCAAGAGTCATGAGAGGAATTATGTCACTCACGACTTGGAATTGGGTGCTGTGGTCTTTGCCTTAAAAATATGGAGACACTACCTATACGGTACGAAATGTGTCATCTTCACCGACCACAAGAGCCTACAACACATCCTCAACCAAAGGGAGCTAAATATGCGACAACGTCGATGGGTTGAACTCCTAAGTGACTATGACTGCGAAATCCGCTACCACCCTGGAAAGGCTAACGTAGTGGCTGACGCGTTAAGTCGCAAGGAAAGGACCCAGTTGCATGCGATCCGTATTCAGTCCAATCTTCCCTCCTTGGTTCTTGAAGCTCAAAAGCAAGCGATTGCTGGTGGTGATCTCAAAAATATGCTATCTTGCGGTGCCGAACGGAAGTTTGAAACCAAGTCTGATGGTATACTTTACTACTTAAATCGCATGTGGATTCCAAACTCTGAACCACTTCGAGAACTTATCCTGAACGAAGCGCACAAATCCAGATACTCTATTCACCCGGGCAGTGATAAAATGTATCAGAATCTCAAGTCTCATTTCTGGTGGCCGGGTATGAAGAAAGACATAGCTTTATACGTCGGTAAGTGTCTAACATGCTCGCGGATCAAGACTGAACATCAGAGACCATCTGGCCTGTTACAAAAACCGATCATACCGCAGTGGAAGTGGGACGAAGTCGCTATGGACTTCATTACCAAACTCCCGCGGACACCCAGCGGTTATGACACGATTTGGGTTATCGTGGATTACTTGACCAAGTCTGCCCACTTTCTCCCTGTCCGCGAGGACTACACTACGGAGAAGCTGGCGCGGATTTACATTCGTGAGATCGTAACCCGTCACGGTGTGCCTAAGGGCATCACGTCTGACCGTGACCCCTCTTTTGCGTCAAGGTTCTGGAAGTCATTTCAGAAAGCCTTTGGGACAAGTGTGAAACTTAGCTTTGCCTATCATCCTGAAACGGACGGACAGAGCGAAAGGACCATACAAACCCTGGAGGATATGCTCAGAGCCTGTATCCTTGAATTCGGTAGTAGCTGGGAGACTCACCTTCCTCTTGCAGAGTTCTCATACAATAACAGCTATCATGCTACCATCAAATGCGCGCCATTCGAGGCACTCTATGGCAGGAAATGTCGTTCTCCACTGTGTTGGTCCGAGACCGGAGATTCTCAAATCCTCGGCCCGGAACTGATACAGGAAACCACTGACAGTATCGCCATCATTCAGCAAAGACTTAAGGACGCCCGCTGTCGACACAAGTATTACGCTGACAAACGCCGCAAACCTCTGGAGTTCCAAATAGGCGATCACGTAATGCTCAAAGTTTCCCCCTGGAAGGGCATTGTTCGCTTCGGGAAAAAGGGAAAGTTTGCTCCAAGGTACGTAGGACCTTTCAAGATCATCGAAAAGGTCGGACCTGTAGCCTATCGCTTGGAATTGCCTCCAGAACTCAGCCGTGTTCACAACGTTTTTCATGTGTCGCAACTCAAAAAGTGCCTCGTTGACGAGACCGCTCAAATCCCGATCGACACGGTTCACATCGACGACAAACTATACTTTGTTGAGGAACCTGTCGAGATCCTAGATCGAGAAGTCAAAAAGACTAAGCGAAGCCGGATACCTATAGTCAAGGTACGTTGGAACAACCATCGTGGACCCGAGTTCACATGGGAACGAGAGGATAAGATGAAGGAGGAATACCCTCATCTGTTCGCATAGTCATCATCTTTGTAATTCTAGAAATCTTGGAGTCTATGTAATCGTAATCATGTAATCAGGGACCAATATCAATCAATGAAGTATCATGTTGTTCCTATTTGCTTATAAATATTCTCTTATTTGCATAACACCAAGTTTGGCTACCCATGACTCGTGCTGGAAAACACAAGTTGTGCATACTTAATCATGTAAACATTGGGGTAAACTATGTATCATTGAGCCAAAATTTGTCATCATTCTAACATTCATGAAGCATGGTTGTGTGTGTGTGTGTGGTGTCGTGTCGATTTTTCTAGCCGCACACAATGGAGTTTATACATTGATACAAGGTGAACTCGTAATTATAGTCCGGAATATAATAACATCAAGTTCACAGGTGTATACGTGTATAAACAATATGCTATTGTGTAACTATGAGTCGTGAACTCAAGCTTCGTGTAGGGAATTAATCAATGAATGTTGAAGGAGTGGTGGGTTAGCCGCTGGTACACCCTATATATAAACCCCTTCGGCACAAGTTGATTATGTCTGAAGCGAGACTTGGAATTAGGGACTCATAGTTAGCGTGGCAGCTGTGAGGCGTTAAATTCAAGAGTTATTGAGGGAATTATTCATTGGAGATTGAAGGAGTGGTGGGTTAGCCGCTGGTACACCCTATATATAAACCCCTTCAATCCGAAATGAATATGTCTGATGTAAAGCTTGAAGGTGATGCCTTGTAGTGGAAAATAGTGTGTCGTCCTGTGTGTCATTGAACTAATAGGAGTCGAAAGAAACACCCAAGTGGAGTTGAGGGAGTGGTGGGTTAGCCGCTGGTACACCCTATATATAAACCCCTTCAACTTGATTTGGGTGGTATCCAAGACGAATATTAGGGGTAGTGGCGCATAGTGGTCATCATGGGATCATTTAATCTAAAACATCATTGCATCAACTATACTAAATTCTAAATTTCGGGACGAAATTCCTCTAAATTGGGGAGGATGTAACGCCCTGAAATTCGATTGGTAAACTAGGATCGTGAAATCATCGGAAACTATAGACTTTGGGATTCTGGACGATAAGTTCGGAACCCATATCATTGGAAAAATCTGCTTTTATCATTTAAAATGTTTATTTTATAAAACGACATTTACGCCTGAAAAATATTAATTTTTATGCTTTCGAAAAATTAAATATTCTTATTTAAAAAGATTTCAAATAATTATTCGGAAAATGGTTTTATAAAAGTTTTGCTGAAAAAGTTTTAGTTTGTTTAAAAACTTATGAACTCGACTAGTCTTGACCCGTCGGTAGCCTAAACCCGAACCCGAGTCACCCGAGTATTTAAGCGGAAAATCAAGTATTCTTACACCATCTCTTTCATTTCCACCAACACTTCCCACCCAAACACTCTCATTCTAGAGAGAGAAACTAGAGAGAGAAAGTCTTCAAACTTCAAATCCGAGTCCACAAATCTGTTTGTTGTTGTTCTTGGTAAGATCTTCTTGAAAATCATCCATTTTCATAACCATTTTCGGCCTCAAATCGAGCAAAAACACCCATTTTCGTTTCTTGAGTTTTCGGGTCAAAAACCGTCTTGTTTTGGTGTCAAAATGCAGGCTTTTGTGTTTAAAATCACTGGGAATCGATAGTCCCTTCAATCCCGAGCATTTCCATGTCAAAAACTTCGATTTTGGGTCAAAAATCTGGAAAAATCTGAAAAACCCGTAGGTTTCTCCGTCGCCCAGCTTGAAGGAGTCGAATCAGACTCATTCGATCGAATCAGTCGATCGAATCAGCCCATTCGATCGAACCAGTCGATCGAACCAGTCCGGTCGACCGAATAGGAAAGCAACCGAATGGTCTCCAACTCATTCGACCGAATGAGTTTCGTATTCGATCGAACGAGTGTCTATTCGATCGAACAAGTTCCATGTTCGACCGAACGAGTTTTCCCAACTGGTTCGACCAAATGTGTTTCTAGTTCGATCGAGTGTGCCTCAGATTCGATCGAATGTGTGTCTATTCGATCGAATGTGTGTCTATTCGATCGAATGTGTGTCTATTCGATCGAATGTGTGTCTATTCGATCGAACAAGTTCCTATTCGATCGAACGTGTTCCTATTCGATCGAATCAAGCCAGAACCAAGCTGTTTTCGTCTTTAAAACCCAGTTTTTGCTCGAGGTCACGTAAGCTTGTTTTCTTAGACTTATAGCACGTTGTTAACCTTATATATATGTCCAACTCTAGGCTAAGGAGATCTATTGTAGCACCATCCTAACCCAAGATCAAGGTGAGTTCATAGCCCCTATTTAAGCTTTTCAAAACTATGGGGTGGAAACATGGTAACTTTACACGTTTGGATAAAATCATTTATGCAAACATTCTTTAAACTATAAACATTTGGATTAAACATGGTAACTTTACACGTTTGGATAAAATCATTTATGCAAACATTCTTTAAACTATAAACATTTGGATTAAACATGGTAACTTTACACGTTTGGATAAAATCATTTATGCAAACATTCTTTAAACTATAAACATTTGGATTAAACATGGTAACTTTACACGTTTGGATAAAATCATTTATGCAAACATTCTTTAAACTATAAACATTTGGATTTCTACACACGTGCGGAAATCCACGAGCTTCTTGGTAATCTATAAACTTTGGAAATCTATGAACATGGGGAAAACCCATTAACTCATGGAGATCTAAGAACATTGGAAATCAATGAGTATGGGAAATTCTGTGAACATTGACATCATGGGAACGGGAATCAAATTCATATCATCATAGTCATTGTGTCAGCATGGAAATCTAGAGATCAAAACATCATGAGTTGAATTGGACGCGAGAGTCTATTCTACTCTCGGTAGAACTCACGACCATGAGTGGCATTCTATTCTCGGTGGCACTCGTAACTCATGGGATTTCATACTAGTCTCGGTGAAATCCATAACTCTTGAGGACCTATACTATTCTCGGTAGGGACCAAGGGAACCCAGGATTCTTTGGGGTGTCTATCCTACTCTCGGTAGAACCTAGCTGAGTCCTGGATGGCAAGAACGAGGTAGTCTTGGTTTAAGTCTTGCGTGAGTTCAATCAAGTCTTGTGTGATCATTGGGTTTCATCATCATTCATCATCATCATCATTTGTTCACCATCATCTTGGATACTAGTAAACAATGGGATTTTGGTGTTGGTTTATCTAGTAAACTTAGCATGCTCAAATCTATATGTCCTTGTTTATGCTTAACTGTTATGTGCTACATGTACCGTTGGGAGACCGCAAATCTTTGAGTAATCTTATCACATACGACTCTAATGGGAGATTGATAAGCCCGTTGAGAGCCCAGGAGAACATTTCATGTTTGACTTACTACAAAAACCTCTGTGGGAAAACCAAGAGATCTTTTCTTACAAACCATTTTAAAAACTGGGAATTATACCCAAACATAGTAGTATAAGTTGTAGGAGTGGTGGGTTAGCCGCAGGTACACCCTATATATAAACCCCTACAACCTATACTAGTATGTTTGTGTATAAAACTCTTTTCTTTAAACCTATGAATTCACTCATCTACTTTATGTAGTTGACAGTTTGTTACATGTTTTCAGGAAATAATGCAGCAAGAAATCCCTAGCAAGTTTAGAGGCCTTAGAAAGATGAAGGCTAGACTAGGAGTTGTTGGAAACTTGATATTTTGTATTAAAACAATTTGTTTCATGTTACCTGGTTGATGTAATATTTGACATTTTGGTTATGTTTATGCATTTAGACTTTTATACTATTGTGCTCAACAATCACGACTTAGTCGCCGCACCTCGATTTTTCCGCCATCACGATCGGGGTGTGACATATATACATGACCAGAAGATATGTAAAGTATGCATGAACGAAAATGAATGGATGATCGAGTGACGTGACAGGTATAGTTATTGGAGACAAAGGGACCAGACCCTAAAAATATCTGAGACAGAAGGGACCAGACCCTGACAATATCTGAGACAGAAGGGACCAGACCCTGATAATATCTGAGACAGAAGGGACCAGACCCTAATAATATCTGAGACAGAAAGGACCAGACCCTAATAATATCTGTGATGGTAGAGATAGAATAGCCTATGGTAAATTACAAGGCCTTATGAAAGAAAGTATGTAAGCGTGTGTGCATGTATATAAAGTTTGTATGAAAGAAGTAAGAGTAAATAAGGTATGAATACGTATCCTCGGATGCGTATGAGTAAAGATATGAATGTATAGTATGTTAAATGTTTAACTAGAACTCACTCAGCGTAGCTGACTTTTAGTATGCACGCAGGCAAATAGATTGAGGCAGCTGGCTTGAAGAGGGACACATGACATAGACGGAAGAGATTGGCATCTACGAAGAAGTGTCATGACAGTTTTAATTAATGTTAATGGAAAGAAAATTTGTATGTTAAGACAAAAATGAATATTTGTAATGTGATGTTTGAAGTTTTAAATTATTCCGTGAAAGTTTAAATTAACTCTGATTTTAGAACTGTGTTTATGAGTAAATCCAACACCAAAGTAGGGTTACCGAGAACGGGGCCTTACACTATATATAAGTGTCCTTACTATATTCCCATTTGTGGCATCTTTTCGGGTTATTCAAAGATTGACGTTATTGTTTTTATTTAATTATGCACATATAAAATTGTTAAAACTTTTAACAAACTCATTGTATTAGTTTCTTTTAAAAATTTATTTTTATTTTAATTTCGGAACGAAATTTCTAAAAGTTGTGAATCCTGTAACATTCGTTACTTTTCAAACTCTAAAACCCGACCCATTTTGAATTTTTGGTTTTTGTTTATAAATATATTTATAAATATATATATGTATAAATATATATTCCTTAAGTTCTCTTCGTGTATTTATGTGACTTCCGTTAAACGTTAACTGAATTTGGATTCGTATTTGTTATTTTTACTTGTAATGGGATCGTATTCGTGTTCATTAAATCAGCCCGTTTTGTTATGCTTTTGTTTTAACATTCATCGTAATTTAATATGCACGAGAATTTTCGTCTATCGCTCGTTTGTTTCTTTTTGTTTAGTTAACGAACTTCCGAGAATAAACGAATCGCAGCTATAATAAGCATCCATGTTTATTAATTTCTTGCGTTTATAGCACATTTCAAAGTTCGGGATCCAATTGGTAAATTTTATTTCAAACTCAAAGTCAAGGTTTAATATGTAATTACACTTTAATTTCTAACATAATATAACTTGAAACTTGAGGGTTATCAATGTAAATTTATTTTGATTTCATTTTGAAAACATCATGAGACATCAGGGACCTGAAGTGAAAATATATAAAAATTAACTTTGAAACTCACCCAGCCCTTATGTACCATCCCGTTTTTCCGGCCCCATGATTCCCGCTACCGGAATTTGTCTCCGGCGAAGCCCAAACCACTCCGTAACTTCCGCGTTTGACCAAATAAATTAGTATAACCATTTTTATCTTCGATAATAAACGTTAATCAAAATATTAATTGCTTTATAACGTCCTAAGGCGTTGTTTAATTCCGAAATCACCGCCGGACTTTAAGCCGCGATCAAATCATTATAATTAACTCGTTTCTAACCCAATTTATAGTATAAATAGGTCGTCCATGTAAGCCTAAGCACACACTCATCATCAATTAACATAATATAACACTTAGAAAGCCCGAATCAATAAATTTTCGATCGTTTTCCGGCCTTGCTCGTTCTCCCTCATTCCGGCATCAATAGAGGTAATCTTTATATGTTTATAATTCGCGATCTTACGTGAAACAAAACCCATAAGTTTATTCCTTCGTACATGGATCGGATTTCTCAATTGAAACCCTAGGGTTTTGATGAGGAAGATGATCCTGAAACATTTATTATATTTAACCTTTCTCATGTTTTACACGAATAGCACGAATGGTCCAATGGCTAAAACGATGGCTTGTTACCATTTTAATTGTTTTTATTATTAGTTAATATATATTTAAAACTAATAGTATATTAATGTATTAAAACTATGTCTTTAACGAATGTTATCTCTGGATCAGCTGGTTAACACTCTGTAGTTATAGCATAGAGACCCAGGTTTGAAACCATGGTCAGAATCTTATTTTTTTAATATCAGTTTTGTTAAAATTAATTATTCTTTACTAATTAATTATAATCAATTAAAAATCATAATAAAATTATAAAAATCATTATAAACTAAATAAAAATTTTATAAATTTAGTATAAAATATATTTCGTCTTTTTTACACTTAGAAACTTAATTTTTGTTTTTTTAAATCATAATTAAAAATCATTCATTAATCTTAAACGTAAACTTTAATTTGTTAAAAATCATTTTGTGAAACCATTAATTATAATTTTGATTCATAAACCTTAGTTCAAATTTTTCGAACGTGCATGCCTCATTTCTTTGCCAAAAATAATTATATCATAATAAAAACCAAGTTACCGTTAAAATATAAATATTAATATAATCAAAAGCCATAAAACTAATAAAATATTAACTAACTCTCAACATAAGTTTATACGATAAATGACCCCGCTAGATTATCGATTGAGTCTCGTATTTATTTATCTTAGCTAGTGCGGATCGTTCAATTCGGCTTTTGTGACGCTTTCGGTTTGTTCGTCGCTTACAATCTTTACAACGCATTCGGTTATTTATATCTTATCAACTCTTAAGGTGAGTTTCTCACACCCCCCCTTTTTAAACGTTTTCATATCTTTGGGGATAGTATATGTATCCTATCAAACCTCAATATTTACAATTTTGCTTACAAACTACAATTCATATCATGGACTTGTGTGCTTACTTGCTTATTTGTTATATACGTGGATTTCAAATGGTTGCCTCAATATATGATCATACGCCCCCCTTTACACTCAGGTCCAGTTGTATCGAGTGGAAAAGGGACCTCATATCCGAGTACGTTGGTAGCCCCAACTGGAAAGGACCTTCGTTTGTTTTTTACACTCAGGTCCATTGCATCAAGGGTAAAGAACCCTTATGTGCTCATTTCACAAATTTCATGGAATTGTATAATTTTTACATATTATATCAAACCACCGTGGGATTCTCACTAGCTATGTTCTTAGCTGACTTTATTTTATACATATGCTACATGTATAGAGATACAAGGATGAAAGTTAGAATACACATAGCATGTTTATAGGATATTCAAAGAACAAATTATCGTTTCGTATATTTATTTGTCTACAATTTGTATTATTTGATAAACTTGTGTTACATGATGATTTAAATGAAATAATGTTATTATGGTCACCAAATAGTGTCACGTGTGTTTGAGCAATATGTACGTCACACTCAAGCGTTTCCGCTTTAGCCGGGGTGTTACACCAACACAACCCACCTTTCAAATCTAAACTACACATCACAAACCTACTCTTCCCCTTCCTCTCCATAAAACCCACGCCAAAACCACACCCTCATTCACCATTACCATTTTCTAATAATACTCAAAACTAGAAATCAAGAGCACACTCAACTATGGAAGATTAAGCTTGAAGGTAGCAAGAATCAAGGCTAGGAAGCTAGGAAAATCATCAAAACACCCACACACAAGATCTTTTCTCATCATCTCCTTAATTTCTTCAAAAATCCAAGGTAAGATATATAGTGGATTTTGGTTTAATCAAGTTTGATTAGGTAGTGTTTCACTCAAATAGGTTAGAATCAACCTTAGAAACAAAAATTTGTGAACTCATGTGTGTGTGTGTGTGTGTGCGTGAATGAGCCGTGTGTGTGTGTGTGCGCGCGAGGAGTGTTAAACATTCCCATACATGCAGACACTCATGTTAATAAGCTTGCTTGGATTATTGAAATTGGTTATCACACTTGAATTGGATGATAATCTTACTTGATTTGGGGATTTAGGAATTACATGGGTTATTTTGATGTTGAAAAATAAGTGAGTTTTGATGTTAAAATGGATTTTGATTTAACTAATGTTCAAATTTTGACAATGGTTGCTTGAAGTAGTCATAATATGAAATGTTAATAATTGATAATAGTTGATTACATAGGTTATTTTAAGTGGAAATAGATGAAGAATGATGATGACTTAAATCTTTGAACTATTTGATGGTCATGAATATTGATAAATGATTATTCATAGATTGAAACTTGCAAATTGGGGCTTATTTGAATACTTTGGATAAATTGTAGCTTGTTAAAAATGTTAATGTAACTTGGAAATTGATATTGATGATAGGTTTTATACTAGAATTTCATAACTTTCTAGTTCTAAGACAATATTCTAAGTTAGATTATTGTAGATTTTTGAATATTACTAATAATGGAAACTTTTTGATAAGTGCATAGTTGATTTTGATTTTTGACAATGGATGCTTAGCATACATGAACTTGAGAGATTGTTGAATATTGATTATGATTATGATAGAAGACACAATGATAGTATTTGTTGAATTTTTGTAGAAATATATAATGAATACTTACTATAGATAGAAACTTTAATTGTTAAACATTTAGTACATCTCTAGTTGATTGAATAGTGATATGATACTTGAACAATATGCAATTGAATGAAATACATGATGACATAGTTCAACAAATAGGAATAAAAGTTTGTTTTATAGGTGCTACTTGCTTAGTATTAAATGACTGAATCACATTGTTATAACTAGTAAATTACGGTTTGAGCACATTAGCTAGTAAATTGATTAAACTTGTATCTTTGTGTTATATAATCAAACCTGGAAATAACAATGAATTATAAGTTAGGATATACATATTTGGTGCATCAAATGTGTGGTATGATTCATTTGGCTTAGTTTGCTTGTCGGTAACTTTGACGGTCGAAAAATCGACTTTTAAATGCAAACCGACACGACATTTAGGACTGTTTTAGAACAGCCCTAAAGTCATAAAATATTTGTACAAAATATAAGTTAATGTACAAAAGGAGGACAAGATAGTAATACTTGATCCTAGACGGTTCGTGTCGCGAAAACCGACACGTAAACGTTAAAATTTGTCATTTTAAGAAAATAATAACTAAAATGAAAAATAAAATATTTTTATAAATGAACTTATAAAAACTTAACTGTTTTATATAACAAGTGTCTTCAAAAATTTAGAATATAAAATTTCACAAAAAGTTAACCGGTTCACCATTAAATGCGAAACCGACTAGAACCGACCAAAACCAACAAAAACCGACAAAACAACATCATAATCATAACAATGAATAAAACTTATAATGTTAAATTATTCAAGCAACTAAAACTCTATTTTTATAAAAAGCAAATATTACTAAAATAATATAATTATTAGTATATGCTAAATAGGATAATCATTAATTGATGTTAATTGTTTATCTTTTAATTATTAGACAAATAGATATATAAGATAGGAGTATTAAATGATTGAATGCTTGTGTGATAATCTAGATTTAGCATAAACGAAATAAAAAGTCGCCAACAAGTCATTTTGAAACCGAACTACTAAAAGAAACTAGAAAGTTGTGTGAAATATTTAAGTTGTAAAAACAACTTAAAGGATACATTTAATATAAGTGTACTATATAATGATAGGACACGAGTCTTTTTGGACAAACACTAAACGAGCTACAAATTGTGAGTTTCTCTTAAATCCATTTTTTTTAAAATAATTTACAAATGTTTTTGGGTGAAAGGCATATTTAAATTAAACACATTTTAATTTACAAACCGTGTTAAAGTGGGATAAGTCAATTTGACTAAATAACTGTTAATCGAATTAGTAAGGGCATAGAAATATTGGTAGATCTATCAGGGTGACGGCCCTCACTTCCAGTTGCGTTGGGTTAAAAGTGGGAATATTTTGAGTTTGGTAGGTTTCGAGTTATCATTTTGATAGTCATACACGTGTTGTATTTTTTACTCGTTTACAACTAATACGATTTGTTTAAGAAATAAAATGTTATGTTTTCATAAAAAAAATTGATTCCATCGTCGTTGAACGGTGAGAATTTGAGATGTAATAGTTGAAAACTATTATACATGGTTTTTATATAAATTTGTTTTTAAACGAGAACTCACCAACATTCATATTGACAAACATTTTTAATATGTCTTTCAGGTAAGTGATGGCTTCGTGTCGAGTGAGAGAATAGCGGTGTGGTGTTTGAATATGTAAAGTAAAACTGGGATATGTAATAAAAGTCGTGTCTATGGCACGTGTAACTTTTATCTTTGAATAAAAGTCTAACTTTTTGTTTGAAAATAATTGCTTTGTTATGATTGGCTAAACGGCATCTGTCACAACCCGAACGACTTAGTCAAAGTCTTCCGCTGTTTATATTAAGGTTTTCGGGGTGTGACATAAACAGCGGAGAGTATTTGTGTAATTAAAAATAAACACAGTTAATGATCCGTTAGTGTGGGACTGTTATTGGTAATAAAGTTAAAAGTTGGGATTGCTAATAGTTAGAATGTTAGTTGAGATTGATATTGGCTGATAGTTGATAGTTTGGATTATTAAAATCTAATTTTCCTACACTAAATGACACAAAGGGTTTAACAACTTGGAGGCTACGTAAGGGGTGTTAACAAACTTGGTTTTAAAAGGTCATTTATCATAAAAAGAGTTTTGTTTTTTGCACAAATTAATTTGATAGCGATGACAATAAGACAGAAGCAAGAAACTTGACTCGAAGAGGATTTATTTGGGGGAAGCTTCTATTCACTCAAGGAGAGATACATAGAATAAGCAGCACGTTTAATTTAACTGCAGTTCGTGCATTAATAGAGTTCCTGGTTCATGTTCTTTGATTTAGATTGTGTAATCAGATTACTTAAGACCATGATTTCGATTATTACGTTTTATTTTATTGTGTTTGAACATGATTCTAGGCTAAACCTCCCTAGTTACATAGGTTTTGAATGAATATTTGTTGAACTTCGGATTGTTTATCGGTTTATTGGTGATTTGTGTTAGACTAACACTATTGTAATCAACTCATCGATGTTTAATTAGATGAATATTCATGCTTAGTATTGATTTACACTTATTCAATCGTTCCATATGCGTCTTTGTGAATGTCTTTCATGTTTAGATGCATATTAGGTTACCTACTATATGTTTGTAACTCATTTATGATTTATAGGTGACATAATCCGTAGGAACAATTGTTTGACAGCATAAAGGAATTAAGTGTTCTACCTATCTTGAGACAGAGAGGTTTGGGGGAAGCTTCTATGCACGAGAGTGAATTTTCTCGTTGTGGTCTTTTTTATTTTTGCTATCTAGAGTATTTTTCTTTAGCATCATTAGTTTACTCCCTACGTCCCTTACACTCCTGGGCGTATGCAATTAGAGAGACTGAGAGGCAATCCAACCAACTTGCATGCGTCATACGTCCCTTACAGTTTCCTTTTAGGTCAGACCCGAAGAAGGATCAGGTATCCACTAGGTTGTCTGGGGGTGTCGTATCTTAGATCCCGGTTCCATCATAATTTCTATAGCCGATAAGCGTCCAAGATTCAAAAATAGGATTTCAAGCCAAGGTAACGCTTTTCCCAATCTTGCTTTCACCCAAAGGTTGTTAGATGGTACGCATACGCAAGCACTATAGTGGGATGGTCCTTAAAACGAACCTACATTCTTTAGTAGATCGACTTTTATGTCAAGAGCGAACGAGAGTTTTCATTTATTTCTTTCCATTAGATTATGTTAGATATTGACCATGTGATATTTGATTCGTAGTGTTTTCATAAATATTATATAATAAAACATATGATTGTTCATCAACCTTATGTAGACATATATTTTCTACATGCTACATGTTAAGATGAAGACACGAAGAACACATATAACGGACTATAGGGTTTTATTTAATAAATCAGACTTGAAGAATTGTTTGTTTTGGATTATTTGTTTTGGATTGATGCTTTGTTATCAATATTGTCACTTTATTTAGTGTTGCATGCAATGAAAAATTGTTTCGCCTTGACATATTCCGTCATTGGTCGAGGTGTTATATCTCCGTAACTAAAGTCTATCTAAAGTCTATTTGATTTTCGTGTTGGTGTACTCGAACTAATTTTATTAATATAGTCGGTCGCATGTTAGAATAAGTTATACCCAGGTGATATTTTATTCGTCTCATTTATAAAGCCAAAAATATGTTCTTTGTCTGCTCATGTACTTTCTTGTCCTTTCATCATTTTAGTTAGTTTTTTTATAGCTTTATTAGTTAAAAATTTAGTTTTATAAAATCCATCAGTTTGTTATCGGCTAAATATTTTTTTTCGTTTTTTTTCTTGTGTTATGATGTTATATTTTGTTTGTGTTATGCGTTATTTGTTGTGTGTTATATGCTATTTCCTCTTTGCTACATGTATTTATGTTGCATTTGTAGCATCCTATTTTTTTTATATATAAATAAATTGTTGGATAATCTATACTTCAACACGGTTAAATGAATGTTAATATTGCCACACCTCGGTCCTAGGGAAATGGGACGTGGCGATCGATAATAAATCACAGTAGATGAAATGTGGACATCAAAGCATAAAAACATTGTCAACTTGGTCTTACAAAAGTAACCCAATGTGTAAATCCATGTGATCATCACATCAAATACCAACAACAAATAGTCTTAACATAATGAAACAAAGGTTAGTAAACATGCAACAAAAGTATTGATATCACAACATAGACTCCTAGTCATTCCTACCCCAATGCACTAGTAGTAAACAAACCTTCATGCTTGTTTATTACATGAAAAACCACTCTAAATGAAGTGTCTCAACAAAAAGGTAGGTGAATCCACGTTATAGTTTAGTCGATATATCAATTACAGCTGAAGAACGTGAAGCCATTAAAACAGTAATTTTTAAATCTATTAATGATTAATAAGCAGAAATATAATAGGTATTACTAAGCAGGAGGTTGATAGATTGGGTTTTGCGATTCAAAAAGGGGTAGCGGCGCAGCTTATTGCCCGTTTGCCTTCTGTTTCGATATAATCCAATAACACAATTTATAAGTTATCTTATTATTTTGTAAACCTACATTGATTTCTATAATTAGTTTGCACTTTGGGCCCTTAAAAAAAATATTTTTGTTATATACATGTGTAGTAGACGGGACTCAAACAAGTGTGTATGTGTATGCGCACATGTATGCTGTTTATAGAGAAAAGATATGTTTGTTTTGAATTATTACAGATACTAACTGATATGAGATGAAATCAATATTATTTTTATTTTTATATAGGGAAAATGCCACATATTGAATAACATCTTTTTTTATACAATAAAAAATAATTATAAATTTTAAATATTTTATAAAAGAGTTAGGAAGTAAATATTAAATTTACAATTTTTGATGTAAAAGTTTTAGGAATTGTAAATATTATAATAAATTATTAAAAATAGTGAGATTTAATATGAGAGTAACAAGCCGATACTTGTATTTTTTTTTATTACGTAGTATAGAAAATCAAAAGATAACTTAGATCCATGTCATAAACCTTTAGGTAGCGTTTGGTATGCAGGAATGACAGTGGGAATAGAATGATTCATTGCGTGGGAATAAAAAAAGTGGTGTTTGGTTGCTTAAGGGAATAGAATCATCCATTATACATGGAATCCAATTCCATCAAAACCATTCATTCCTACCCCCCTTCTTTTTTTTCATTCCATTTCTCCTTCACCATACTTTCTCAACAACACCACCACCTAACAACAACTACCACAACTGCCATCGGCACCACCACTACCTCCCGCCGCCACCACCGCCACCCTACCTTACCACCAGCGTTACCACCGTCACCGCCGCTGCCAACAACGTCGTCGTAACCATCGCAACCATTGTCACCGCCGCTACCTAACCATCACCGCCACCACCAATGTCGTTGTCTGACCACCACCACCACCACCAAATTATACTACCATTGCCATCACTACCAATTCTACCACCGCCAACCGTGCCGCCTGACCACCACCACCATTTTCATTGCCGTAGCTACCACCATCGCCTTGTAGGTGTTTTTTTTTTTATTTTTTATTTGTAAAAAGTATTTTGAGATATTAGTGTTTTTATTATTTCTATTTCATTCCCACAATTTTTTTTGGATACCAAACAACATAAGGTAATAATTCATTTTATTCTCATATGTTAACCAAACAAGACAAAGAAATGTAATTATACATTTCATTCCAGAGTCCATTCCATTCCTTCTCTCATTCCATTCCACCTTCATTCCATTACCTCTAACCAAACATACCCTTAATGTTACTTGGGTACAACGTTCTAGGCCTATGGTGTAATTTCCAATAGTTAGGGGATCAAAAATGAAATCTTATCACGTGAACCTTGGACAAAATTATTATTAAAAACTAGACACAATTCAAAAGTTAGTATATGGCGTTTCTCTAAGGTAGCGTTTGGTATGCATGAATGACAGTATGAATGAATGATTCATTACGTGGGAATGAAAAAAGTGGTGTTTGGTTGCTCAAGGGAATGGAATCATCCATTACACATGGAATCCCATTCCATCAAAATCGTTCCTTCCCACCCCCTTCTTTTTTTTCATTCCATTCCTCATTCACCCTACTTTCTCACCAACACCACCACCACCACCTAACAACCACCACCACCACCACCATAGGCACCACCACCAACTCCGCCGACACCACCACCACCGCCACCACTATTTTTGTCGCCGGAGCTACCACCGTCACCATTGTAGGTTTTTTTTTTGTTTGTGGTTAAAAAGTATTTTGAGATAAGAGTGTTTTTAATATTTCTGTTTCATTTCTACTATTTTTTGGATACCAAACAATAAAAATTAATAATTGATTTCATTCCTATAGGTTAACCAAACAAGACAAAGGAATGGTAAAGATCAATTTCATTCCTTTGTCCATTCCATTCCTTCTCCCATTCCATTCCTCCTTCATTCCATTACCTCCAACCAAAAAAGTTGGGTACGAAGGTTTATAAGTTGCATGTACTGGTACTAAAGTTTTAATTTTTTAATAATCTTAGAATTGTCTTTAACTTCCGTTAAAAGTTAACGAAATTTGGGTCAACTCGTTGTCGTAACGCTCAGGTTTACCAATGCCCAGGCTTCAAGACTCGGATTTTACCAACACCTGATTTTTACCTACCGAATAAACATCATTTTAAATATTTTAATTTTTTTTTGTATGTTAATCTTTTTGTATGTTGATTCAACAAATTTATATTTTGGGTTTTCTTAAGGTATATTTACTAGCGAAACCAATATCCACCAGAAATGCGCCAACTCGCAATTGTAACGCAATATCTGGTTTTATTGGCCGAATAAATATTGTTTTAAATATGATAATTTTAAAAATAATACGCTACACGAGCGCAACCTTTCTTTATTAAGTATGTTAATAAGATGAATTTATTTTTTAGGTTTAGTTTTGTTACCGTGACAAACGTAATTAATTCAGACATAATTCACGTTGACT
Source organism: Bidens hawaiensis (assembly GCF_021521415.1). Taxonomy (NCBI): domain Eukaryota; kingdom Viridiplantae; phylum Streptophyta; class Magnoliopsida; order Asterales; family Asteraceae; genus Bidens; species Bidens hawaiensis. The sequence goes on along the minus strand of NW_027491382.1, from coordinate 563,700 downwards.
CACAACTGCAATGCCTGATTTTGCCTACCGAATTCATCGCGTAACGCACGGGTAAATCACTAGTTGCCATACTAATCAGAATATGAAATTTTAAAATATTCCTAAGAAAAAATATACAAAATAATATAGCGAGAATGTGTAATGACAATAATGCCGTAATCTTTTTTGCACTTTCTGTTAACATTTAACGTAAGTTAAAGTTAGTAACTAACATTGCTAAAAAAATTAAAACTTTAGTGCCTATATTTGTGACTTTTAAACCTTAGCATTCAACCTTGTTACTTTAGGTAAACGCTAGGGACCAATAACTTATTATTTTTAAAATTACCATATTAAGAAAAATATTTATTCGGATGGTAAAATCGGACAGAAGACGCTAATTTGGAGGGTTTTAGTTACGTTAGCAATAAAATCGAAAATATAAATTTGTTGAGTAATTATTATTATTATTATTATTATGTGTGAAATCAATTTAATACGGGATGAAGCAAAGCAAAGGTTTGCCTCGTCATTGCTATGCATCCAGTCCCCCTTTAACAGCTGTATCCCATCCATCAACTCCGGTGTTCTTCTCCGGCGAGTTGTATGGATAATTGAACCATGCTTTTCACCCGTGTGTCTCGCTTTCACTTTAATTTGTTTCGCTAATGTTGCTGCTGGATAATGAATTGGATTCTACTTGAAGGACAGCCAGATCTCATTCATTCATTCATTCATTCTTTTGGTCTAGTTATAGTGATACCACAACAATCTTTCTTTCATGGGGGACGGGGAAGAGGAGAGCTCACCTCAGGTTTTCATAGTTTTGATTAGTGAGTGTGCGTGTAGCTTCTCGTTTGATCGAGTGTGCTTGTATCTATACACATGCAGATATATGCCACTGCTTGTGTGTAAATATAACCAAATTTTCTCTCGTATCATTATCCTTACAGACCCCAGGTACTGCACCGCCAAATGCAGAAACCGAGGCGAAGGAAAAGTCATCAAACAAAAAGTCAAAGAGTAATTCAGGTAACGGAAATGTCAGAACCGGAGAGGCTGGGAAGGCTGCATCAAGTTCAGGGAATGATGGTGCCACCCAAAGGTTTGTAGTCACTCGTATAATTAGTTTCATCATTTGTTGAAGTTAGATTTTTTTTATTCCATTTAATTGTTAACGGGTCGAACTGGGGCATGTTTAATCTCAAATGGGTCAAATAAAAAGTTTTAGCTACACTTCTTTGTCATTTACTGACAAGGCAAAAGGTATGGCGTGTGCACGAAACCGAAATAACCAATGCAACTGAACTGATATAAACGAACCGAGTAAATAACAAACGGTTTGGTTTTGTTAAAAAAAACAACTGATTTCTTGATTCGGTTTCGGTTTTGCATCAACCAAATAATCAATTAAAAAAACGAACCGTAACTGAAATAATCAACATAACGGAATCGAATTAACACAACTCTATAAAATACTGACGGCTTTTTTTATATTTTTAAGAAACTGATGTTTTGATATGGTTTTGTTTTTCCATCAACTAAAGACTGAAAAAATAGAATAGTTTAGAATTGAACCAAATCAAAAAAGCAATTTTAAGTAGTTTATAAGAAGTTAATGAATGGTGCAGATAAAAAATTATAAGTCCGAATGTGTGATTATGAATTACTATGTTATTAAGAAAAAACAATTTAGGACCAAAGTTTTAGGCCTAAATTCATGATTTTTGGGCTTTTTGTTTTGCCCAAAATTTTCAAGCCTGGATGGTAAAACTTAAAACACCGAAACCTAACGGTCCTAACTGTTCCCGTTGGGAAAAAAAGCGGATGGTTTTTGAAAACCTAAAAACCGAATTTTCAGTACTTTGGTTCAGTGTAGCTCATAACCGACCCAAAACGACCCCTAACAAAACAAGTTAAGGACCCTCTGTTTTTATTTTTGTTGTGCCTTGCTGACTGTACTTTTTGAAACAAACAGTGCTGAAAGTGGGAGTGATGGTTCATCAGATGGAAGTGAGGAAAATGACCAAAATGTAAGTTTTTTTTAACGCTTGATATAAATGTTAAAATATAGAATTAATTACACGGATAGCTTTTGTGGTTTGGCCATATTTCAACTTTAGTCCCCAGGTTTCAAATGTTACAACTTTACACCAACTGCTTGCATGAACGTAACACCATTGGTCTCTAAAATGGATGCAGGTTTACTTTTTTTGTTTAGCGGGTGTAAAATTACCTTTTTATCCCTTATTTTAAAATAAAAACAAAGCGTAAAGAAATAGAATAGTAAATAGAGTTAATTACACGAATGGTCCTGTGGTATTCCCATCAAGTATGGTCCTTAACTTTAAGAAAGTACATATATGGTCACGAATAGTTTGAAAACGTAACAGAGATGGCCCTTGAAATGGATGGGTGTTAATTTTTTCATTTAAGTGCATTTGAAATGGCTAAAATGCCCTCTTTTCATGGTAGTATGAAGCTTTCGAATATTTGTTGTTAACTTTTAATCTCTTATGTTTCCTTGTATATTGATAAAATTAGGGAGGCAAGAAAGGAAGCTTCAATCAGATGCTTGCGGATGGTAATTAATAAATTACACACACTTTCACCTTTTTCCATCTCTAATTATATGACTCAGTGGTTAAAAGTTAAAAATCATAATCTTCATTTGTGTTCAGCTAATGCACAGAATAACAACAATGTTGGGCCAAATATTCAACCGCCGGTACCTGGAAACCCTGTGGTTTCCAATCTGAACATGGGGATGGACTTGTGGAACCCATCTGCTGGAACCGGAACCATGAAAATGAGGCCACCACCAATGATGCCTGATCAGTGGGTTCAGGTTCTATAAGTTTACTTGATAATTTTCTTTCATTTGATAATTTTCATACAGGATAAGTCAATGAAAATATGAATCAGATACAATTTATGATATTAGCAGGATGAACGGGAGATAAAGAGACAAAAAAGGAAGCAGTCTAATCGAGAGTCGGCTAGGAGATCAAGATTGCGCAAGCAGGTATCTTGCACTCATTCAACTGTATAATTAGCTGGCATCCTAATATTATCTTGTGAATATTAGAAACTAGGATGCTAAACAGGCTATGTTCTATGGGTTAAACCTTGAACCAAAAAATTTGACACAAACCCAAAAATCATGTCTAACACATGAATCTGACACGGATACTCGTTTGACCTGTTATTTTTTTTGCATATTAGTACTCCAGAGTTACAAATTTACAACCAAAAGAATACAAATGCATATAAGACAAGTACGTTCAAATTATAAAGCACTTTTTAATTAATGGGTCAACCCGCAAACCAGCCTAGTTGACCAGTTTTGCTAAATGTGTTCACAGGCTCGATCTAAAACTTACCCAACCCTTGTAGACTAAACCCAAACCCGTGAATATCGTGTTGTGTACAAAGATTATCAATAAAATAGAAAGGAAGATACTTTATTTATCATTGAGTTATCTATATTTCTTACTTCCAATCGTGTATGTTAGGCTGAGTGTGAAGAGCTACAAGCGAGAGTAGAAGCACTAAGCAATGAGAATCATTCCCTCAGAGATGAGCTGCAGAGGCTCTCCGAGGAATGCGAGAAGCTTACTTCTGAAAATACTTCAATAAAGGTTTACATCAACTCTAATTTTTCTTCTTTTCATTATTAATACTTAAAAGTTTAAGTTACAAAATGGGTGGATTGGGGTAACTACGGGCTTAAACGAGTCGAGTGAAGCCGAGCTTACTTATGTTCAAGCTCAGCTCGTTTATACTCGAGAGCTTGACGTTTACTCATTTCCAGCTCTGTGTCTAAAACTTGAGCTTGAATGGCAAGTAAATTTCCAAGCTCGTCCCAAAATTGTTTTTCTTTCATATATATACATGTGTAGTTATTGCTATATACAGTTATAGTGATATTTATATCTAGAGTAAGTTTTGTAAAATAGAGTAATTACTCTAGAGCAATATTTGTAAAATTACTTTGGAGTAATTATTATTGCTCTACAGTTTTAAAGTAGCGTAATATCTATTGCTCTACTTCAATTTTGTTGTGGTACGCATTCATGTAAATTTTTGTATAGTACATGCTGCTCATTCAAAAATTAACATGAACGTGTTGGTTGAACAGGACGAATTAACTAGGGTTTGTGGTCCGGAGGCAGTATTAAACCTCAATGCTCCTCTTGAATCTAGGGTTGATGAAGGTAACAATTGAGTATAGGATGCATAGCTAAACAAGTTAGTAACTGGAGTTATAAAATTAGGAGAAAATCTTACCTTTACCTAGTGAGTATGGGAAAACCGACGGTTAGGATTGATTGCGGGAACTTATATGTTGTTGTGGCTTAATCCTTGGTGGTATTGGCATATATACCTGCAACTGCAACCTTTTTTCTTATCCATCTATACTTCAAATACATGGACTTTGTGTTTGTCTGTAATGAAATGTTTTGCGTTATGTTTTAAATTCGAGTAAAAAATTACCATTAATGCTCTAGCATTTGAAGTTAATCGTATTTAGCATATCCTTTTGATATATAAAAACTGTTAGGCTACCTTGATGATGCAAAAGCTATCTTATTTGATAAGCTTGTAAGGATTCAAGGACTAAAGAGAACATATATCGAAGCCAACAAGAACTTTTTACAATTTTAAGGTTAAGGTTTGTATATTAGACTTCACAGCTAGATGAAATACTAGAACCATTTTTAATTAGAAATAAGACGATGAACATATGACTTTTAAATGTTCACTGATTTGAAACTGAGTGCTTTAGAAAATAAAGTCACTTTAATTCTAAAATTTTATATTTAGAAAAACCTTACCACATCATACGACACCGTTGGTGCGTTACTGAACCGTATGACACCTAATGAAACCATAGAACACTTAACTAAACTATAAGCTTAGTTAGGCTATCATACAACACATTAGGACATCTATGACCCCTTACCTCACCATTTGTCACTTGGAACACCATACAACACGATATACAATATTTTGACATCGTACTGTAGATCACCTTAGCAAACCGTGTTGAACTGTAGCAAACCAATGGAAGCCTTACCACAGGATGCTACTCATTAGGACGCCATACGACATAATACCAAAATGTGCGGCACCTTGACACACCGTACATCTCTGTATATAAACCTTACAACATCATACGATACCGTTGGTGCATTACCGAACTGTATAACACCTTACGACATCATAGGAAACTTTACTAAATTTTAAGCTTAATTAGGCTTTCATACATCATGTTAGGACATCGAGTGACCCCTTACCACGCCGTTTGACACTTGGAATACTGTACAACAATATAAAACATTTGGCATCGTACGACACTGTGGATCACCTTAGTAAACCGTGTTGCACTTTAGCTAACCTATGAAAGCATTACCACACCATGCGCTCTCATTAGGACAACATACGTTATAATACGATAACGTACGACACCTATACACACCATACATCTTTATAAAAAAAACCTTACTGCATCATATGCCATCAATGGTGCATTACCGAACCGTATAATACCATATGAAACCGTAGGACACTTCACAAATTTATAAGCTTACTTATGCTATCATACGTCACGTTAGGACATCATGCGACCTCTTACCACACTATTTGACACTTAGAACATCGTACAACCTAATATAAAATATTTTGACAGTGTCCAACGTTATGGATCACCTTAGCAAACCGTATTACACCGTAGGAAATGGAAGCCTTACGACGCCATACTTCTCATATGGACAGCATACGACATAACACGACAACGTACAACACCTTGACACACCGTACATCTCTATAGAAAAACTTTAAAACATCATGTGATTTCGTTGCTCCATTATCAAACCGTATGACACCATATGAAACCATAAGACACTTTACTAAACTATAAGCTTACTTAGGCTATCATAAAACACATTAGGACATCAGCGACCCCTTACCACGTCGTTTGGCATTTGGAGCACCGTTCAATACAATCTAAAATATTTTGACAACGTACGACACAGTGGATAACCTTAGCAAACCATGATGCACTGTAGCAAACCAATGGAAGCATTACCATGCCATAGTTCTCATTAGGACAAGATACAACATAATACGACAACTTATCACCTTCACGTACCGTACATGACGGTAGAAAAACCTTACAACATCATACGACACCATTGAGCATTACCAAACCGTTTAACACCGTGGACAATTTACTAAATTATATTCTTACTTGGTACACCATACAACACGTTTGGACATCGTGCGATCCCTTACCTAGCCGTTTGACACATGGAACACCGTACAACACAATATAAATATTTTGACATCGTACAACATTGTGGATCACCTTAGCAAAACGTGTTGCACTTTAGCAAATCAATGGAAGTGTCACACCCCAACCTAAGGCGGAAATGCCGAGGCGTGAGCATGATTGCTCATAGCTCGAGGTAACTATCATACAATAGTGGTGACAATATCTAATAATTAATTAATTAAATACCAAATATAACATCCATGAATAAACCAAATAATCCATAACAAAATCCATGATAATCAAAGAAATAATTCAACTTAAAAATTTTAAAAATTGTTTCTTGAAATAGCCTAGGGTCTCAACTAGCAATCCATGACTTCAATCATTCAATTCAAACGATAACCTGCATATACGTAGAAAATAGATAGATTTGTCAACAATAATGTTAAGTGAGCAAGTCATCAGTTTTGCAATGATATATATAAAATGAAATATAGCAAAACATAAGTAAAGCGGTAAATGTAACCAAACTAATAAGCAAATAAGTGTCAAGTGAACCATTGCCAAGCGAATCGGGCGCAGGTTAAACAAGACGATCGTATGATCAGACTATATGAGAATATGCTAGACCTCTCCGAATGCGCAAAATAACCAAGTAAGCAAGTAGCAAATATGTTTAGCAATTCACACACAATACAACGTTTGCTAATGTTAAGATTTATAAATACAAATACTTTAAGTACGTATACGCCCCCAAAACGTTTGAAAATAAGTAAAACGGGGGAATGACAAAACTCACCTTAAATATTAAGCGAGTATATGTAAATTATTAAGAATAAATATGAATGCTTCTGAATAATGCGCCGAACGAAGACAATCAACAGGACCTGAAACTTAGCGATATGAAAGTATAAGTAAAAACGAACTTAATGCCGCTGGAATCAGTCCAAACGGATGAGTATAGCTCGAGTTATGTTAATTTTAATGTTTAAACGAATCGAGACTGACCAGAATCCGAACTTCGAGTCGGAAGTTGGCTTTTGGTCAGAACCATTAAAATTTTATTATGAAAAGAAAAGTCTTCTGGATCGAACGTTGAATCCGACCAGAAGTATGAGAAAACGATAAGTCAAAGTTGTTGACTTTTTACCCTTTATCGGGTTTTAAAGCAATTGACCAGTCAATACCCTTCAATCTCAAAAATTGATTGAAGGTTATCGACTAGAGAATGTTTATGAATGAAAACTCAGTTTACAACTTACCCGAAAAGTGAAATAATGATGAGATATAACGAGTCAAAGGTCCTTAAACTTGCAAAGTCAATCAGTTCTAAACGGTTCTTCAACAAAAACACCAAAAACCGAAAGATTTGAGAGAGACAGAGAGGGTGACGGCTGAGAGGTGATGTCTAGGGTTGTTGTCAAGTTTTGTGGCAGGTGTTTGATGGTTGTTTATATAGGAAAAGCTAAACCGAACTAATTATAGGCTTTTTGGCTCGTTTAAGCAAGTAAATACGAATTAAATGAAAGAATCACTGAAATAATCTAAAAGATTTGATCTTGTGCAGGAAGTAAACGAATTAGAATATATATTTCAGTTATATTATAGTTTCTTGGTCCTTAATTCTCTCAAACGTGCCTAAAATGCAAGATTCTATACCTTAAACGAGTTTAGGAAACAAGATATTGTGAACTAACTGTGCAGCTCATCCATCGCGCCGCGCGGTGGCCTTGGGGCCTGCCGTTGTGCAGCGCTCCGGCCTCCGGCGGGGATGTTTTCCTTTTGTGCAGAAATGGTCCCTCCAGTTTGATAATTTGATCGTTTTAGGAACTTGTTTATTATAACTAATGAATAGACAATATATAAAAGATGAAGGACTTAAAGTGAATGCAAAGAAACTTAATAGCTTATAATTGCAAAGTCTTATTAAATATTAAGATCCGAAAAATGTTCGTACGATAATAAAACGACAATAAACGGATATGACAAAACCAGAAATATTACAGGAAGCCTTACCACACCATTCTTCTCATTAGGATAACATACGACATAATCGACAACATACGACATCTTGACACACCGAACATCTCTATAGAAAAACCTTACAACATCATACGAGACCGTTGGTGCATTACCAAACAGTATGATACCTTATGACACCATAGAACAATTTACTAAATTATAAGCTTACTTTGGTTATCATACAACACGTTAGGACATCAGCGGCCCCTTACCTCACCGTTAGTCACTTGGAACACCATACAACACAATATATAACATTTTGACATCATACTATCATGTGGATCACCTTTGCAACCCGTGTGGCACAGTAGAAAACCAATGAAAGCCTTAACACAACATTGTTCTCATTAGGACAACATACGACACCATGACACACCGTGCATCTCTGTTGAATAACCTTACAACATTATACGTATCATTGGTGCATTACCAAACCATATGTAGGGATGGAAATGGGTCGGGTTTGGGACGGGTTAGGCATTCCCAAACCCATACCCGGTTAGTAAAATCCATCCCAAACCTGTCCCAAACCCGTCGGGTATCGGGTATACTCGACAGGTTTCGAGTTTACCTGATAGTTAAGCAAAAATACCTATCGGTATACCACTCCTAAAACCTGTCGGGTTTTATCGGGTTTTAATCGTTGATGTAGATAACATTTCTAAATCACTTCACTATACACATAATTTAAAAACTAAAAATATGGGATATTATATATTATGTAGTTTGCTTAAACAGTAATAACAACAAAACAGCATTTAAGTTGCATTCTTGAGTAAATTAATAAGAAAACCATTTGGTCTTCCCCTAACCAAAAACCACCGGCGCTTCCACTCTTTCTCAGCAAGCATTTTATTGAATACAATATTGTTTTTATGAATACTTTTATATATATTTTAAATAAATATGTAAACAATATTATGTTGGGTTACTCGGGTATGTAATTGGGTAAATGGGACAAAGCTGTCGGGTAATCGAGTCGGGTAACCGGGTATATTATAAATCTCATACCCATCCTAAACCCGCGAAAAATTACAAAATTAATCCCATGCCTGTCCCATACCCTAATGGGACGGGTATTACCCGTCCCAATTACGTCGGGGGGTTCGGGTTTTATTGCGATCCCTAACCGTATGACACCATATGAAACCGTTGGAAACTTTACTAAATTATAAGATTACTTAGGATATCATACAACACGTTTGGACATTGTGCGCCCCCTTACCTTGCCGTTTGACACATGGAACATCGTACAACACAATATGAAACATTTTGACATCGTTCAACACTGTGGATTACCTTAGCAAAGCAATGGATGCCCTACCACACCATGCTTCTCGTTAGGACAACATATGACGTAATACGAAAATGTACAGGACCTTGATACATCATACATCTCTATACAAAAACCTTACAACATCATACGACATACGACATACGACATTGTTGGGGTATTACCAAACTGTATGACACCATATGAAACTATTGGACACATTATTAATTTATAAGCTTACTTAGGATATCATACAACACGTTAGGAAATTTGCGACCCCTTACTTCACCGTCTGTCACTTGGAACACCATACGACACAATATAAAATATTTTGACATCGTACGGCACTGTAGATCACCTTAGCAAACCGCGTCGCATTGTAGCAAACCAGTGGAAGCCTTACCACAACATGCTTCTCATCAGGACAACATACGGCATACATAGGGCACCTTGACACACCATACATCTCTATATAAAAACCTTGCAGCATCACACGACACCATGGGTGAATTACCGGCCACACCTTATGACACCAATGGACATTTTACTAAGTTATAAACTTACTTAGGCTATCATACAACACGTTAGGATATCAGCGACCCTTTACCATGCTAGATGACAATTGAAACACCATACAACACAATATAAAATATTTTGACATTGTACGACGTTGTGGATCACCTTAGCAAACCTTGTTGCACAATAGCAAACCAATGGAGCCTTACCCCACCATGGTTCTCACCGTGACAGCATACGGCATAATACGAAAATGTATGACACCTTGACAAACTGTAAAGAAGATCACAAGCTTGTTGGTAGGGAGTTTATGAAAATCATCTAAGTTTTACTCCTAGTAAGGTTCAGTCTCAAGCAAATCTACAGTGCCCGAGCATACTTGGTTTGTTCAAAGAAACTAAGTTACGACTAAAGTGATCCGAGCAAGAACTTTCTTGCTCGTGGTAGCGTATCCGAGCAAAGTGTAGTATGCTTGAGAAGATGAAGCTTGCTTAAAAGGAATATTTGCACGTTGCAAATATTCTAAATGTTTTCCTGCTCAAAGATTACAAGGTTAAAGGAGCAATGCTCGTAATGAAATAGTCTGCTCAAAGACCTTTTACACTTGCATATTTTCTATTTTTACTAATGATTATGGTTTCCTGAAGGAATGTTAGGTCCAATATAAATAGAATGCTAGATTACATTGATGGGACATCACTGCACACATTACTCACCTGAGTATATAGATTTCAGTGCCAACATTCCTTCATATCCTAATATTTCCTTGTACCTTACTGATTATCAATTTATGCAATGGAAATCTTTTGAGTTTATTGATCTTTTGTCATTTCCTGTTTTAGCATCTTACTAATTATAGTTGATTGCCCGGCTGTAGTTAGGGTTCTTCATTATTCATTTTGGTCTCATTAGCTACCGTTCTTATTCGTAGCTAAGTGAATTTCGAGTCCAACGATCCTGGCACATTTTCATGATAATAAGGTATTAATTACAACATTTTTATAAATGTAAAAGTAAATAGACATAAATAAGTCTAAAAGATAACTATTATATTTATCACCTGGCTTCGTCCTAAAAACTTCAGAATCTATCCACCAGGGATATCAAATGTTTTTCAAACTTAATTAGAAATGATCAAGGTTGTGTCCTAAAAACCTTAGGATCCCTCCACTTTGACCATTCGCTGTTTTAAACCTAAAGCTAAGATTTTTCAAGCATCACCATGAATAAAGAAAAGTAAATTGTTTAGTTACAACCAAGCTTATCAAAGGTTCACAATAATTTAACTCTTTGCTGATATCTTGTGTGTGCACCTATTCAAGTTATTATTATTTGTATACTTTTAACCCTATTGAGATTTTTAGTTTTGACCAAGGTCAATTAACTAACTCATGGCATTCATTTATCTATTTTTCAGAATAATCCATTTATTTCATACAAGTTTTTCTAAACAAGGATTTGATGAATGTTTGAATTTTGATCAAAAACCTATCTTTATACGAAAACTTTTAAAGCATCTTGTATCCTAACAGGATACTTAAACCTGTTTCCAAAATATGTCAAACCTTTGGTACTTGAAAATTCATTTTACGAATTATTTTCAAACAAACCAACGAATTCTAGAAAATGTTTTTCAATCCAAATGTACCGGGGGTTGTAGCTTATTGGTTACTTAAGCATACCCCATCAACTCGAAGAGATTCACAGGCAATTTGAAATGGTGGAAAGGTGCACGTGGCTTCAAGATAATACAAAGTGGGAGCTTGACTTAAGGATTCCGTAATAGGGACCTCAAGGCGGAATGTTCCCTCAACAAATAGCGATTTGAAAATTTAACAGCTGTAAATGGTGATAATAACTGTTAAATTTTGGGGACAATTATTGTGGGTCAATTTTATGACTCAGGATCCCTGATCTTGCAGGATCCTCGATTGGTGACTAACGGTGTATTTTGATCTTGGCTTTGACTTATTCTTGCAGGTAAACATTGGTGACTTAGTAAACTAAAAAGACTCATTAATAACTAAAGGAAAACGCGTGGAATGGGTCCATAACGGCTAGGAGTAATGATCAAGTTAAAGTCCTATTAATCAGGCGGGATCCTCGGAGGCAGTTACCTTATTTATATTGTTTTGATTAATATCCTGGCAGGTTGCCCATATGGATAATAATGCAACGGCTATAAGACCAAGTCTTGCAGTAAATACGAAGTATTAGTCAAAAGCACGTGAAGAATGATCTACAACGATCCTATGAGTGCTACCCAAATTGAAGACTTAGTAAATAGACTAGATTTTCGGATACCCATTATTTTCCTTCACTATATAATGAGATTGCTGCATGGCATAGAAACTCATCACTTTTGCACCCACAACACTCTCACTACTGTAACTTAGATGCCATTGCAATCAACCCTCAAATCTGTAATCTTCTTTTCATCAATAAATTTGAGGTAGACAGATAATTTTTTCCTTTCGAGGTTTTTTTTTTCCGGAGATCATCACCAAGATCAAGGGATTTCCTTGCTATATGTTGTGTCAATCATTTACTTTACTGTAATTACTTGTCAGTTTTGTGAAGAACACACCACCTCACATTCTAAGTTTGATCACTTAGTTGTTTTGGTAATTTTTAACCAAAACACTAAGATTATATGATAATCTAACTATATTATTAAAGTAAAATTATTTTTTGGCATCATTCTAAGTCTCCATATAGGATGTCATGTAAGCAGTTTCATACTTTATTAAGTCAATCAATTATGTTATATTTGGAAATCTTAATAAATAGGTTTTAGAAATATTTTAGATGAATGAATATATATACAATTTCATTAATATCCTATTAGTATAATATAAGTTAACCTTTGAATATGTTTAAATATAATGATCTTAACATTTCACTTAATCACACGGGTCACGATCCAATGTTATATTCAAAGATTTTTTTTAGAGATTTATGAATTGTAACATTTTCTTTATCATTATTTATATATTATTAATCCACAAGGTATGTTATTATGTATATTATTAAATTTAATTTTTTATTGTATTTTTTTAATCACTCGTATATCACACGGGCTCTATCCTGATTAGTATTATATAACATTAACTACAATGATAATCATATGTTTGAACGACTATTAATTATATATGTAGTAAGATATTAACTCTTTTAATCTAAATATACTATTAAAACAACACAGGTTGTCTATATGACATTTAACTAAGTTGTTCACATGTCATTTAAGTAGGCATTCCACATAGGATGCTTCCAAGTTTTACTTTTATTATATTTTCACCTGTTTGAAACACGGGGCTCTAACCTAGTATAATAATAAAAGCTTCTAAAGTTTTCTGGACACTTAACTCCCCATTAATGTCTAATGTTATATGTAGTGAGTTATTAACTCTTTTCATTTAATAAGAAAAAGCTTCCAAGTTTCCCGGACACTTAACTCACCATTAATGTCTTTCTAATATAACAGATAAAGGTTATAAGTTTTCCCTTTTCTTTTTTAAGTTCTTATGGAAAGAAATTAAATGTGTATATTGTATGAGTTGTACAATCACATTCGTAATTTTATTACGAATTTAGTATCTAATATTCAAGTCAATCACATACTTTGGTATAAAAACAAAGCAATTAATCACCAAAATAATACATAAACATAGGAATATCTATTTTAATTTTTCCATTTGATTAACTGTATAAAACATTTTCCAGTAATTCAAGAGATAGAGGCGGAGGATCCATTGTGAATGCTCTCCAAGTCTTATCTACTATTCATCTACAAATATTGTTGGATACTTTCACTTGACAAGCGCTGAGCTCCATCAACTACTCAAATTTTATGATAAAAATGAGTCTTGTAAATCCCACAACTTTGTTTAATGGAATCGCCATTAACAACCGATCTCCAACCCGAAAATCTCAGCCTACCGCATGTATTCCTGTGTCTCCGTTCTCATCAATTTCTGCACCGTTGATGAAAGAACATCAATCAAACCCACTTGAACACAATAACAAACAAACCCATTTCGAATTGGCGTTCGATTTCCACTCTTACATGCTAGAAAAAGCTAGTGTTGTGAATCAAGCTCTAGACAACGCAATTCCAATCAAAAACCCCGTAAAGATTCATGAGTCTATGCGGTACTCCCTTCTCGCAGGCGGCAAACGTGTCAAACCAATACTGTGCATTGCCGCCCGCGAGCTTGTGGGAGGCGACCAGTTAACTGCCATGCCAGCCGCATGTGCGGTTGAGATGATTCACACCATGTCATTGGTGCATGATGACCTTCCATGCATGGATAACGACGATTTTCGTCGTGGAAAACCCACTAACCACAAGGTGTATGGCGAGAAAACTGCAGTTCTCGCTGGGTACGCGTTGCTCTCATTTTCCTTTAAACACATGGTGACCGAAACAAATGGGGTTTCAGAAGAAAGGATTCTCCGAGCCGTAGTTGAACTCGCCAAGTGTGTCGGGTCTGAAGGACTCGTTGGGGGTCAGGTGATTGTGTGACAACCGGTAATTTCCCAAACCCATAAGCTAAGTAATCAACCTAATAAATAGGTGATTGTAAATATTAAGCGCGTGCATTTGTTATATGCACCCTGCGCGAGCGCACCATGTTAAGAACCAGCGTGAGCATATGTTATATGCGCCATGCGTGAATGATTTGGCTTTATGTTTTCATGTAACAAACGTTATGTTGTCTATGAGTTGACCATCCCGCATGATGCTAAGGCGGGTGCATCCTACATCGTTTATGCGCGTGCGGAAGGGAACTAACCTACCCGCATGGCGGGAACGTTGAGAGCTAGTTTGTCTGAAGCTCCAAGATGGAATTGACTTCAACATGACTGATCACTATGTTGAAATACCAAGACCACCTGGAGAATCTACAAATGAAACTCAAATGTCCCTAACTGCGAGAAGGTTACGCACCTACCCGCAGCAAAGACATGTCCTATACGCAGAAAGCTATGCGCACCAAGTTATACGCACAGAACACTTGGTCTATTCTCCAGTTAAGGAGATTACTCCCGCCCGAAAGGAAACAGTAGCGTGTTTCAGAGATTTTCCACTTTTTACTGTACACTGACAAAAGTACCTGAAAAAGCACACTGTAACATGAAAAGTCAACTGTCAGCCACCCTATTCTCACCAACCCCAGATCTGCATGTTCTGTCCAAATCAAATCAAAATCTTTTATCCACCACTCCACTCTTAAGTAAATAATAATAACTTCCATACTTTATCATCATTACATTTAGATATGAAAAGATTTCAATCCCCTAAAGCAAGGGATTGTGTTCCCTTGAGTTTGCCTATAAATTTGTAGCCTAAATTATCACCCAAAACACACTTCAAAGAACTACAAACTTGCACTAATCCTTTCCCAAGCATCCGTTGTTTCCAGCTTCGATCCTGTTACTAGGTAAGCCGAGAATATAACCTTGAGACCTACTATCCAACCCTTATATTCTCCTATTGCTTGATCTTAATATATATACTTGTTATTTAATCGTATTCTAGACCTTCGATTCCGAGGCCAACACCAAGAAAACCCGAATCTCGATTAATCCCTTAACAAGAACCACAGGTGAGTCTCACAGCCCCTATTTTCACTGTTTTCACTGTTTTTAAACTGCTTTCGGGGCGAGGGACACGTACTTAAATAATGTTTTATCATGGTATACTTACAAGCTATGCAAGCGATTATGTGTTTAAGTTATGTTTCATGATGAGCAATGCAAACGGTTATCTAAGGTTTTCAATGTATGTGCGCTAGAACTCGAGTAAGTGATCACTTTACCATTGGAACTCTAAGGGTAGGGACTGCTGGTTTGATCCGCCCACTCGTAGGGGTCGCACCTCTTTGCATGGACGAGTGCCTGGCATGGGGCAGTACTATGGGGTTGAGCCCGCTCGTAGGGGTCGCGCCTCTTTGCATGGACGAGCGCCTTGTTTTCCGGCACAACGTCTGCGCGTAACCCGCGGGACGGTATCCTTAGCTCGTAGGGGCAATGCCTCTTTGCATGGACGAGCACAGTTTCTCAGAATTGTTCGCGCGTAACCCGCGGGACAGTATCCTTAGCTCGTAGGGGCAATGCCTCTTTGCATAGACGAGCATAGTTTTCCAGAAACGTCTGCGCGTAACTCGCGGGACGGTTTTACGTTATTTTAGCTCGTAGTGGCTGCGCCACTTACATAGACGAGCACCGTATCCAGAATTTGTTCACGCGTAACCCGCGGAACGATTTTTATCAGAATATTGTCAGAATTGTGTTAATACGATTTTACCAAGCAGATGTTAATGAGGTTGCCAGAAATGTTTCAGAATGATTTTATCAAGTTACTAAAACTTGTGAACTCACTCAGTTTATACTGATTCAAATGTTTTTACGTGTCTTTCAGGAGATAACTAGGTAGCGCATGGAGTCACACTTAGAGCACCACACGCTGAACATCTAAAACAAGCTTTTTGGAAGATTTTGGTTTTATCCCCTCGATGCGCACGGTTACCCGCCGCGCAAGGGGATATGGCGAGGAAATCTTCAGTGTTATACTTGGATGTTTCTTTTTGTAATCTTTGAACAATGTAATGTGTTTGTACTAAACTTCTCATGCGCAATGAAAATCTTTGAATGTTTTGCAATGGCCCGTGCTTAATTATCAATCCCCACTCGTGCGCGCCCGGCTGTTTCCGCCGCTCAGGGCCGGGTGTGACAGATTGGTATCAGAGCACTGGTTATAGCGAACTAGGAAAAGAAGTTTTTAACCTAGACTATAACCTTTGGGGAATCGCATGAAATATTTTTCAAAGAATATTTTCAAAAGAATATTTTCAAAAGAAAAATTACACACGCACTTAGGAACACGGGTCACAGTGTCTAGAGATAAGAACATTATGTGCTCTGAGTACATGCGCTAAGTTTGTTATATTTTCTTTTTATGAAAAGAATGCCTCCAACCAGAGCCAAGGGAATTACCATGACACCCGAGGAGCTCGCAGAAATAATCGCGCAGGCGATTGCAACGCATGAGGCCAGCAAGGCCGAATCTAGTCAGGGTCGCCAAGAGAACGAGACCCCAGAACCCGAATCAGGAGCCTTGAACAAAGGATGCTCCTATAAAACATTCATGGCCTGTAGGCCTTGGCCATTCAAAGGCACCGAAGGAGCCATTGGGCTCTACAATTGGATTGACAAGATGGAGACCGTTCTCTCCATCAGCAGATGTAGTGAAAACCAGAAGGTCCTTTACGCGACCTGCATGTTCCAAGAAGCAGCTTCGTCTTGGTGGAAGCTCCAAGTAAAGACTTTGGGGCGAGAAGTTGCTCTTCACAAGACCTGGGAAGAATTGAAAGAAATGATGATGAGAAAGTTCTGCTCTCGCGCAGAAATTCAGAGCTTGCAACAAGAATTCTGGAACCACACCATGGTAGGAACGGATATCGATGCCTACACCAATCGTTTCAACGAGCTTTGCCAGCTGGTGCCAGACATGGCAAACACAGAAGAAAAGAAAATCGAGAGGTACATCTTTGGGTTACCTCCTGTCGTTAGAGTCCCGCTCAACGCCACCGCACCTCCGACCTTTGACGAGGCGGTTGCGCGAGCCATCACCCTTACAAGGGATACGGTTCGTGCGGGTATGTTGACCGCTCGCTTGAACGAACAGCGAACCTCTGACTCCAAGAGGAAATGGAACTCCCACCGAGGGTCAGACTTCAAGCAGCCACCGCCCAAGAAGCAGGAAAGCACAAGGGTTTACGCGATTCAAGCCGCGGAACCATCAAGGAAAGGATACAGCGGGCCTCGCCCATGGTGCAGCAAATGCAAGTATCACCACGAGGGTGAATGCGCAAAAATCGAATGCGCCAAATGTGGCAGACCAGGACACAAGGCGATGAATTGTCGCATCAGAGAAGCTGGATCGAGCGACAGCTGCTACGCATGCGGGAAGCCTGGACACTTCAGTCGGGATTGCCCACAGAAAGGAAACCAAGCTCGCGGGAGAGCTTTTGTGATCGGCGCGGGTGAAGCAAAGGAAGAGCCGAATGTGGTAACCGGTACGTTTTTGCTTAACGGTCATTATGCATCTGTCTTATTTGATACTGGCGCTGACCTAAGTTTTATATCCCATAAGTTTAAAAACTCCCTGGGCTTAGCGACCAGTAGGCTAGACAAACCTTATACTATAGAACTAGCCAATGGTAGGCAGTTATGCGCGAATGAAAGGACTGAGCAATGTGTATTAGTCATGGGAGGTCATGAGTTCAATATAAACTTGTTGCCAATAGATTTGGGAAGTTTCGATATTGTGGTAGGTATGGATTGGTTGGTCGAGAATCTCGCAGAGATTGCTTGTCATGAGAAGCAGGTTCGGATTCCACTGTTGAACGGAGAAACTTTGATGATTCAAGGGGAAAGAAAGGGAGTTGCGACGAAACTGATTTCGTGCCTAAAGGCGCGCAAGTGCCTAAGGAAAGGGTACTACGCCTTCCTGGCGCATGTAATAGAGAAGGGAGATGAGCGAAGAATTGAAGACTTACCTGTAGTGCGCGAATTTCCAGAAGTTTTTCCTAAAGATCTGCCCGGATTGCCGCCACCCGCGACAAATCGAGTTTCGAATTGATTTGGTCCCAGGAGCTGCGCCAGTAGCCCGAGCGCCTTATCGATTAGCTCCATCTGAGATGCAAGAGCTATCCAATCAGTTACAGGAACTTTTGGATAAGGGTTTCATACGCCCAAGCTTTTCACCTTGGGGAGCTCCAGTACTGTTTGTTAAGAAGAAGGATGGTTCGTTCCGGATGTGTATTGACTACAGGGAGCTGAATAAGCTGACAGTCAAAAATCGGTACCCCTTACCGAGGATTGACGACCTATTTGACCAGTTGCAGGGATCCAGTTATTATTCGAAGATAGATCTACGGTCAGGATACCACCAACTTAGGGTCCATGAGGAAGACGCGCCAAAGACAGCCTTCCGAACCAGATATGGCCATTATGAGTTCTTAGTGATGCCTTTCGGGCTAACTAATGCGCCGGCTATATTCATGGATCTGATGAACCGTGTGTGCAAACCATACTTGGACAAGTTTGTGATTGTGTTTATAGATGATATTCTAATTTACTCTCGAACCAAGGCCGAGCATGAGCAACACTTGAGGTTGATTTTGGAATTGTTAAGGAAAGAAAGGTTGTATGCAAAGTTTTCTAAATGTGAGTTTTGGCTTAGAGAGGTTCACTTTCTCGGTCACGTTGTAAACGAGAAAGGAATACACGTCGATCCTTCTAAGGTTAAAGCCATCGAAAACTGGGAAGCGCCAAAAACCCCAACTGAGGTAAGGCAATTCCTTGGACTAGCCGGCTACTATCGACGCTTCATTGAGAACTTCTCCAAGTTAGCTCTACCTCTGACCGCGCTAACTCAGAAAGACAAGGCGTTTATTTGGGGCGAGAATCAGGAAGCGGCATTTCAAACGTTGAAACAGAAGTTATGTAGTGCGCCAATTTTATCTTTACCAGAGGGGACGGATGACATCGTCGTTTACTGCGACGCTTCACACCAGGGACTCGGATGTGTCCTTATGCAGCGAGACAAAGTTATAGCGTATGCCTCGCGCCAACTCAAGACCAATGAAAAGAACTACACAACGCATGATTTAGAACTTGGAGCGGTTGTCTTCGCGCTAAAGATTTGGCGCCATTACCTCTACGGTACGAAATGTGTAATCTTTACGGATCATAAGAGCCTCCAACATATATTCAATCAGAAGGATTTAAACATGAGGCAACGAAGATGGGTTGAATTGTTGAATGATTATGATTGCGAGATCAAGTATCATCCGGGGAAAGCGAATGTGGTAGCAGACGCGCTAAGCAGAAAGGAGCGAATAAAAACACTACGGGTCAAGGCCCTAAAGCTAACAATTCACGCAGAGCTCTCTACGCGCATCCGAGACGCTCAGCAAGAAGCCTTGAAACCAGAGTTTGTTAAAACTGAATCCCTTGGGGGTATGATTAAGAATTTGGAACTTAAAGGGAACACTCGATATTTTGCCAACCGCATATGGGTCCCTCTCAAGGGAGGACTGCGCGAGCAGGTATTAAACGAAGCTCACAAGACGCGGTATTCCGTACATCCTGGCGCAGACAAGATGTACCAAGATGTTAAAATGTTGTATTGGTGGCCCAATCTTAAAGGCGCCATCGCGACACATGTCAGTAAGTGCCTGACGTGTTCAAAGGTAAAGGCCGAATACCAGAAGCCGTCGGGGTTACTTCAACAGCCAGAAATTCCCATGTGGAAGTGGGAACAAATCTCCATGGATTTCATCACCAAACTACCAAGGACACCTGGGGGTTACGACACGATATGGGTTATTGTAGATCGGCTAACTAAGTCAGCGCACTTCCTGCCGATCAAAGAAACTGATAAAATGGAAAAGTTAGCCCGACTATATATTCGAGAAATAGTTTCAAAACATGGAGTCCCAGTGTCCATCATTTCTGATAGAGATAGTCGGTTCACCTCAAGGTTTTGGAGATCATTACAAGAGGGGTTAGGTACTCGACTGGACATGAGTACGGCTTATCACCCCCAAACGGATGGACAAAGCGAACGAACGATCCAGACATTGGAAGATATGCTGCGCGCGTGCGCGATCGATTTTGGAGGTAGTTGGGATACCCACCTTCCGTTGGTTGAATTTTCTTACAATAACAGTTATCACACAAGCCTCAAGGCAGCGCCGTTTGAAGCGTTATATGGGCGCAAGTGTAGATCCCCACTGTGTTGGGCTGAAGTGGGCGACAAGCAAATGACTGGTCCAGAAGTGATCCAAGAAACAACAGACAAGATTTTTCAGATAAGGGATCGCCTTAAGGCAGCACGCGACAGACAGAAAAGTTATGCTGATATGAGAAGGAAACCGTTGGAGTTTCAAGTGGGGGATAAAGTACTTTTGAAAGTCTCTCCATGGAAGGGAGTCCCCCGTTTCGGTAAGCGAGGAAAGCTAAATCCGCGCTACATTGGACCATTTGAGATCCTGGAGAGGATCGGTCCAGTTGCTTATAAACTCCGTCTACCCGCCGAACTCAGTGGAGTTCATGATACGTTTCATGTATCCAACCTCAAGAAGTGTTTATCTGACGAAACGTTGATTTTACCGTGGGGAGAAATTCATATTGACAAACAGCTGCACTTCGTAGAAGAACCCATAGCAGTAACCGATTGGAAAGAACAAAAGTTACGCAGAAGCAAAATCAAGTTAGTAAAGGTTCAATGGAACTCGAGGCGTGGGCCTGAATTCACTTGGGAAAGAGAAGATCAGATGCGCACAAAATACCCACACCTCTTTCAGAACATGGCTTCTGCCAGCAACGTCTCCTAAATTTCGGGACGAAATTCGTTTTAACGAGGGGAGAATGTGACAACCGGTAATTTCCCAAACCCATAAGCTAAGTAATCAACCTAATAAATAGGTGATTGTAAATATTAAGCGCGTGCATTTGTTATATGCACCCTGCGCGAGCGCACCATGTTAAGAACCAGCGTGAGCATATGTTATATGCGCCATGCGTGAATGATTTGGCTTTATGTTTTCATGTAACAAACGTTATGTTGTCTATGAGTTGACCATCCCGCATGATGCTAAGGCGGGTGCATCCTACATCGTTTATGCGCGTGCGGAAGGGAACTAACCTACCCGCATGGCGGGAACGTTGAGAGCTAGTTTGTCTGAAGCTCCAAGATGGAATTGACTTCAACATGACTGATCACTATGTTGAAATACCAAGACCACCTGGAGAATCTACAAATGAAACTCAAATGTCCCTAACTGCGAGAAGGTTACGCACCTACCCGCAGCAAAGACATGTCCTATACGCAGAAAGCTATGCGCACCAAGTTATACGCACAGAACACTTGGTCTATTCTCCAGTTAAGGAGATTACTCCCGCCCGAAAGGAAACAGTAGCGTGTTTCAGAGATTTTCCACTTTTTACTGTACACTGACAAAAGTACCTGAAAAAGCACACTGTAACATGAAAAGTCAACTGTCAGCCACCCTATTCTCACCAACCCCAGATCTGCATGTTCTGTCCAAATCAAATCAAAATCTTTTATCCACCACTCCACTCTTAAGTAAATAATAATAACTTCCATACTTTATCATCATTACATTTAGATATGAAAAGATTTCAATCCCCTAAAGCAAGGGATTGTGTTCCCTTGAGTTTGCCTATAAATTTGTAGCCTAAATTATCACCCAAAACACACTTCAAAGAACTACAAACTTGCACTAATCCTTTCCCAAGCATCCGTTGTTTCCAGCTTCGATCCTGTTACTAGGTAAGCCGAGAATATAACCTTGAGACCTACTATCCAACCCTTATATTCTCCTATTGCTTGATCTTAATATATATACTTGTTATTTAATCGTATTCTAGACCTTCGATTCCGAGGCCAACACCAAGAAAACCCGAATCTCGATTAATCCCTTAACAAGAACCACAGGTGAGTCTCACAGCCCCTATTTTCACTGTTTTCACTGTTTTTAAACTACTTTCGGGGCGAGGGACACGTACTTAAATAATGTTTTATCATGGTATACTTACAAGCTATGCAAGCGATTATGTGTTTAAGTTATGTTTCATGATGAGCAATGCAAACGGTTATCTAAGGTTTTCAATGTATGTGCGCTAGAACTCGAGTAAGTGATCACTTTACCATTGGAACTCTAAGGGTAGGGACTGCTGGTTTGATCCGCCCACTCGTAGGGGTCGCACCTCTTTGCATGGACGAGTGCCTGGCATGGGGCAGTACTATGGGGTTGAGCCCGCTCGTAGGGGTCGCGCCTCTTTGCATGGACGAGCGCCTTGTTTTCCGGCACAACGTCTGCGCGTAACCCGCGGGACGGTATCCTTAGCTCGTAGGGGCAATGCCTCTTTGCATGGACGAGCACAGTTTCTCAGAATTGTTCGCGCGTAACCCGCGGGACAGTATCCTTAGCTCGTAGGGGCAATGCCTCTTTGCATAGACGAGCATAGTTTTCCAGAAACGTCTGCGCGTAACTCGCGGGACGGTTTTACGTTATTTTAGCTCGTAGTGGCTGCGCCACTTACATAGACGAGCACCGTATCCAGAATTTGTTCACGCGTAACCCGCGGAACGATTTTTATCAGAATATTGTCAGAATTGTGTTAATACGATTTTACCAAGCAGATGTTAATGAGGTTGCCAGAAATGTTTCAGAATGATTTTATCAAGTTACTAAAACTTGTGAACTCACTCAGTTTATACTGATTCAAATGTTTTTACGTGTCTTTCAGGAGATAACTAGGTAGCGCATGGAGTCACACTTAGAGCACCACACGCTGAACATCTAAAACAAGCTTTTTGGAAGATTTTGGTTTTATCCCCTCGATGCGCACGGTTACCCGCCGCGCAAGGGGATATGGCGAGGAAATCTTCAGTGTTATACTTGGATGTTTCTTTTTGTAATCTTTGAACAATGTAATGTGTTTGTACTAAACTTCTCATGCGCAATGAAAATCTTTGAATGTTTTGCAATGGCCCGTGCTTAATTATCAATCCCCACTCGTGCGCGCCCGGCTGTTTCCGCCGCTCAGGGCCGGGTGTGACAGATTGACATATGTTCCCAAGGGGTCGATATCGGATTAGACCAGCTGGAGTTTATCCACATGCACAAGACCGCGGTTCTACTTGAAACCTCGGTCGTACTAGGCGCCATTATGGGCGGTGGATCCGCCAAACAAATTGAAAAACTAGGAACGTTTGTGAGACCGATTGGACTGTTGTTTCAGGTGGTGGATGATATTCTTGATGTCACAATGTCCTCTAAGGAGTTAGGGAAAACTGCTGGCAAAGATTTGTTGTCCGACAAGGCTACATATCCAAAGTTGTTGGGGATTGAAAAATCAAGAGAATTTGCTGAGAAATTAAGAAAGAAAGCACAAGAACAATTGTTGGGGTTTGATCATCAGAAGGCAGCTCCGTTAATTGCTCTTGCTAATTACATTGCTTATAGGCAAAATTAATCCATGTTTTAGTTAATTGTCTAATATGTTATCGGTCTACCTTGTCTGAATTTTTTAAAGTTTAATTGATTTATCTATAATATATATAAATGAAAACCCTAAAATCCTACGTTTCGCGATTTGGTCGCTCCCCATTTTATATAAGCCACCAGATTACTTAATTTTTAAATTGAGACCTCTCATTGATTTAACCCAAATTTATGGGTATGGGTCTTACCAAAACCAGATAGCTCTTAAACGGGTTATAACATCTCATTAAATTAAAAATTAATCTTACCAATTAATTGATATGAAAATCCTATAAAATAGGGATATACTAAAATTTAATATTCAATTTAAAAAGAAAACGATATTATTTATAATTAATAAACAATTTTATAGTAAAAAACATAAGCGGGTCATGGGTCACCAAATCCAGATAGCTTTTAAATGGGTTATACATATCATCTATAATATATATAAAAGAAAACCCAAAAATCCTATGTGTCATGATGTGGTCGTTCCCCTTTTTTATGGAAGTTACTAGATTTCTTGATTTTTAAATGGAGGTCTCTCATTGATTTAACCCAAATTCATGGGTATGGGTCTTACCAAAATCAGATAGCTCTTAACCGGGTTATAACATCTCATTAAATTAAAAATTAATATTACCACTTATTTGATATGAAAATCCTATAAAATAGGGATATACTAAAATTCAATATCCAATTTAAAAAAAGATATTATTTAAAATTAATAAACAATTTTATAGTAAAAAACATAAGTGGGTCATGGATCACAAAATCCAGAAGGCTTTTAAACGGGTTATAACATATCATTTATTTATGAAACCCTTTCATCATCAAACCCTAAGTATATTATTAACTTTCTTACAATAAAGAAAATTAAAATCCAAAAAATAAATATTAAAAAACGAAAAATGTAAAACAACCATTTTCTCAAGCCATCAGATTGCTTTATTTGTAAATGAAGGATTCTTACGCATTTGACCCGAATTCACGGGTAAAGGTCTCACCAAACCCAGATAGCTCTTAAACAGGTTATAACATCTCATTTATTAAAAAATAATCTTATCAAATATTTGATATGAAAATCCTATAAAATAGAAATATACTAAAAATTAATATCCTATTTTATTTTAAAAAAAGATATTATTTATAATTAAGAAACAATTTTATAATAAAAAAAATAAACGGTTAATGGGTATCACCAAACCTAGATAGCTTTTAAACCGGATTATAACATATCATTTATTTGTAAAACCATTTTATCTCAAACCTCAAGTATATTAATTATTAACACAATAAATAAAATTAAAATCCAAATATAAATATATAAATATTAAAAACGAATAATGTAAAACAACCCCCGTAATATAGGGGATAAAATCTAGTATATATATAAACGAAGCCCCTAAAATCCTACGTGTCGCGATGTGGTCGCTCCCCCGTTTTATGGAAGCCACCAGATTGCTTAATTTTTAAATGGAGGCCTCTCATTGATTTAACCCAAATTCATGGGTATGGGTCTTACCAAAACCCGATAGCTCTTAAACAGGTTATAACATCTCATTAAATTAAAAATTAATCTTACCAATTAATTGATATGAAAATCCTATAAAATAGGGATATACTAAAATTTAATACCCAATTTAAAAAGAATAATATATTATTTTTAATTAATAAACAATTTTATAGTAACAAAACATAAACGAGTCATGGGTCACCAAATCCAGATAGTTTTTAAACGGGTTATAACATATCATTTATTTATGAAACCCTTTCATCATAAAACCCTAAGTATATTATTAACTTTCTTATGATAAAGAAAATTAAAATCCAAAAAATAAATATTAAAAAACGAAAAATGTAAAACAACCATTCTCTCAAGCCATCATGCATTTGATCCGAATTCACGAATAAAGATCTCACCAAACCCAGATAGCTTTTAAATAGGTTATAACATCTCATTTTATTAAAAATTAATCTAATAATATATTTGATATGAAAATCCTATAAAATATGGATATACTAAAAATTAATATCATATTTTATTTAGAAAAAGATATTATTTATAATTAATGAACAATTTTATAATAAATAAAATAAACGGGTAATGGGTATCACCAAACCCAGATAACATTTAAACGGGATTATAGCATACCATTTATTTGTGAAACCATTTTATCATCAAACCTCAAGTATATTAATTATTAACTTTCTTACAATAAATAAAACTAAAATCCAAATATACATATATAAATATTAAAATCGAATAATGTAAAACAACCCCCGTAATACGGGGGATAAAATCTAGTTTATTTATGAAACCCTTTCATCCTCAAACCGTAAGTATATTATTAACTTTCTAAAGAAAATTAAAATCCAAATAATAAATATTAAAAAACGAAAAATGTAAAACAACCATTCTCTCAAGCTATCAGATTGTTTTATTTGTAAATGAAGGCTTCTCATGCATTTGACTCGAATTCACGGGTAAAGGTCTCACCAAACTCAGATAGCTCTTAAACGGGTTATAATATCTCATTATATTAAAAATTAATCTTATCAAATATTTGATATGAAAATCTTATAAAATAGGGAAATACTAAACTTTAATATCCTATTTTATTTAAAAAAAGATATTATTTATAATTAAGAAACAATTTTATAATAAATAATATAAACGGGTAATTGGTATCACCAAACCCAGATAGCTTTTAAACCGGATTATAACATATCATTTATTTGTGAAACCATTTTATCATCAAACCTCAGGTATATTAATTATTAACTTTCTTACAATAAATAAATTAAAATCCATATATATATATATATATATATATATATATTAAAAACGAATAATGTAAAACAACCCACGTAATACAAGGGATAAAACCTAGTTGTTATATATATTTTAAATCTTAATCTAGCATCTTTGTTATGTACTTTACATCTTGATCTTTAATTAATTAAAAATATTATATTTTATGGTTATTATATTACTATGGTCTTAGATTATAATTAAACCTATTAAATATGTCTAAAAAAATAGCTATTCGTAAGACTTTAATTTAATTTTTGACATTTTCCTAATCATATGTTTCTTTATAAAAATATATATATCCACACACATATACATTTTCATATTCATATATATATTCATACTAGATTTTATCCCCCGTATTACGTTGGTTGTTTTACATTATTCGTTTTTAATATTTATATATATATATATATTTGGATTTTAATTTTATTTATTGTAAAAAAGCTAATAATTAATATACTTGAGGTTTGATGATAAAATGGTTTTACAAATAAATGATATGTTATAATCTGGTTTAAAAGATATCTAGGTTTGGTGATACTCATTACCCGTTTATTTTCTTTATTCTAAAATTGTTTCTAATTATAGATAATATCTTTTTTTTAAAATAAAATAGGATATTAATTTTTGGTATATCCCTATTTTAAAGGATTTTCATATCAAATATTTTATGAGATTATTTTTTAATATAATGAGATGTTATAACCCGTTAAAAGCTATCTAGGTTTGGTGAGACCTTACCCGTGAATTCGGGTCAAATGCTGAGAAAACTTCATTTACAAATAAAGCAATATGATGGCTTGAGAGAATGGTTGTTTTACATTTTTTGTTTTTAATATTTATTTTTTGGATTTTAATTTTCTTTATTGTTAGAAAGTTAATAATATACTTAGGGTTTGATGATGAAAAAGTTTCATAAATAACTGATATGTTATAACCCGTTTAAAAGCTATCTGGATTTGGTGACCCATGACCCGCTTATGTTTTTTACTATAAAATTGTTTATTAATTATAAATAATATCTTTTTATTTTTAATTTGGATATTAAATTTTAGTATATCCCTATTTTATAAGATTTTTACATCAAATAATTGGTAAGATTAATTTTTAATTTAATGAGATGTTATAAACCGTTTAAGAGCTATCTGATTTTGGTAAGACTCATGCCCATAAATTTGGGTTAAATCAATGAGAGGCCTCCATTTAAAAATTAAGCAATCTGGTGGCTTCCATAAAAGGAGGGGGGGAGCGACCATATTGCGACACGTATGATTTTAGGGTTTTGGTTTATATATATTATAGATTCATATCTATATCCACTAAATTTTATATTTAAATTGGTTTTACAAATATATATATATATATATATATATATATAATTAAATCATGTGTTGTAATATATGCCCAATTTGTTTGAATTCGGTGGAAGTTTTGGATCACATTTTTGGAGGGTGTCACCTTGCTTCAAAGATTTGGAATGCTATCGATCATTGGTTGGAGGTGTCTCTTCCGAATGATAAAGGGCCTAAAAGTATTTTAGAATGGTTGGATTATTCAGGATGGGTGAAAAAGATAAAGGATGTAATTGAGGTGATTATCTATACGGCATGGTGGACCATTTGGTGAGCTTGCAATGAGATTATTTTTTGTCAACCCAATGATAACAAAAACACGCTATTTGATTCGATTGTTTCAGTTTCGTACTTGTGGTTATCATCTCGTAATTGTAAGTTTTATTTGAACTGGGTGGCGTGGCTCAAAAACCCGTTACTTAGCATGTAATTTTTGTCATGTCCCGGTTAGGTTTTTTTTTCCGGATGTGGTTTTATTTCAAGCTTGCCTATCAAACAAAAAAAAATCATTTGTTGTAATAAAGATAAAAGGGTGTAGAACACTCCCACATACGTGATGCGGAGGGCCACGAAAGGCCATCATGCATGAATCCAGCGGGCTTACGGTGCTCTAAAGTGATCGC
The DNA here is from genome assembly GCF_021521415.1 of Bidens hawaiensis. NCBI lineage: Eukaryota > Viridiplantae > Streptophyta > Magnoliopsida > Asterales > Asteraceae > Bidens > Bidens hawaiensis. The sequence goes on along the minus strand of NW_027491382.1, from coordinate 534,753 downwards.
CCAACAGTCCTAACATTTAAATAAAAAAAGTAATATTAAATTAATTCTGAAAAGATAAGTGTTAGCTAGTAAGTAAACTTGAATAAAGTTTTTGTTTATAATTACTTGATATTTATTTATAATGTACTTTAATTCGATCCGTTAAAATAAAAAATAAATAACAAACAAAAATTAATGTTCAGTTGGTTAAAATTAAATTCGTTACATATTAAAACTTAAAACAAACAAAAAAAATTTGGCTAAATGTGATGCTATTTGGCTCAATCAGGATCTTCTGACACCAACATTCATCTTTACTATATAAAATAATTTTATATCTATATATACATACATATTCATATCCACTAAACTTTATAACTTAATTGTTTTTATTAAGTTATAAAAACTTAATTGTTTTTTTATTATATCCACATACTTGATATTTATTTATAATGTGATGCTATTTGTTGCCCGTTTGCCTGCCACTTTATTGTAATCGTTTTATAGTAAATTATATAAAAATTAATTGTTTTTTTAATTCATTAACTCATGCGTTGTAGCAAAGGTGAATGTTGCGTGGACCACTGCCACATACGTGTAATGTAATTGTTTTTTGAATTCAAGAACTCATGTGTCGTAGCAAAGGTGAATGTGGTGTGGACCACTGCCACATACATGGCGCATATGGTAGTGAAAGCCGAAATGCGACGGTACTAGCAGATTTAGAGCATCTACAATAACAAACTTTTATAAACCGCCACATTACGTTACATAAAATTTCAAACTTTTTCTCAAAAACTCTATTTTCTTCTATAACAACAAACATCCACAAACCATCACATCATCACCTACCTTTACAATTAATTTATATTTAATTAGATTACTTTTATAAGAAATTTAGTTTCTATATTTTGCATATATTTAAATGATACACTCAACATTTAAATATACGGCCTTTAAAAAGACATTAAAAATATAAATTTGAAAATAAAGCATTTAAGAAAACAAGAAATTTAGTTTTTTTGATGTATGTTATGTGTGTGTTGAAAATTATAGAACTAATTATATATTTTTAATTCTTTTAACATCTATTTATTGGAACATGAATTCAATTTAGTTAAAAAAATAGGTGTAAAAGAGAATAAAAATATACATTGTAAAAGTCTAGGGTAAATTTTGCTAACCTATAACAATGAGGATGAATAATATAAATTAATTAAAGAAAAAGTGCAAAAATGAAATTGAAAAAAAAATACAACGTTCAACCTAGTTCCATGTAACATCCGGCCCCTCGCACCACTAATATTGTCCGCTTTGCCCACAAAGAGCTCACAGATTTGTTTTTGGTTGCCCAGGTGGAGACTTCCCAGGAGGTCACCCATCATGCTACTATTCCCCCCTGAGCACGCTTAACTGTGGAGCTCTCCTCTCGTCCACTACCATTAAGCCCAAAACGCATTGGTGATTTAAGAGGCGGGACATTTACTTATGAACCAAGGATCTCTCCTGTCCACAGCCGATGTGTGATTTGCCTAGGGTGTTACAAGTGGTATCAGAGCCACTCCTGTGCCGTTGCGATGGCGGGGCAAACTTCATCAGAGACAGTGAGTCCCCAGGGGTGTCGCGAGGTACACCTTAGGCTAATCCCATATCCTGGGTTAGATGGTGGAGCAAACCTCATCAAGGACGATAAGTTCAAAGGGGGGGGGGGGTATTTGTAACATCCTAGGCAAATCCCAAATCGGCTGTGGACATGAGAGATCCTTGGTTCATAAGTAAATACCCCGCCTCTTAAATCACCAACGCGTTTTGGGATTAATGGTAATGGAAGAGAGGAGAGCTCCACAGTTAACCATGCTCAGTTGGGAGTAGTAGCAGGATGGGTGACCTTCTGGGAAGTCTCCACCTGCGCAACCAAAAACAAATCCGTGAGCGCTTCGTGGGCAAAGCGGACAATATTGGTGGTGCGAGGGGCCGGATGTTCCAAGCGGTGTAACACCTTAGGCAAATCCCACATAGGCTGTGGACAGGAGAGATCGTTGGTTCATAAGTCATTGCCCCACCTCTTAAATCACCAACGCATTTTGGGCTTAATGGTAGTGGACGAGAGGAGAGCTCCCCAGTTAAGCGTGCTCAGGTGGGAGTAGTAGCAGGATGGGTGACCTACTAGGAAGTCTCCACCTAGGCAACCAAAAACAAATCCGTGAGCTCTTCGTGGGCAAAGCGGACAATATTGGTGGTGCGAGGGGCTGGATGTTACAAGTGGTATCAGAGACGCTCCTGTGCCGTTCGGGATGGCGAGGCAAACCTCATCAAAGACGGTGAGTCCCCGGAGGTGTCGCGAGGTACACCCTAGATGAATCCCACATCCTGGATGGATGGTGGGGCAAACCTCATCGAGGACGATGAGTCCACGGGGGGGGGGGGGGGGGTGATTGTAACACCCTTGGCAAATCCCACATCGGCTGTGGACAGGAGAGATCCTTGGTTCATAAGTCATTGCCCCACCTCTTAAATCACCAACGCGTTTTGGGCTTAATGGTAGTGGACGAGAGGAGAGCTCCCCAGTTAAGCGTGCTCAGGTGGGAGTAGTAGCAGGATGGGTGACCTCCTGGGAAGTCTCCACCTAGGCAACCTAAAACAAATCCGTGAGCTTTTCGTGGGCAAAGCGGACAATATTGGTGGTGCGAGGGCCGGATGTTACAAGATAGAAATCGTTCATATATATTCCCTAGTCAATAACCTTCAATCAATTTCGGTGGTTGAAAGGAGTTGACTGGTCATTTCGCTTAAAACTCGTTAAAGGGCAAAATAGTCAACTAGTTTGACTTAACGTTTTCTCATAATTCTGGTCAGATTCAACGTTCGGTCTAGAAGACTTTTATTCTTGTAACGAAATTTTAAGGCTACTGACCAAAACCCAACTTCTGACTCGCTGTTCGGATTCTGGTCAGTACCAGCTCGCTTAAATCTTAAATATAACATAACTTGAGTTCTAAACGTCCGTTTGGATTGATTCCAGCGGCCACAAGTTTGTTTTTACTTATATTATCATATCCAAAAAATCTCAGATTCTGAATTGTTCATAAAATTTGACGTGTAGTGGACGACTCGCTTATTCATAGCTCGTTAATCGCATTTATTAATCGCTTGTCAATAATCTAACGTGAGTTTGATCATTCCCCTTTTTATACACTGTTTTCAAACATTTTGGGGACATATGCGTACTTATTCATATTTTCTATCCTATATATATATACACAAACTCGCAAACATAATCATTGTGTGAATATCAGTTGAATGCTATCTGTTAATTGCTACACGTTTAATTGTTTACTTGACAACATTTGGAGAGGTCCAACATATCCCCTTGTATAGGGTTCTCATTAGTATGATCATACGACCGTCTTAGTAACCGGAGCCCGATTCGCTTGGCAAAGGTAAACCGACAATTTTAGTCATTGTAATCAATGCCCGATTCGCTTGGCAACGATCCATTGGCACACTAGCATGATTTGGTTATATATATGGTTTGTTAAGGTTTGATTGATTATTACCACATAGATTGGTTTGTGCTTTTAACACTTATCATTTATTATTTATTTATTATATAACTATTTGTTGTGTCAAAATTGGTGATCATCTCACTCAACATGTGTTGTTGATAAACTCCATTTTCTACGCATATGCAGGATGCTTTGTATTGAAGATTAAAGTTGGACACTTAGACTAGACCTTAGAATATAAACGAGATAACCATTATTTGAGTTTACATTTATGTATTTAAATTGTTTGTTCTATTTGGATATTTTGTGTATTTATTTTCAATAAAATAATTAAATAGATATTGTCACCTTTTATGTATGATAGTATCTTCGAGCTTTGAGCAATCGGATTACGCCCCGGCATTTCCGCCTTAGGTTGGGGTGTGACATTCCATTCCACACAACCGCCAACCATTCTATTCATTTCCTGGGTATCTCTTGAACAATCATCCATGTTCCACTTTCAATCTACAAATCAACAAATAAGACTCTAATTTCTTAACCTTTTGTGTTCAAGGTTATATCTTTTTCAATGTGGCCTTTTGTGAAGGGCCCACTTTGTCGTCCGTTGTAGGGTTGCAGGTCCGGACCTGCATCACAACCACCGCCTCCACATCGGTTGCGTCCGCACCATCCTTAGTCTGTGGTATGCCATGTGTGTTCAGACCTTGGGGCTTGGTCCCTGTTATTGATGCTCTTAGGGAGGTATAGAGGGTGTTTGACCTAGCTTTTTTAACAAATCTTATAGCTTTTTTTTTTACAAAATAAGCTTAACTTGGTGTTTGGTTTAGTCTTTTAAGCTTATGCTTATAGGCTTATATAAGCTAATTTGAAAAAAAATTATTTGAAGATGGTTTTTTAACTTATTTGAATAAACTTATTTTTGTAAGGGTGTAAGTTACTCATTTGCCCTCAAATGGTGATGGATTAATAACTATTTAAGCAACCTCTAACTATAACAAATTAAAGAATGGTGGATTTAACAACTTATTAAGAGCTTATCAACTTCTAGAATATAAGCTAATCCAAACACTTAAAAAGAGCTTATCAAATAATAAAAAAAATAAGCTATAAGCTACTTTAAAATATAAACATAAGCTAAAAAATAAAAGCTAGGCCTAACACCCCCCTAATGTGGCAATAGCCCAACGGCCCTTACATTCAAATAAAAGAATTAATAATTTAAATGAATTGTAAAAAATAAGTGTACATAAGTAATAGACAGCTAAACTTTTGCCTTTCTGACACTGATCTATATATATATATATATATATATATATATATATATATATATATATATATAATTGTCTACATAAAAATCCTTTGTGTCGTGATGTGGTTGCTCCCCAGCCACTCTCGGGCCATCAAGTTGCTTCATTCCTGAATGGTGGCTTCTTATGCGTTTGACCCAAATTCGTAGGTATGGGTCTTACCAAACCCGGATAATCTTTAAACGGGTTATAATATCTCATTTATTTATAAAACCTTTCATCATCAAATTCGCGGGTCATGGGTTTCACCAAACCCGGATAATTCTTAAACGGGTTATAGCATCTCGATTATTTGTGAAACCCCTTAATCATCAGACAATAATTTTCACGGGTCATGGGTCTCACTAAACTCGGATGACCCTTAAATGGGTTATAAGATCTCATTTGTTTGTGAAACCCTTTTAATATCAAACCTTAATATAATTTCTTTCATTTGCATATTCCCTGTCGCCGGTCTATCATCTCCATCACCGATTTACTTATGATTGCCACCCACCATCGTCAACCTCCCCTCTCATGCATCAACCACCATCGTAACCTACATTAACCGATCCTTTTCATAATACAAATATTTGTGTTCATGTTTGTTCGTTTTAAAAAAAATCAGAATATTCGTGTTTGTTTATGTTTGTTCGCTAAAAATCTAAGAAACCTACACATCTCAATTGAAAGAGTCCTAACGTTAAATAAATGTAATTAATGTAACAAACTACTATATACGTATTAAATTAACCACCCATCTCATTTGCATATTCCCTGTCGCCGGTCTATCATCTCCATCACCGATTTACTTATGATTACCACCCACCATCGTCAACCTCCCCTCTCATGCATCAACCACCATCGTAACCTACATTAACCGATCCTTTTCATAATACAAATATTTGTGTTCATGTTTGTTCGTTTTAAAAAAAAATCAGAATATTCGTGTTTGTTTATGTTTGTTCGCTAAAAATCTAAGAAACCTACACATCTCAATTGAAAGAGTCCTAACGTTAAATAAATGTAATTAATGTAACAAACTACTATATACGTATTAAATTAAAACAAAGCTACATTAAAAAATAAAAAAAATCATTACAAAATATAAAAATAGCAAAACGATTAAAAACTGAAAACCTAAATAAAACCCCCGTAAAGCTCCCTATTTTCTCTCAAGCCACCAGATTGTTTTATTTGTAAATTGTGGTTTCTCATGCATTTAACTCGAATTCATGGGTATGGGTCTCACCAAACCCAGATAGCCATTAAACAGGATATAACATCTCATTATATTGAAAATTAATCTCAGCAAATATTTGATATGAAAATCTTATAAAATAGAAGTATGCTAAAAATTAATATCCGATTTTTTTTAAAGGACATTATTTATAATTATGAAACAATTTTATAATAAAATAAATAAGCGGGTCATGGATCTCATCAAACCCTGATAGCTTTTAAACGGGTTATAACGTCTCATTTATTTGTGAAACCCTTTAATCATCAAACCCTAATTATATTATTAATTTCCTTACAATAAATAAAATTATAATATAAAAAAATATATAAATATTAGAAACATAAAATGTGAAACAAACCCTTAATCAAACTTTAATTTAATTTCACAATATGGATTTAGTTACATTAGTGATTCTTTTTTCTTTTAAGTTTAACTTAAATGAAAAGTTTCACAAAATAATATCCAAATTATACCAAATGAACGTAAACGAATGTAGATAATTCATTCAACGTTTCATTAAAAAAAGAACATAACCCAACATAAATTAATCAAAATAGGTTCAATATTATTAATTTCCTTACAATAAATAAAATTAAAATACAAAAGATATTTAAATATTAAAAACGTAAAATGTAAAACAAACCATGCAATCAAACTTTAATTTAATATCTCTATATGGATTTAGTTACATTAGCGATTCTTTTTTCTTTTAATTAACTTAAATGAAAATTTCACAAAATAATATCCAAATTATAACAAATGAAAATAAATATTTATATAATTACCAACATAAAAATCCTATGTGTTGCGATGTGGCTGCTCCCCACCCACTCTCGTGCCACCAGATTACTTCATTCCTAAATTGTGGCTTCTTATATGTTTGATCCGAATTTGCAGGTATGGGTATTACCAAACCCGGATAATCCTTAAACGGGTTATATAATCCCATTTATTTATAAAAACCTTTCATCATCAAACAATAATTTTCACGGGTCATGGATCTCACTAAACCTGGATAATTCTTAAACAGGCTATAACATCTCAATTATTTATGAAACCCCTTAATCATCAAACAATAATTTTCACGGGTCATGGGTCTCACCAAACCCGAATGACCCTTAAACAGATTATAAGATCTCATTTAATTGTGAAACACTTTTAACATCAAACCTTAATATAATTTCTCTCATCTACATATTCCATGTCGTTGATCTATCATATCCATCACCGGTTTACTTATGATTACCACCCACTATCGTCAACCTCCCCTCTCATGCATGAACCATCATCGTAACCTACATTAACCGATCCTTTTCATAATACAAATATTTGTGTTCATGTTTGTTCGTTTTAAAAAAAATCAGAATATTCGTGTTCGTTTTTCATTCGCTAAAAATCTAAGAAACTTAAACATCTCAATTGAAAGAGTCTTAAAGTTAAATAAATTTAATTAAAGTAACAAACTATTATATGCGTATTAAATTAAAACAAAGCTACGTTAATAAATAAAAAAATCATTACAAAACATAAAAATAGCAAAACGATTAAAAACAAAAAACCAAAATAAAACCCCCGGAAACCTCCATATTTTCTCTCAAACCGCCAGATTGCTTTATTTATAAATGGTGGTTTCTCATGAATTTGACCCGAATTCACGGGTATGGGTCTCACCAAACCTATATAGCCATTAAACGGGTTATAACATCTCATTATATTAAAAATTAATCTCACCAAATATTTGATATGAAAATCCATAAAATAGGGATATGTTATAAAATTAATATCCGATTTTTTTAAAAAGACATTATTTATAATTATGAAACAATTTTATAATAAAACAATAAGCGGGTCATGGGTTTCATCAAACCCAGATAGCATTTAAACGGATTTTAATGTCTCATTTATTTGTGAAACTCTTTAATCATCAAACCCTAATTATATTATTAATTTCCTTACAATACATAAAATTAAAATACAAAAAAATAAATAAATATTAGAAATGTAAAATGTAAAACAAACCCTTCAAACTCTAATTTAATTTCTAAATATGGATTTAGTTGCATTAGCGATTCTTCTTTTTTTTTAAGTTTAACTTATATGAAAAGTTTCACAAAATAATATCCAAATTATAATAAATGAACATAAACGAAAGTAGATAATTCATTCAACATTTCATTAAAAAAATAAAATAACCAAACATAAATTAATTAAAATAGGTTCAATATTATAAATATCCTTACAATAAATAAAATTTAAATACAAAAAAATATATAAATATTAGAAACGTAAAATGTAAAACAAACCCCACAATCAAACTCTGATTTAATTTGTCAATATGGATTTAGTTACATTAGCAATTATTTTTTCTTTTAAGTTTAACTAAAATGAAAATTTCACAACATAATATGTAAATTATAACAAATGAACATAAATGAATAAATATTAAAATTAAATAGATAATTCATTCAACGTTTTATTAAAAAATGAACATAACTCAACATAAATTAATCAAAATACAAGTATATTATTAACTTTTTACAATAAATAAACTAAAATCCAAAAAATACATTCACGTATTAGAAACGAAAATATTACGAAAAATTTAAACAAGCACCGTAATACGGTGGATATATCTATATCGATATTCATTAAAAAATATATTAATGTTAATTTGGTGATTTTATAAATTCATGTGTTACAGCAAAGGTGAATGGGGCATGGAACACCTCGACATACTTAGCACGGAAGGGCCTTAAATGGCTGGAATGAGATGGTACTAGCAAGCTTAGGGTGGTATAATGAAAATGTTGCCCAACACCTCTTTATTTAATTTAAATACAAAAAAATAATAATAATAATTCAAATTATTTCGAAAAAAAAAAACAAATATATATCCATTAAATATATCCATTAATTTTACATTTAACTTATTATAATTCTCTAAATTCATGTGTCCTTATCAATATGTGACGGGTAGGGAGACGATAGGCTGGAATGCGCAGGTACTAGCGAGCTTAATTGGGATCTTATAATATGGTTGTAACTCGTAACACCATGGCTCTTGCATTTAAATAAAAAGTTAATAATTCAAATTATTTCTGAAACAACTACTTCCCGTAGGTAAGTAGACTTTAGTTAATTTTTTGGTTTTCGCTACTGATATGTTTATTTATAATATATTTATATCCATAAACACATCCATATCTGTATCCATTAAATTTTATATTTAAGTTGCTTTCGTATTTCTAAATGTCATTTGTTACTGTAAATGTGAACTGGGCTTGGAACACTGCCACATGCGTGGCTCGAAGGACCAAGAAAGGTCAGGATGCTATGATGCTAGCGGATTGAGGGTGGTAAATGTAATTGGAACCAAACAACCATTCCATTTAAATAAAACTAGGTATTTCCTATGGCGCTTTGCGTTATTGTTGTACTTTGATTGTTGTTTTTTGTTGTTTAGTTGGGCATTTGAAAACTTTGCTTAGCTATAGCAGTAGGTTTGCATTTAACCACTGGTTTTAGGCACTTCTTTAAAAAAGATTTTCTTACCAATGTTTAGTTTCTTATTTACACAGAGTTATATATTTCCAAATACAGCCTGATTTATTGATAGTTACAAAAGTTTGTTGTGTGTATGGATTTATCTGGCTGCATTGTTGCAAAAACTTGGTGCCTTGACATTGCATCCTAGTTTGGGTACCTGGGTTTCTTGGTCTCGCTTATACCTGTTTATGCTTATGCTGTTATCATTTTATTTATTTTTAAAGTGATGCATGTATAAGAAGCGTGCACTTGTTCGTCTAAAACCAACTATGTTCTATGAAAAAAAAAGGAAAAAGGAAAAAGGAAAAAAACTCCCCATAAATCACAACAGCAGGAATATGTTGTGGATTATGCTCCCTAGTAGCTTAGCTATATTATGTTGCCTGCAATATTTATGTTTGTAAGTATTGAGTGTAAGTTTAGTCTCTGTGTTTGCTAGCCTCCTGTTGAGAAGTGATTCTTCTTCCACAAATTGCGATTGTTTCGTTTCAATAAATTTTTATATGTTAAGTATGTTTTTACCTGTAGTGTATGGACGGGTCCTTTTCTTGGATTCCTAGGCGATAGCTGGCGGGTTGGTGTAGCCATGCTTTTTAATGAAATTCTTGCACATTTCGCCCACTAGTGTGAGTGTTGTTTTGGGGCAGACCTCTTATTGTCAAAAGATGCGGGTGTTGTTTTGCCAGATTCGTCTTCGATCATTGCTGACACACAGTACCTATATAGATATAAAGAGATGTTATATTTTGTGATAATTTGACTATGATCATGATCATGTTTATGATTAAGTAGAGAAATATAAACAAAGTATATCATTGTTACCAGGATTTTATAACTGTTTCATAGTATGCATTTTATGTAAACTATTTGTGCATTTTTGTCATTTTCTATAACCTATTAACTCTTAAACTATATAGATAACTTCATTTGAAAATGCACTATATTTTCATTTATAGATCGCTGACGACCCATATCTTTAACCCACAAAATTTATACGCCTTAATTCCGGTTTGTAGTTCGTTAAACTCAGATTGCAGGTCAAACTTATTGAAACAGGTTATTGAAGAACAATATGGTCGTCATACACTAAAAGTTAGTTGGATTAAAAGTTGACACAAAGAAGCCATGTTAGTTACAACCCACAGCCTATTAATGTTTGCTAAATTGACTATGTTGATCACAAGCTAAAAAAAGTAAAAACGTAAATACATTGGTACTAAAACACAAAACACACTTTAAAAAGGTAGAGAAAAAGCTATTAGGTTGACCATAAACGTAAGAATTGCAAATCAGTAAGAATCCGATTTTTTAGATTTACCTTAGAATGGTGCCGGTAATGATGTCATGATCTTCACACACCCTGAACCACGCCAATCAACCTGCACAACGCAAAAGAAAAAAAAAATTACAAAAGATTTAAATAAAATAAAAAATGCAATGTTTCATATAAGTTGCATCCGCAAGGGGAAGCAAAATTATAGATTCAAATTTCAGCCATCGTGTCATTGAAAAGTTACAGTAATTAAGGGTAAGAGGTTTTGGTTGAGGTTTGACTCTTGAAAGTCAAAATAAAAAGTGTAAATTGGATATAAGCGGGTCATGGTTAATAATTTTCAAGGGGGCATAATTTTCTTTGGTGTAAAGGCAATCTGTGAAGTTCGAAGCTTATGGAATGGGCGACAACAAAAAAATATGCACATAGGCAATTCTGGAATTTGTAAAAATTTTAACACGGGTTCGTTTGAAACTAAAGTCCGAAACGAATTAATAAAAACCAACATAAAAAATTACATTAAAACTATTTGTTTAACAAAACATTTTATAATTAGATCTTGTTGAATATTTATGAATTAAGAGATGCGGTTTCATGTATTGTTTAACATATGAAACCACATCTCTTACTTTATGACTATTCAACCAAATCTTATTACAAATTGAAACTTTAGAAAATGGTTGTTTTTAAACGCATAATTTCGGTGTAATTTTTTAAGCGTTTTTTATAATCCTTTTCAGACTTCAATTTCACACGAACTCGTATTCTCAGATTTTTATAAATACCAAAATTGTCCTTGCGCATAATTTTTGCTATCACTCGTACCATAAGCTTTGAACTTCACAGATAGCCTTCAGACCAAAGGCAATTATACCCGCTTGCAAATTCTTAGCCATGACCTGTTTATATCTGTAAAAGTAAGGATGTTTATTGGATGTATAATATTACAATGGTGAGCACACCTATATATATAAGAAGAAAACCCTAATTACATCCAATAATAGGTCCATGGGCTTTGTCTAACTATCTAATTAACATATGGGCTGAAACCCGATATGAACTAACTAACACTCCTCCTCAAGTTGGAGCATATATGTTGATCATGCCCAACTTGTTACAAATAAAATCTATTTGAGGTTTCCGAAGAGGTTTAGTGAGAATATCTGCAAGCTGAAAGTTTGTCTTAATATGAATCGGTTGAATGGATGGAGGATCTATTTGTGTGCCTACTACCCGGTCTTTGATAAGATGGCAGTCAACCTCAATGTGTTTTGTCCTTTCATGAAACACTTGATTCTTGGCTATATGAATGGTTGATTGATTATCACAGTATAGCCGCATCAAGTCTTTAGAAATAACTCCAAGTTCTATGAGAAGACGACGAATCCATGTCATCTCCGATGTTACATCTGCCATGGCTCTATACTCCGATTCTGCGCTAGATCTAGATACCGTGTGTTGTTTATTACTTTTCCATGATACAAGATTTCCTCCGACAAATACACAATACCCGGTAGTAGATCGTCGTGAAATTGGACAATCTGCCCAGTCTGCGTCTGAGAAACCTGATATCCGACCATCTCCTTCTTCCGTGAAAGCTCCTACTCGACAATGACCCTAATCAGAATATAGGATGCCAAGGCCTAGTGTTGCCTTGAGAGATCTTAAGACACGAACAGCAGCATCCCAGTGACTGGTGTATGGTTCAGCCATGAATTGGCTCAGAACACTGACAGAAAAAGAAATATCCGGTCGTGTGACAATTAAATAATTTTTACCAACAAACCGTCTGTATCGCTCAGGATCCTTCATCGGATCCCCTTCTTTTGGGAGAAGCTTCTTTGTAGGAAGCATTGGGGTATCAACTGGCTTGCAACCCAGCAAGCCACATTCAGTCAACATATCAAGGACATACTTCCGTTGAGAGAGAAGTATTCCTTGTGGAGAGCGATTATGATGTCATCCACATAAACAACTACAATAATCCTTTTCCCTTTTTGATGTCTAAAGAAGACAGAATGATCATATGCACTACGAGTCATCCCGAACTGTCCCATAACACTCAAGAATCGACCAAACCATGCCCTGGGAGACTGTTTAAGACCATAGAGGGAACGACATAGTCTGCAAACTTTCGTGGCTCCTCCTCAACAATGAACCCTGGTGGCTGCTCCATATACACCTCCTTCTCAAGAACACCATTAAGGAAGGCGTTCTTGACATCAAGCTGGTGGAGCGGCCAATGATTAATGGCAGCAAGAGCAATGCAAATACGGACAGATGGCATTTTAGCAACCGGCGAGAATGTTTCATCATAATCAATGCCATATGCCTGAGAATAACCTTTGGCGACCAATCATGCCTTTAAGTGATGTAAAGAGCCATCCGGGTGCAGTTTGACTGTGAATACCCAACGACAACCAACAACACGCTTCCCTACAGAAAGTGTTTCAAGATCCCATGTATGATTGGATCTACGAGCCTCAATTTCCTCCTCCACAGCTTGCCTCCATCCTGGATGAGCAAGGGCTGTCATCACATTCTTGGGAATTAGGTAGGAATCTAGGGTAGTGGTGTAGGCATGAGATTCAGGAGACAGGTGCGAATAGGCAACTTAATCCGGAATCGGGTAACGGGTGCAACGTCGAGGTTCTTTGTGAAAAGCGATAGGTATACCGAGAAAAGGGGCACCTGGAGGATCGTATGGTGTGGTGGGGGTAGGAGTGGGGTTCGGGAATGGGTGATGGGAGGTTGGTCTCAGAAGTGGGAGGTGGAGCTGAGGACATATCATGGTCCGGTTGGGAATTAGGAGCTGAAGAAATATCATGGTCCAGTTAGGAATCAGGAGGCTGTGACGATTGATTACGACGTTGACGACTATATGTGAAGAGTAGGGGTGGAGGTTCTGTCGGTGGACTCGTGGGAGCAGGATCAGAAGCAGTTAAGACTGGGGAATCTGGTATACTCGGCATGGGAAAGGTGGGGATGAAGGTAGAGGTGGGTAGATCAAGGCCGGGGAAAGGGTCAGAAACAGAAGTGGTAGGCTCGAGAAAGTAGGGACATGACTCATGAAAAGTGACATCGGCACTAGTAAAGTATCGGTGTAGGGATGGGCTGTAGCACATATATCCCTTTTGAACCCGTGAGTAACTAAGAAAGACACAACGGATAGCTCGGGGGTCAAGTTTAGTGGCCTTCAGACGATGATCATGAACATAGGCCACACAACCAAAGACTTTAGGTGCGAGAGGAAATGGAGTGCCTGTAGGAAAAAGGATAGAAAATGGTGTTTTACCATGAAGAACGGGTGTGGGCATGCGGTTTATCACATATGTGGCAGTGAGAACGGCGTCCCCCCAGAAGCGATGTGGAACACGAGATTGGAACATGATTGTGCGAGCAACATCTAATAGGTGACGATTCTTGCATTCAGAGACACCATTTTGTTGGGATGTATATGCACACGAGGATTCATGAACAATACCGTGGGTGTTTAAGTATGAGGTGAATTCGGTGGAAAAATATTCTTTTGCATTATCAGATCGTAGAGTTTTAATTGATGTGTTAAACTGGTTTTGAACATAAGCATTAAATTCACGAAATGTGGGAAACACCTCACTACGAGATTTTAATAAATAAACCCAAGTAGCACGAGAATAATCATCAATAAAGGTAACAAAATATTCAAAACCCAATGTAGATTTAGTAGGGCAAGGACCCCATACATCAGAATGCAAAAGGTCAAAGCAACAACTGACTCAATTAGACACTCTAGGGGGATAGGGACGCCTGGTGTGTTTACCAAGTTGACACGACTCACAATGAAAATTAAAAGACGAAAGTGGTAAATCTGGTCTCATTTGCCTCAGAACCGCTGTAGAGGGATGACCTAACCGGCAGTGGTCCTCTTTGACTTTTGAATCGCAAGTGTTTGCTGTAGGACGTGACGGGAAGGTTCAGCGGTAGAGGCCTCCTGATTCAAAACCTGTGCCAATCAGCCGGTTCGTCCCCAGCTCCTGAAGAATGAGTAGGATAAAACTTAGCAGAGCAATTATTTGTTTTAGTAAGTTGGCTCACGGAACAAAGGCTATCGGGAAATTTAGGAACAAACAAAATAGAAGAGAGGTTTAGGTTTGACGAATTGGTAACGGATCCAATGCCAAGAACCGGGCAAGAAGATCCATCAGCAAGTCGAACTGGCTGGTGGGAAACTTTGTGTAGGCTGGAAAGTATATTAGGGTTCCCAGTCATGTGATGAGTAGCACCTAAATCAATAACCCAAGATGAAGTGAGACTAGGAAATGTACCTGAATTGGCCGTATTGGCGCATGGAGTGGGGGCGGTCGCCTGAGAGTTTAGAAGATGCTGGAGTCAACAACAGTCTTCTTCACTAAATGTGTAGGCCGGAGTAGCGACCGGATCTGAAGCGTCACCGGTGGTGGCCAAGTGAGCTTTGGGACAAGGAGGTGGATGGCTTCCAGGGGGGACGATTTGGGCAATCCCATTTAGTGTGACCAGGTTCCTTGCAATAGTGACAGACAAGACCATTACCTCGTCCAATACCCTTTTTGTGGGTCGTATCCAGTAGAGGTATACATAGCTGATGTGTCGGTAGGAGTTGCATCGTGACCATACATCTCCCGTAACAGGTGATAAGTTGATTCAACGGAGGATGTAGCCGAAGGGTTACTCAACAGTAAAGGTCAATCGCTCGAATACTTGGGTGATAAACCGGCAATGAAGGTTATGACATCCATCTTGGTGTTTCGCTCCTCCAGGACCTGCAAATCAGTAGTGGGTGGATACACAGCACGAAGCTCATCCCGGAGTTCAGAAAATCGTGTAAAGTAATTGGTGAAAGTAGAATCGCCTTGTTCAGCTCTGCCATAGGCCTGAACCATAGAATATGCATGAAATAGAGACTCTTGAGCTGAAAAGGATGAAGAAAGGTGATCCCACATCTTCTTCACAGTGGAAAAGTTTTGGGCAATAGTAAGAATTTGCGGTTCCATGGCATTCCATAGTGCCATTTGTATTCCACTGTCATCAATACGCCACTCTCGGGAAATCGGATCAGGAGGTAGCTTAGTGAGATGGTCGTCTTTGTCCACACTAGTAAGACCTTTTTGGACAAAGAGACTCCACGAACCCCAATTTTTGGAGTCAAGCTTAACGGAATGCGTAGAACAGCAGAGTAGTTGATGATTCCTGGAGCAATCTGACTTTCAGGATTCTTTTTATTGGCCATTGAACCTGAACGTTAGAACACCGAGTGAGAACGAGCACACGAACTGGGACAGAAAAGTAAAAGTGCCCGAATTGAAAAACGAACAACACATGGAGGTTCAGAGGTGAAAAATAAGACACCTGGAAAAAAATCCGATGGTCGGAACAGTGGTCACATGCCGTCACTCGCCTGCGCGTGGGTGGCAGTGGCGGAGCAGCGGTGGCGCGTGCGGCGGCGGTTTTTCAGGTATTGTAAAACGGGGCTGTCCGGTGACGATGGTGGTGGCGGTGATGGTAGGGAATGTGTCGAAAAAGGATTTTGTGACTGAGCAGGAGGTGGCGGCTGCTAGGGTTTGTGCAGCGAGACGAAACTCGTTTTTCAGATCTGTATTCTGATCAGGTGGCGGCTAGGGTTTGGATCGAGAGTCGTAGCTTTGATACCATGTAAAAGTAAGGATGTTTATTGAATGTATAATACTACAATGGTGAGCACACCTATATATACAAGAAGAAAACCCTAATTACATCCAATAATAGGTCCATGGGCTTTGTCTAACTATCTAATTACATATGGGCTAAAACCCGATATGAACTAACTAACAATATCCAACTTTCACTTTTTACTTTTGACTTTCATGAGTCAACCAATACCTCTTAACCTTCAAAACTGTAACTTTTCAATGACACGATGGCTGAACTTCGAAAACAGGCTCCCTATCTTCTAATTTAACAACTATGATTCAAAAAAAATATATACTTAACTCTAGTTTATACATAAACAACTACATCATATAATGAAACATCATAACTTTAAATCTTCAAACATAAACTAACCATTAAGCTAATCTAATAAAAAAATACATAATATATTGAAAAGAAAATTACAATTTACCAAAAAGCAATTTAGACAATATGCCACAGGGGACCGGACTCAAACCTGCTTGGTGTAGCTGTGGAGTGCAGGAGAAGAAGCATGTGGACTACCAACATTGGTGCGGTGCATGTTAGCTTTTCTCTCTTAAGCGGAACTATGACGCCAAACTTCTCAATTGTTATAATTAGATAATAACCGACCAGAAAACTTGGTACAAACATACTCAGCCAACCCACCACCTAAGAATCTTATCCAAAGCCACCAAAAGCAAATCCTAAATATCAAAATAAACTAAATCAGAACTGCGGCGCCAAAGGAAGCGCCAAACTTCCTTTTTATACTATATAGATAATAAGTGGCATTAGCATTAATACATAATTTAAAAAACCAACACTACAACACGCAAACATTTTAAGCCAAAAACAAAATGCAATACAAAACTCGCTATTCACCGCAACTTACTGCGACTAACACATTACAATTTAAAAGAAGCTCAAAAGCCTAAATAGTAAACAAAAAAAGTAGAATATCTTTTCCCTCTAATGGGTCGGTTCAGATTATATTTCATCTCTTAACAGGTTGATTAAGGGCATGCTTAGTTCCTAACAGGTCAAACTGGGTTATTTTAATCTCTAATGGGTCGAACTCGAGTACAGTCTTCCTAACGGGTCGAACTCGATTTACGTTTAACCTGCAACTAATTTGGGTTATGTTTTATCTTTACCGGGTACATTTCTCTTATCTCTTAACGGGCCGATTCATGTTATGTTTTATCTCTAACGAGTCAGACTAAGGTTATGTATAACCTCTAAAGAGTCGAACCTAGATATGGTCTAATGGCATGAACTCGATGTTGGCTTATCGATAACTATTGGATATTGACCACTTATGTTCGATGCTATCCTTGGCCGATTGAACACTAATTGTTGCCAATTTTCATACACCTTAATGCACCAAGAATATGAAACATATAAGAGTTGTTACAACTTGCAGTTGGCTAACCTCAACTGTTCAAAGTCCACCTAAAATGAGCTGCCAACAAAGTCAACAAATACAAACTGTTTATCAAAACTTATATTAACAATCTACAGAACTAAAACGGAAAACCCACAAATTCACTTTCAGCCCATTAAAACCAAAAAATTAGCACACACTTTAAAAAAATGGCTACATTCACAACCACATAAAGCTAACCTAAGAATAAATCCAAGCAATCGACCGGGGAATTAAAAGCCATCTGAAATATATGGAGCCACATCTCTTTTCCGAAGACGGTTGAGTCCCCCTATTTTTTGTTCGGTTCTCAAGTCTCTAAACTTATGAAGTCTCGTTTCTGTAGTGGACCAATTTGTTAACATAATGACAACGAGCCATTTTTTATTAACATAATGACACCCAGCCCTTATTGCAGCCCATGCTACTGAATCAGCTAAAAGACGCATTATAGACAGAAAGGAACAATAATTACAGCAAACAACACAGTCTCAAAACCCCAAAAATGAAACAGTAATCGAATACACACATGACATTTTCAATAAATACATGTCATGTATTAAAGATGATTAAGGAGTGTACAAAATCTGATAGTTGACCAGAATTAAAAAACACAAAAGGCTGGCTGTATTATAAAAAGATAAATCAGCTTTGCTTTCAACTTTAGGGATTCATTTAGCTGCTAGATATGCGATTGAAAGATTCGGAGGTTGTTGTTCATCAATGAAGCGCTAAACTGAACATAAATGTAATTATGATACCCTAATTTCAAGTTAATAGAATAAAAAACATATTAGACCAGAGGTTAGGGACTTACCTGGAATCATCAAGAAGGAATTATCTCGACATCTCCACTGCATTAAAAAAGTTTCAGCAAACCTAATCAATTAATAACAACTACAAAAAGCAAATCAAAGTAAGCACGATTTCCAGGGTTTATGGTGATGAACTTGGGAAAACCGTTGCAGATCTATCTCTGGCATCCGCTGGTGTCTAATTGTCTATCCATTCAAGAAGGTAATGTGGATTGATGGTGAGTAGAGGTTGCAGGCATTCTGTATTGGAATTTAAAATATCCCTTATATATTGTGGGATATTCTCTGTTATTCTTGGCTCAATCATTTCCTTTCTTTTAGCCGAATCATTAGCTTAACATTTATTCCTTTCCTTATTTTTGCTTCCTTCTTGTTTTATATATTTGGTTGTTCATCATTAATGAAAAATGAGAAAGATGAATTACTTTAACCATTGCTTTTCTTATGGTATCAGAGCGGTTCATACATAAATCACAAACCTAATTAACGACCATCACCATGGCTGGTGATGAAACAAACGAAAGCAAGAACAAATCCACCGGAGCTGCTGTGTTCAAGACAGTTCTACCGGGTCGACACAATAATAGCAAGAGCCAACGACAAAATAAAGCTGCACCAAAAGAACATAAACGTGGAGACGTGACTGAAGGGAAACCAAAGAGTGCTAATATTGGTTCTTACACAAGTCCTGCTTCAGGTTTGACAAAACAACAGTACCAATTATTCTTAAAACACCTTGCTAACAAATGGGTCGTGGACACGGAACACATAACTCACGATGAAACAATCCTCCATAACAGAATTGTTTATTCAAATGAAGCACCGGTCATCATCCCTGATGGAAGTGCCATTCCCGTAAGGGGAAGAGGCGAATGCACCCTGGAAGGCGGGGAAAAACTAAAGGGGGTTCTCTATATTCCTGTTTTAAATGTAACCTCTTATCGGTTAGTCGATTAACTAATAGCCTTCAGTGCTCCATGACGTTTTTTCCAGACTTTTGTGTCATGCAGAAGCTTCACACGAGAAACTTGATTGGTGCGGGTAAATGTAAGAAAGGTCTTTACCGGATGGGGTGGTTCAACGATGGGAGAAGGGCTATGATGACTGTCGGGAATGTCTGGCATAAAAGGTTAGGACATGTTTTTGAAGATAAGCTTGCTGCAATTGATTTACTTAAAGGCATTTCCTTAAATAAACTTTGTGACTCTTGTTCCAAGGCCAAACATATTAGGCTTCCATTTTCAAATAGTTTCATAAAGACAAATGCTTGCTTTGATTTGGTGGATTGCGACATTTGGGGAAAGTACCGGACTCCATCTTTCTCATGGGCAAGTTACTTTTTAACTATTGTAGATGATTACAGTAGGGCCTCATGGATGTTTCTCTTAAAGTTCAAACATGAAGCAAGCAAGTGTTAGAAGTTTTTTTGCAATATGGTAAAAACTCAATTTGGAAGGCTTGTAAAGAGAATTAGATGTGACAACCGGGGGGGGGGGGGGGGGGGGGTTCACATCCAATGATATGATTAATTTTTATAATGAAATGGGGTTTTACTTGAAACCACTTGCCCTCACACACCCCAACAAAATGGAGTTGTCGAGCGAAAACACCGACACTTACTCGAAGTTGCTCGGTCTCTAAGATTTGAAGCAAACTTACCTAAGAGGTTTTGGGGTGAATGCATCTTGACCGCCACCCACATCATTAACCGATTGCCATCCAAGGTAATTGATAACAAAACCCCTTTTAAGTTGTTATTTGACCAAAAACCAAATTATGATAATATGAAGGTTTTTGGTTATTTGGCGTACTATCGAAACACTGACATCAAAGGAGACAAATTTGAATAAAGGGGGAGGCCCGGGGTGTTTGTTGGCTACTCTCAAGGAACAAAAGGTTACAAAATTCTTGACATCAAAAGTGGCAAAATCATTATTTCTAGGGACACTAGATTTTATTAAGAAAAATTCCCTTTCAAACATGATGTTATTATTTATGAGGAAGTTGATGCTCTTGACCAATTAAACCATATGTGATGAAAGTGAAAGCCTAGGGAGGTCCACTGTTAATGAGCACATTGCTATTGAGCCCACAGAAAGTACAGCCTCCATTGAAAATGATGATTAAAATCAAGTCAATATTAAATCAATAGCCAAGGAGACTATTGAAATAAATAACAATCGTTTGAAACGAATGGAAAGAGAGCTAGCTGAATGAAATGAGAGCCGGCTGAATGAAAGGAAAGGGAGCAACAATTATAAGAGCAATTTGAAGAAACGATGAAAAGCATTCGCCAAGAAGTAATCTTAGTATGCTTTCTACTAAAACATTTTATCTAGATATTTTTGTGAATGACATGTGTTATGTAGTTTAGGTTTTTTTTGTTAGCTGTTGGCATGTGTTAAATATTGTGGTACTTTTGTAACCAAACATTGTTTGCAATCGAAAAGGTTTAGGTTTAATGGGTTTTATATGCATTTTTTGGCAGAAAAAAATGGTTTCTGGATTTTGTATTTTTGTTAGTTCAGTTTGTAGGAAAATTGCAGGAAAAAACAAAAGAGTAAAATATGTTTTTGTAGGAAACTCGTCTGTGAAAACAAAAATAGCAATATGTTTTTGTCGAAAAATCGTTGGTAAAAAAAATAAAAATACATTTTTGTTGGAAATTTTGTCTGTAAAAACAAAAAAATAAAATGTTTTGTTGAAAATTTGTCGGTACTAAAACAACAGAATGTATTTCTTTTGTTGGAGATTGGTTGGAAATTCAAAATTTAATTAATTGTGTTTCTATTAATGAAAGTATTAATAATGTTATTATCATTTTCATTAAAAAAATAAAAATGATATTAAAAACACCTATTTGTGGGAAAGTTGTAGCTAACTAAAAGAAAAACAAAAAAAGTACTTTTTGTGGAAATGTTGTCGGAAGTTAGCAAAGACATTATTCTGTCTCTAATTTGTTGGAAGTATTGTCAGAATTTTGTGGGAAAAGTTTTTTCCTACGAGGGTTTTTTCGACAACACGTATTTGTCGAAAATTTGTCGGTATAGGCTGTTTTCCAACAATTTTCCTACAAAAAACGCCGTCGGAAAAGAGCAAGTTTTCTGGTAGTGAATGGAGGGCGTCGATTATCATGATACATTCGCTCCAGTCGCAAAATTAGTGACGGTTAGAACGCTTCTAGCTGTTGCTATCAAGAAAAATTGGGTTATGAATCAACTTGATGTTAATAATGCTTTCCTTCATGGAGACCTAAATGAAGAAGTTTACATGAAGTTGCCACAAGGATTCGTGAAGGAAAATGACACGAGAGTTTGTAGGTTGAACAAATCCATCTATGGCTTAAAACATGCGTCTCGTAATTGGTACCAAAAGTTCACCTCATCTCTTCTTGAACTCGGTTTCAAGCAAGGCAGATTATTCTCTCTTCATTTTCCAGAAAAATCAGTGTTTTGTGGCAGCTCTTATCTATGTAGATGATGTCATTATGGTAGGGAATGACTTGGGTAAAATACAACATACAAAGGATAAACTTAACAAACGCTTCAGCATAAAAGACTTGGGTTCCCTAAAGTATTTTCTTGGTATAGAAGTTGCACGTACGCCAGAAGGTCTAGTTCTAAGCCAAAGAAAGTATGTTCTCGATATCCTTGAAGATTGTGGGTTACAAGGATGCAAGCCAAGTCCTTTCCCTTTTGAACAAAACCTAAAGTTGGATAAAGGAAGTGAAGAACCTAAAGTTGATGCTAACCGGTACCGCCGCTTGGTAGGAAGACTACTATAGCTACAGGCCACTAGACCCGACATTGCTTATTCGGTGAATGTTCTAAGCCAATTTGTGGCTGACCCTAGACAGAGCCATATGAACGCGGCACACCGAGTCTTATGCTACTTAAAAGGAACAGCTGGACAAGGCATTCTCTTGCCTCGAGATGGTGGATGCAATCTCACCGCTTATTGTGACTCTGATTGGCACGGATGCCCTTTTACAAGGAGATCTAGAACAGGATACATTCTTCTCCTTGGAGGAGCCCCCGTTTCCTGGAAGACAAAAAAACAGTCTGTGGTTTCTCGGTCCTCTGCAGAAGCGGAATATCGATCTATGGCCTCCACGGTTAGTGAAATTTTATGGATGAGAAGGCTCCTCAAGGAGCTAGACGTCATCTTGAGTGAACCGACCTCCTTATTCTGCGACAATCAAGCAGCTAGGCACATCGCTCAAAACGCCGTATTTCATGAACGAACCAAACACGAAGAAATGGATTGCTACTTTGTCCGCGAACGAGTCGAGTCTCAAGAAGTTCAAACCTTACGTATTGATACTCGAATGCAAATCGCTGATTTACTCACAAAAGGCTTGGGCGCTCAACAACTTCGGTTCTTACTTGACAAGTTGGGCACTAGAAATCTACATGCTCCAACTTGAGGGGGAGTATTGGAATTTAAAATATCCATTATATATTTTGGGATATTCTCTATTATTCTTGGCCCAATCTTTTCCTTTCTTTTGGCCGAATCATAAGCTCAACATTTATTCATTTCCTTATTTTTTGCTTCCTTCTTGTTTTATATATTTGGTTGTTCATCATTAATGAAAAATGAGAAACATGAATTACATTGACCATGGCTTTTCTTAGGATGAGATGGAGACAGGCAAAATATGAGGTGTAGCGGCGGAGTGCAGGGGAAGAAGCATGTGGACTACCAACATTCGTGCGGCGCATGTTAGCTTTTCCCTCTTAAACGGAACTGTGGTACCAAACCTCTCAATTGTTATAAGTAGATAATATATGCCTGAATATCATCTTATGCGAGAATGTGGGCCAATATGCATGTGTACAGTTATATGTTAATAGCTAGGTTGAATACGTGGACATTTGTTTCAATTTTTTTTAAAATTGATTTGAACACATATCATTTTATAGAATTGAGGCTTAGTTCTAAAATTTTGCTCAGGTTAGGGGAAGGAAAGATAAAGCGACTTTATTGATACGATGGAAATATGAATCGCTCTTACGGATGTTGATGTTGATAGAATTCGTAAAAAATGGTTGACTTTGTGGCGCCCTAATCTTCTGGTGAAGTTAAAGACATTAATGAATTGTTTTTTATATTGGTGACAGTTAACTTGGTAAATTGAAAATTGGTTTATAGTAATGTCTTATTCGGAACCTTATTCCTATAATTATTACTAAACTTTCAAAACAAACAATGAGGACAATGTTTCTCTCAAGTGTTGGGATGAGAGAAATTGAGGTTAAAAAGAAATATATATATATATATATATATATATATATATATATATATATCACTTGAAATGAGAATTTTTGCTAAATAATAGAAAACTATAGAAAAACCAGGATATTTTTTCAAAACTAGTAGTATATATAAGATTTAAAAAAAGACATAACCACACGGAATTTGTGATGCATTGATAGACCCAACCGGTTTTGAAAAGTTTTCTGAAAGTGTCCTTAATACACCTAGTTAATTCATGAGATTTTGCGGGTTCTCATCTTGGGATTACTAAAGCCGAAAGTCAATACGGTGCGAAAAGTATCACCGTAATACGAAAACTTTGATGTTGTAGAATTAGATGCACTTAAGTTAGCACCTCACTCTGTTTTATGAAAGTAAATAAGGAGTGTTGACGCCCCGCATGCCCAATTTTTACGTGAGCTTTGGACAGTAGTTATATTATTGGGGATAAGATACCTAGAAGTACAATATATATATATATATATATATATATATATATATATATATACATATATATATATATATATATATACATATATATGTACATATATATATATATATTGCGCAAAAAGCAGAAAAGATGCCAAAGTGCACATAGCAGGCGAGACCGAAAGTCTATATGTTACCCCCTGGGATAGTGACTTGGTTGAAACAATATTGGGGGCCTAGGGTTTGCAGATAAATATTTTTTCAAGGAGCACTGAGGACAAAAGTACAATAATTTTAGGATATGCTCGTAAGTCTACATTTGACCACTCATCCATCCCTAATTCCACCCAAGTGCAAATAGTTTTTACTATTCAAGAGTTCTTGCCTTACGATGATAGGTAGAACCAGTCTGCTTCGACCCTCACTTAGTGACGTTCTAAATGCGATCTATAAAATATTAACCTAACCTAGACACTCTAGTTTTATATTTATAAACCTAGACTCTCCTAATGCTAGACCACTAGATAGGCAAGTGTACCTATCGACTGTACTAAAGCCTAATGAAGTCCGAATATCGAACCCACGAGATACTCGCGACACCTTAACTAGACTCTGACTCAACTAAACTGGATTAATTGATTTTTGTGTTTTTAATTATTAACTATAAACTAAAAAATAGTTAAACTAAAAACGACACAAAAACTAGATACGAATAGGACTGGAACTCAAAAAGGGGAGACAACTACCTAGGCAGGCACTCATACTAGTCAACTTGTAAACTCACAAAATTGGATTTATGATGGGTAACAAGATTCTAAAATATGAAACATAAGGAATAACTAAAGTAAGCTAGATCACCTCCCAGTCTCACCAAGACTACCTAAGAACCGTAAATATCGTGTAAAGGTTATGGCTCAAATCATCTCCTATTCTCACCTTACCTAAGTATGCTAAGATACCCAAAGACAAAATTACCTCTCGGTCTCTCTAATCACAAAACACCCTAAGGTGTAAAGGGGCATTTTCATTGAATTCGGTTTTAATTCGGATCTATAAGAATATAAGGGAATCTAGGGTAACTCACTCTCGTGCAATCACTACCCAAACCCGCAAAAGACCAAAACAGACGACACTTAATTACCTACCGATCTCTCAAGTGGCAGAATATAAGGTATCTCTAACTTTTAATTACCGCTCCTATGGAATACGTTAACAATATACCATAAACTACTTGTAAACACAGTAAACAACCTAATATGCGTTCATACATGAAAAACATTCACAAAGATGCATAAGGAATAGCGAATTGACCAAAAATTTATACCAAATACGCATAAGCATCATGACCAAAGAACAATAAAAACATAACCAAAGCAAAACCAATCAATAAATAATTCAAAACCAAAAATAAAACGAATCTAAAAAGTGTTCATCCAAACTCAGGCAGTTTAACATTTTAACCAATCATAATAATCAATGAAACAAAGATAATATATATATGAGCTATTAGCCTGGAAACATGGTTAAATTAATTGCCATGCATGCTTGGCTGCTTGCTTCTTTTTTTTTTCTTTTTCTTAACAGTAGATTAAATGACGAGTGTGCGTGCATGGTTGCTTTTTTATTTTCTTCCGTCCGACGACTTTTAGTGAAACCAACCTACATGCTTGCTTCAGTTAATTCTCCTCTCTATTGAACTCTTCTAGTCAGCCAAATGCCCTGTGCTCCTCCTTTTCTTCGTGACATATCCCTTCCATTTATAATAATGTGGCTTTTCTTTTTATCCAAGCTAAGAGTATTCTCATCCCACCATCTATCTTCAAACCAAAAATTATATTAAAACTCACTTTATTTTCTCTCTCCATTTCAATTCAAAAATAATTTTTATACCTTTTATCATTACATTTTCTCTTTCCTTCACTCATAACCACTTTCAAAATATATTAAAAAATTATAGGGGATGAATAGTAACTTTTCAAATATACAGAAAAATCACTACTTTTTCTAAAATATAAAACCTCTTTACTCACAACACCCTGAATTACTCTCTAAATTATAAAAACACCCCTCACATAATATAAGGGGTTGAATGAGAATGCTCTAAAATAATGTGACATCAATTGTGCATTACTAGCCCATCATCTTTTTAGTAAACCCATATGTTAAATATCATCTAGAGGCCCACGTTCGATAGAATCCAAAATGATCTATATTCCTAATTACAACATATAATAAATGTTTAGTGCACATGGATATTTCAAATCAAAATAATATAATTTTATTATTTAAATTAACAAAACATATAACTTTAAATTGAAATTGAATAATAACATTGAAAATGATAATAATAACAGTAATATATAATATCCAATCATTACACATAAAAGATTTAAAATAAATACTCCATATTAGCTCGTTTAAATAAGTTATGACGAGCCAAAGATCTGGTCGCAATAGGATACGTCAATTCGTAAACGAGATGATATAAGTTAAAGGTTGATCGATACTTTATTGATGAAAACATTACATGATGAATACATTAAGCCTAGAGAGAATCGGACATGGTAACGTTACATTAGGAATAAAATATGGCACAGATCTCTATGCACATTCTCTATGGAAGGCATATATATATAGGCAGCACTCATTCGTTAAACACATTTAACGAATAAGGACTCTCATTCGTTAGACATACCTAAATGAGACTTCCCATAGCGAATGCCCTCCATTCGCTAAACACTCTTAGCGAATGGGCATTACATTAACGAATGAGTTTTCATTCGTTACATTGTAGTAACGAATGAGCTCTCTAACTTAACAGAATGAGTCTAGTCCAGCAAATGGACCTCATTCGCTAAACATGCTTAGAGAATGAGCCATTTTACATTAAAGATAAAGACTAAATATACCCCTAGCCTAGTCGATCATCCGTGGACAACAAATCATGCACTAACAGACTCCCCCTTTTCCGTAGCTGTCAAATACTTTATCTTCCAATACTTTAGCTTCGAATACGTTAACTTCCAATACGTTAATGACGAATACTTTAACATTCAATACTTTAACTGCAAATCATCAGCCGTAATACTTTGAATCCCCCTTGACTTATGATTCTCAGGCTTGTGCAGACAGACAAAAACTCTAAGTCTTGTAAGCAAACCAACAACTCGTAGCTTCTCGTATCAGATCTCCCCTTCAAGTAAGCGTCTCCAGGTGATCATCCTGATCATCCAACTGGCATATGATATGGATCAATCTTTTAAGAATCAACAGAAAGTCATTAGCTATCCGTTAGCACCGTAAAGAAAAAATATCTTTACATCTGACCTCGTCAAAAATCTTGATGAACGACCCTATTATTCAAAATCTTTCACTTTGGTTTTCCCTTTCTTGATAACGTTCCTCCCAAAATATCAACTTTCTAAGATCTTCTGCATCCAATTCGCTTGGATGCACTACTGTTTTGGTCATATGACACAGAGATCCAATCTCCATTAGTCAATCATGAACAATCTGATTCTTCATTCCGATGACAAGACTCGTATTGCATTCTTTAACAAGATCAACCCATTCGAGAATTTTACTGTAACAACCTTGATTTTCGGGTCTAATTTTTTTTATGAACCTCAACTTGTACGAACTTTCAAGGTGATCAAAGTTATTTAATAGAAAACGATCACAAGGATTATTTTAATAAGTCAAATCAATTATAAAAAAAAACCCTACTAAACCATAAACAAATACACACATGCGACGTACAAGACGCCAATTTCTAGGTAAATGCGACGTACAAGACGCCAATATGCACTTTTACACAAAATATTATTTGGAAAATGTTTTATTTAAATAAAAGATAACATAATTACTTAGCCGTTAACTTTAACCAAACGCTTAACAGGTCTTAGAACCGAATCTTGTTTTGAACTATAGGTTTTAAACTAGAACTTAAGATAACTTATTATAACTTTCCATATATTATTTGAAGAGTTTCAATCATAAAAAATATAATTATAAACAATTTATTTTGAAAACCAAATGATACACGTTACATGATATTTGTGTTTTAAATCATATAATAGATGTTGAAAAGTGCCAATATATAAAATAATATTTTCTTATAGAAATTTCACATAAATTATTTTATTTCAGCTATATAAAATATTTTATTAACTTGCATTGCCTTATGTTGCAAGAAACGGAAATTAAACGTGGTTTATGATTAAACCGTGAACAAAGAGTTTTATCAATTATAAAAACAAAAGCTTTTTGTAATATTTCAGTGAGTTATTTATTATATAACTAGTATTTTAATTTTACATTGTCATGGTAACAACCGGTTAAGTTATTAGTCTTAAAATTGTTACGGTTTTCTACTTAAACAAAGCATGAGGACTAAACTGTACATCTGAAACTTGCTGAAATTTTCATAACTTATAATATTACGTTTGCATATTGTTTGCTAAATTGTGGAGTCATCAAAACTATGATGTTGGGTCATGTAAGCTAGTTATAACTCGACATTACCGGTAATAGTTGGCACTGACGTCCATCGAGAAAACTAAGTTATGTTTTTCATTTT
Source organism: Bidens hawaiensis (assembly GCF_021521415.1). Lineage (NCBI taxonomy): Eukaryota > Viridiplantae > Streptophyta > Magnoliopsida > Asterales > Asteraceae > Bidens > Bidens hawaiensis. Next base: position 505,742 of record NW_027491382.1, on the reverse strand, counting down.
AAAATTATGAAAATTATTGATGTCACTAAAGTCGAATAAAATTGAGATCGTTCGATATCCAAAACTTGATGGAGACCCAAACTCACTAAAAATGGCAACTTTGTCTAAATTCGACAAACTTGTATTATAATGTTTACTTAAGGTACGTGAATTATGTGATATAATATGTGATATTAATTCTATAACCATATAGATGTGCGAACCTTCCTAAAAAAGGAAACTTTATTTGATTATTACATAGTGCGTTGGTCAACATTTAGCATTGACGGATACACAATACAAGGGGATGATGTTAGAACATGCATTAGTTTAATGAAGTGTTTATCTATAATAAACTAACATGGGGAAATCCCAACATAACAATTAAACGACCGACAATAAGCCGTAATACTTAAACACGCCAGAAGAGCTCAATTGAACGACAATGCCAATAACAAATATTAGGTTGTTGTCAAATTACTTACTATTGTTTAATATATACACACTAGGCATACATGGTGGTGTCTCACATTGTTGAAAGCTCATAGATTATCATTCATTTACGCATATTGCATACGGACTGAGGTGAGTTTCGTGCTGCCCTTTTACTTTAACCTTTTGGGCTGGATGCATGCTGGTTTTACTTATGGTGTGATGTTTATCAAGAATTGTTTTCTGCCATGTTTTTGTCCCACTTTAAATTACAAAATCAATAACTCAGGGAGTGAGCCTATGGCTCGTATGGGTAGTACTATTTGGGAGACCCCACGCACAGTGACCCTATGTCCGGTAAGCCACACTAAGGTCTGCGTAACGTTGCGGCATATGACCTAACGTTTGGATTATTGCTTGGCAGCGTAATAATCTGGGACAGGTGCCGTTCGGTTGTAAGTCGACGGGAAGCTTATGATCGAATGCAGGATTGATTATGGACTTGATTGATGTGCACCATTCTTTAACTTACATACACGCAAACTTGCGCGCCTTCATAAATTAACTCTTTTATGTGTATGTGAGCTAAACTCACGGACTCACCAACTTTTTAGTTGACACTTTTTAGCATGTATTCAGGTACCTCGTGGATAGCAATTTGGATTAGCCTTGTAATGAGTATGCCTAAGGATAAAGGCGTATGCCGAACAAGAACAATGAAGATTAGATGCCAAGGAGATTAGTAGAACCCGACACATATTGTAGCAGTGTTAGAGAAGAGATAGTTGTATAGTTACACCTTATTTTAAATGCATAGTACAAACATTGTAGCTTATCTTTATTAATAATATTCTGCTGCTTTCATTGGTACCAATTGCTCCCATGGCAGGGTGTGACATTTACCCTTCAACAGAAGTAATCCGCCGAGTACTCGTAGCCAACATGTCAGGATCAATGTCCATCAGAAAGTCGTATCCCAGACAGACAGTCGTATCCCACATAGTCAGGTTTCAATCTCGAACGAATCAATCAACAATTGAAAAGCAATTGCAGTCTTGAACTCAGTCAAACGTAGGTAAGCATGTATTATCACCCGAATTGTAGTAATGTTTTCAAGAAACCCTTACAAACATAGGAAGATACCAGCCAAATAAATTCCTGAAAATTTTTATCTCCCATTTTTTCTTGACAAATTCGGCAAAGTCTTGAACAAATATTCAAAAATCTCTAATAACTTCCTCTTTAAATAAATCGGGTTCCACCCCGGCCATCAATACGCGTGAAATGTCGGGCGAAAAATATGTCGCCAATTTTTTCAAGAAGAATGCCCTGCATATTTGGAATATCCCAGAAAAATTTCGTTTAAGAAAATTTTTCCAAAATACTCTTCTGTTTTTTATCCTCATACATTAAACTGGTCACATTCGTTAACCAGACACTCTCATTCGCTTAAACAGTATCTTCATACATTATCCACTGAACGAATGAGCACATACGTTAAAACAGTCCACATTCATTACATATTGAACGAATGGGTCTCATTCACTATATGTATTCTCATTCGTTAATCCCAGTAAAGAATGAGCTTATACGTTAAACACCCTCGTTCGTTGGAATAGTAAACAAATGAGGTCTCATTCGTTAAACATTCCACATTCGTTAAACATGTTAACGAATGAAGTTGTACGTTAAGCATTCACAACGAATGGGCTGTTACTATAGCCATAGGAAAATCGCGAATCACCGAAAAAATCAGTTACATCGCGTGAAAAACGGTTTTCTTCGTCGGAATCTACAAATTCAATATGCTTTAATGGCGAAATCATAAAATCATCATAATTAACCACCAAATTACACAGGAAGCTACGGATTTCATCTATGATCATGAATCAATAATCAATTTACAATAACATCCACTGAATCTTCCAAATTTTGATCAAACATCAACCAAACACGAAGAACAACGAACTGACGTATCATGAGCAGCCGTCTGGTCTGATACCAGTTGTAAATACGTTATGAACAGCCAAAGATCTAGTCACAATAGGATACGTCAATTCGTAAACGAGACGATATATGCTAAAGGTTGATCGATACTTTATTGATGAAAACATTACATGATGAATACATTAAGCCTACAGAGAATCCGGCATGGTAACGTTACATTAGAAATAAATACCGCATAGATCTCTATGCACATTCTTTATGGAAGACCTATATATAGGTAGCACTCGTTCGTTAAACACATCTAACAAATGAGGCCTCTCATTCGTTAGACATACCTAACGAATGAGGTTTCCCATAGCAAATGTCCTCCATTCGCTAAACACTCTTAGTAAACGGACATTACATTAACAAATGAGCTTTCATTCGCTACACTTTAGTAACTAATGAGCTCTCTAACTCAACGGAATGCGTCTAGTCTAATGAATGGACCTCATTCGCTAAACATGCTTAGCGAATTAGCCATTTTACATTAAAGATAAAGACTAAACTACCCCTAGCCTATTCTATCAGTTGTGGGCAACAAATCATGAACTAACACTCTACCTTATAAACCTTTTAAAATTAAAATATGAGCCACTTAGGAGTAATGTTAAATAAAAACTAGCTCAAAACTAACTCAGATGTGTATGATATATTTACTGATAGAATCGAGCCCCGGTGTGGAAAGTTGTGAAATGGTGATAAACGAGCTCGGATCTAGGATCGATCTACAACATGTATTCGCTCTTGAAATATTTAGTGGATGAATGTGGAGAGTTTGATTCAATTGACAATTAATAATAGGATGAACAATTGTAATCGAAACACAAATATATAGATGTATTAGTATGATTTCATTAACCGAATGATTTACATGAAGAACACTCATACATACATACATATATATATATATATATATATATATATATATATATATATATATATATATATATGTATACACACACACATACATAATCATAGACGATCGGCCACCCGGTGAGAGCTCTTCCCCGGGGGTAAACTCTCAATACATAGAAATATCACACATGCACACGACTAAACAACTGACCTAAATCATCTATTTATACTTGTATTGTGCTTTGGTCTTCACTCCATCCGCCTCTTGGATAGGACAAGAAAATAATATAAAACATAATAATTCACCCGAAAACATCTTTAATTACTCATCATTTTTCTTTGTTGACTTACATTTAATATTTTTTATAAACGAGTAATGATTTGATACGCGGGTCTAAAATATAAAACCCAACAATCTCCCCCTTAGACCGATGCCATTGAATCACTTTCATGGTAACCTCAAAACCTAATGCCTTCATTGAAATTCTCCCCTTACAATAAGCATATCCCGTTCTTCATTTAGACCAACTTCTCTTTTATCTCTTATGGATAATGTTGTCTAGGCATAAGAACGGGGCTTTGAACTTCAATGATCAAATTCAAGTAACAAAGTCACCACAAAAGGAAATAAACTCAACGTGATAATTAAATAAACTTCAATTGTTCAAACTCGCTTCCTTCCTTGTAAATTATCTTCAAACCATTCCTGAATCAAGATAGCATTCAAGTCAACCATAACCCGTTATTGATTTTGCAAGATATTATTTTTGTAGGAGGTCAAATTCTACCGATCGTCCGTTCAACTTTGTTATTAGTGATCTTCTCATTCATACTAGTAAATCTGAAAACTTACAAATAATGAAACATCTTCGAAGAACCTTGGAATATTGATCTTGATCAAATTTTCTTTTATAAGGGTCTTTCACTTGGTTTTAAGCTAACAATTTGTAATGAAAATCATAGAATTTATCTCCCCCAATTTTTTTTGCAATATCTTTAACAAACGTGTCTTCAAATCAAGTGCGGGTGAAAATAGAAACTCTTCAATTCCAACAATCTTGACCATCCCTATCAAGAATTGTTAATAAAATTCCAAATAAATGAATTAAAATAATACTTTTGTGGTTGAAAGTTGACATTTTACTCAACTCTTGAAATAAACCGAATAAATTAACCATCTTGATCTTGTAACCATCATGTTGAAGTCGTAAAATTTTAGTGAATTTTGCCATATTTTTGCTAAAAAATATTCAAAAATGACCAATATGCCTTTCGTTGACCCGGTACAGTCAATGAATGATTTGACCATTAAAATCACTCCCAATTGGTCAATCATACTTGGGCAAACATCTTTCATGTAGAACACTTGATCAAAAAGTCAACGGATAAGTAAATATTAAATCTTTTCTCCATCTTGGCCCGTTTGGCTTCTAAATGTTAACTTTTCTTGCATAAAACTTGACTTTCGAACACCGAACACTCATAATTTTCTACATAAAGATCTGTTAGTACATGATTTGTTGTCCGTAGCTGATCGAATTGGCCAGGGGTAGTTTAGTCGTTATCCTATGATGTAATATGGCATATTCTCTATAGACTAAGGGCCAACGCTATCGATGTTAGTGTATGGCAGCCCTATTTCATTAGCCTAGGAGTTCATACGCTAAGGGTGTAGTGTATCAGGCTCATTCTTTATTTAAGAGAGCCCATTCACTAAGGAGTTTAGCGATGGGAAGCCATTCGTTACGGGAACACCTAATTCGTTAACATGGCTTAGCGAATGAGGCCTGGGCCTATAAATTGGTTGCTCCTGTTCATTTGGGCTTAGAGTTTTGGCTGCAAAGTGTTTATAAGATCTTCAATCGGTGGTACTATGATGAGAAGACGTGATTGTAATGGGAGTGGGAGAGAAGATTGAGTTTGAATCCGATGTGGTTGGTCAACCTGTCTGAGTCTGACAATGATGTGTTATTTAACAATCAGATCAGATGGGCACACCGTAAAGATAATAGCTGGGTATGCAATTCCAAAGGGTCGTTGCCATTTGTCATTCTTTTGGGATTCATAGCTGTGCCAACTGAAAAACCAACCAACTCAGGATGTGAAGACCGACAAAGCTCAAGACAATGGAGGTTTTTTGATACATAATTAGTCGTTTCGTTCTTTGTTTATTTGTTTATCAAATTTTGTAATGCATATAATGTATAGGGGTTAGTTTTGCAATTAATGTAAACTACATTCGCTATGGATTATATAGCTAATGAATTGTTTTGGTGCCTCATTTGTTAGGGGATGTTAAAGAATGAGAAGATAACGTATAAGGCAATTCTCTAGGGGCATGTCTAGCGAATGGCGTAGAGAATATAGCTCATTCGCTATGCTTGTATAGTGAATGAGACATTGTCTCCAATATATACCCCTGTATCAATTGAATTTATAACATTTATGAATTATTCACGTTTTCCTCTCGTTACTCTACCGAATTTCTCTCTCAAAACACATACTTACACACAATAGACCTAATCGTTAACATTCAATCATATCAAAAGACTAGATCCAACAGTATCTGATGATCATTTATATGGTTTCGCAAAGTGCTAGGACAAGAAAACTAGTTCTACTTTAAAATTATTGAAATGAATAATCTTTGTTTTCCTTTTCGATGTAATGTTATTTGTCTTCTTATCAACCAATTTGTGTACTTGCGATGCTCATGAAATATAATAATTATACTGTCGCCAATAATAGTGTTACGAGATTATGAGTGTGTACATTGAACCTGGGCGTATTCCGCTTAAAGCCGGGGTGTTACATATTGGTATCAAAGCCGTAACTATAAGATAGGGTGTTAGACGTATCGACCTAGTATTGTTATAGTATATTCAGGGCCCCAAATTGCATGTATACTCTATGTGCTATGTGGCCGTAGTTTATTTTAAGTTCATTCATGCGCTCGAACTTATATTCTTAACATTTTATAACTTCGCGTGTACACAATATTCACACACTAACTCTAAGGCTTATGACTAAAATTTAATGTTTTTCTTTTCATTTTTTTTAATGAAGTTGTGATTCAACTTTTGATTTTTCGCGCTCCATAAATATGGTTTTACGTGGAAGGTGTGTAGTAACTAGAAGAGGGACACACTTGTTTTTCAAACACTTGACACCAAGGTTTTAAACCTAATGATAATCGATGCGTATAAATCCCAATCAGCCGCAGGACCGGTTGCTTACCTGGGTTTCCAAATGGGTGCCGGAACTTATTAGGCCAAGGCATATCACACCAAACGTCATAGGAATCACCACCTTAAGTCGTAAAATGTGACCATTTTCCTTTGTAAATAGAAAATGGTTACACTCCTACTCTTAAAATTGCATACAAGTCATGATAATTCATGCAACGTATGATTCCATAGTCTAAGTTTAACAAGTCATGGTGATACATGAACACTTGAATTTTTCTATTCATTTTCTTTATAAATAATAAATGGTATTTGAAAAATCATGGTGGTACAAGAATATTCTTATTTCAATTTAATATAGTGTTCATGTAATTTTGGCATCATGAAAATTTGTTTTTTTTTGTTTAAGTATCTTTTACTCATGAAAGTTTTCACTCGATAACTCACACTCGTATTACTCTTGTGTCTTTTCAGCAAGTCTGCTCGGTTCCTTTGTCACTGTGCAATAAACTCTGGTCGCAAGATGATAGCCCAGATCACTAAGCAACTGGCTATTGTGCTTCCGGGAATGGTAGCCAAAATGCACCAAACCATTGCTTGCAATTCGAATAAGCCACTTTGGGTTCGAGCTCCAAATCTTGTCACTATAAGAATTTCACCAATGCAAATACTGCCCTACTGCTTTGGTACCAAAGAATATATAGTACTCTCCTCCGTATCGAATGTCCCGAGGACAAGAAGACACGGTTTTCTTCAAGCGTCGTTGACAAAAGAGCCCTAACTTGGTGAGTGTTGGAAAAATCCATTCGTGGTGCAGATGTAGCCATGGCTTTGCCATGGGAAAAACTTATGGAAGTCATGACTGCATAGTTCTATCCACCGAATGAACTCATAAGTGTTGAGGTGGAAATTTGAAATCTCAAGAAAGAGGGTGGTGATGGCATTGCTTACACCGCTCGCTTCAACGAGCTTAGCATATTGGTACCATATCTTCTCACTCCTCTCTCTTGTGGGATTGGCAAGTGTAATCGGGGTTTACCAACCCAAATTCTAGACTCAGTCCAGAGCAGTGCTCCCAAAACTCTTCAGGATGCTATTGTCCTTGTCACATCCTTGTCTAACAACCATGTCAACGCAAGAACTCTCAAAGGTGACAAGAAAACTGTTGAGGAAACCCATGTTGAATCTTCTAAAGAGGTCAAGGCCGAAGCTACATCCAAACCAAACCACAACAACAACGACAACAACAAGAAATGAAGACAAAACTATGCCTTAACCCAGCAAAATCCACCTCAAACTCAATACCAAGAAACCCAAACTCAAAACCTTCAAGCTCCACACTCAAAGAAACCTTACCACGGTCCTCACCCGTTTTGCCAAATATGCCAAAGACACCATCCACTCGGCATCCCTTGCCGATAATGCACCCATTGTGGCCGTTTCGAACACGTGCTAGGCACATGTTTCGAACTCACGCGTACCCAACACACCCTCACTGAACCACCCCATACTCCCCACAGCTTCAACCAAAATCGTGTTTTAACCCAAGCTCAACCTATCGCTCAAGCTTACCCCACCCCTCGAGCGTGTTTCAATTGTGAAGATCCAAGTCATTTTTGTAACGCGTGTCCTCGACTCACATATTGTGACATTTGAGCCAAAACAAGGTACACCTCAGTACGTATTTACCGATTAAGCAGATAAACGCATTTTGCGTAACAAACGAACGATTAACCGAACGGGTCGGGTTATGACCCAGATATCTCGGGGGGCCATCTATAAGTGATATACGATCTATACAGGCTGAAACATTAGAAATATGGCCTTAGTTTGATAGCAAACAAGTTAAACGAAAATATGCTCGTTTAACTACCCGCTATAGATGTAAACGCGAAAGATAGTTACAAACCAAGCATTGTATCATCCGTTAAGCCAAAAAAGACTTACCAAACACTTATTTGAAATGTTTTAAGCGATTCGTGAAAATATTTTTGATTTTTACAAACGTATAGTATGTTTTTATAATTTTACACAAAACTAGCCGAAAAACACTCGTTTTCGCGCTGTTTAACGCACCCGATAAGTTTTTCGCTCCAAAAACCGAACCCGAACTAAATTTGGACCGGGCTTTTCGTGTTTGGGCTTGAGAAATCAGAAACATGGACCAAAATGGGCCCAAAGTGGGCCCATGATGGTCCGATCGCAGCAGCAGCCCCCCCTTTTTATTCTTTCACATTTAAACTAGATACAAGATATTTTCAACATTATTTCTTGAAAATTCTGGACATAAACTTTTTCTCCAGCCAAAAACTCAAGAAACCCTAAGGTAAACAACTTAAATAAGCTACTTTTACACCTGTTTAAACTTGTTTAATACCATAAAAACACGTCTTGGTTACTAAAAATCATTCCTAACCGTGTAAAAATCCTAAAAATGGTCCATAAACATGTTTTGATCATACACATGGTAAGGAACCTGTTTTGATAGTTTTTTTGGCCATAAACACGGATTAAAGGGTTGAAACGACGTTTTTACGGTTCAAAAGTTCGTTTTTGTACACTAGCCGAAACCCTAACTTAAGGGCTGTTATGTTGATGAAATATTGCTTGGTTTGTGCTATAGGACTAGTACCTAGCTTTCTTAGAAGCACAAGAACCTGAAAACTTGATTAAAAGGTCGGAAACGAGCCAAACCCGCTAAGGTAATGCCGAAACACTCGCTTACGGGCTATTTAGGTTAAGGTTGTGATGTGCATATTTTTAGGACTTTAAATTTTTTAGTGACATCAGGGACCATGTCAATGAGCCCCTGTTTAAATTTGGTAATTTTTCGACCATCCGAGAATATTTGGCGAATTTATTACCGAATTAGGACGTTTATTTGGGAAAAATAGCTAAAATACTTCACAAATTATGTAATTTTTCTGGGAACTCATATTTGATGTATTTTGATCACATATTAATTTTGGGATCATTTGGAGAAGTTTAAAGGTGTTTTGTTTATTTGCGTCCGTGTGAATTTTTACAGCCGAATTTGGGCCGAAAAGAATATCGCACAAGCTTTTTACATTTTGGAATTGATACAGGTTGTTTTGGGACATGATTTGAGTATTCAGGAATTTTTGTGGAATTTTTGGAAATTGTTTGGGGTAAACGGACGATTTTCAGGCGAAATATAGCTGATAAAATGAATTTTTATAAATTAATAAATAAGTAAATAAATTCCAGAAATATTTTTATAAAAATCTACATATTTTAACTGATAAGTGGTTAAATTTTCATAATTTAATGATTAACGGTTAATTAATTATGCTAATCTGAATATTAAACAAATTCAGTTTTTATAACAACCGGCAAGTTCGCGACTAGTGAACTTGCGGGAAAATCAAAACACCAAGAGTGATAAAAAATCATATTTTTTGACTAATTAAGTAAAAACGAACTTTTCTATGAAAAACCTGGACAATCCGGATGGATTGTGCGCGTTTCTTCTTAAATCAAACTGTATAAACGGAAACGGGCCCCGTGGCTAATCCGGGACCCCAGTATGTGATCCTTCTTTATAATTTAATCATTTTATTAACCAATACATTTACTCAAGCTTATTTTCCCATAAGTGTTTTCTGAACGCGTAAACGAGCAACTTGGCCCAGCTGGGAAATCGGGAGTCTGAGCCAAGTTCGGTTTTAAGTATTAGACATTGAACAACATCACAACCTAAGCCTATTGCCACTTTCTGGGCGTTCCAGCTACACCCAGATTAGTTATACAGCCCAGTTTAGTATTGAGATTATAATAATATCAAAATATTAATATTATTATAATATTGATTATAGGAACTTCTGATAGCGGACCGAACAAACCACGAGCCGATACAGTTCTGATTATCTACTAAACCGTGAGTTTCATGACCCCACCTTTAAACTGTTTTACGAACTTTTGGGGTGAAAAGCATGTTTGATTTCATATACATACCTGAAACATGTACTGATGTGAATTATCTAAGTGCTAACACACGAAAGTCCCCACGATCACAGAGTTTAACTTCGAGCCGGTGACTTGTGAATAGTACCATTGGTTTGACAAACCCAAACGGAATCGGCCTGGTTGCCGTGTCACATAGCGCCGTTTGCACATGACCATATTTATACAAACAGGTTATGTAGTGTTAGACATAGCTACAGGGGCATGTTTTGGCGGAAAGGGGCCACAGTGGTTGATTGAGCGTGGGAAATGGAGGCACGCAGCACGAACAGTCCAGGCTTCACTGTAGCTTAGCATAATTACATCACATACATCATTTACATACATACATACTTATTTCATGATTACAAATGTTGACTTGTGAATACTGATTACTGATTTCTTGAAACTCGTGAAACTCACCAACTCTAGTAGTTGACCTGTTTTAAACTGCTTTTCAGGTGTACTTAAATCGGAGTAATTTGATGATCTGTTACTTACCTGAAGTGTGTGGTTGATGCTATGTGAATAGAGGCAAGGATGTTAGTAGTAAGAATGTATAGTTAAAGAACTAGTTTTGTTTATATCACCTAGACTGGAAAACAACGATAGAACAAAGAAATGTAATATATTGTAAATTAGTTGTAATGTTTCTTTATAAATAATGTGTTGATATCAGAGGTGTCTGTTACATTCCCGTTTTACGCTTCCGCATTGTGCTAGTCGGGGTGTGACAGAAGTTGGTATCAGAGCCATTGGTTATAAAGGATTAGGTTATCCCTTAGGGTACCTAAAATATAACCGTAGGCTCGATTAACTCTGGGAAATAATTAAATAATAAATTAATATTTTATACTGATGGATGTCGGGATGAACTTGTAGGGCAAGTGAGTTATTGTGGTCCGGAACATAATAACAGACTTGCTTGTACGAGGGAGTTCGGGGAGAAGTCGCGGAACGTATGGTTAGGTAAAAGTGGCAACATATGTGTATAAAAGGTAATGTGAAAGTTTATATATATATAACACTCATACGTGCTTATGTGAAACAAGGTGTATGAATACGTGTATGTACGATACTGTTGATGACGGTAAATTTTACTATGAATATTATATTCATTTATATTAAGTGATTTAAATAATAATAACAATTAAAATTTTAATAAAACTAATATTATATTATAATATAATTAATATTAAATTTGGTTTAATTAATTAATCTCCTCGACAATAGTTAGCGATAGCAATAGTTATTATTCTTATAACTAACCTTTGTGCAGAGTCATGTCAAGGAATAACGACTACGTACCGGAAGAAGAACCGGTAATATCTGTAGAGGAGGATCCCGAGGAAGAATCAGAGGAGGATCCAGAAGAGGAGGATCTAGAAGAGGAAGAGGTGGAAGAAGAAGTTATCTGTAGAGAGCTACCCAGGAATGTGCTTGATCTATCTGGTTACAGATGCGATAGTTATCCACCCAGGTCACCACGCAGGGATCAAGACGAAGTTAACAGTCAGTATTGTTCACCTGCTAGAGTAGCCAGATAACCCACTCCACCCATTCACCTGTCGCCGACGACTTCAGCTACTGCGCGAGTCCGGCAGACTGCTCGTATTAGGGTAACCCCGATTGACCCTATCTCGATTCCATTCAGATCTACCCATGACTAGTGAGGACCTTCACGCCCTAGGGTAGATACTTCATCTTCTCGTTCATTGAGTATACCTACCCCTCGCCCTGACCTCCCAAACACAGGAAACAACGCTTGGATGGCTGTCCTGACAGACCGTGTGATAGACCACTCGATAGCCATAGCTAACATTAACCAGGAGAGGAGGGACATGACCCAGTACTTATCGACGTTACATCAGATAGTGCTGAACTTGCAGCAGTCAGATGCCTACCACCACTGTTGTTTGGATAGGGTGACGGTTCGGCTGTGGAACTGTTACTGGGTGATTACGGTGCTGTTATTTTTATGTTTGTGGGTAGCCTATCGTTTGTATGGATAGATGCAGAATATTACAATTATGTGTACATGATCTTTTGATACCCCGTGTATGTATATAGTAGTATGTCATGTTAATATGGGGCACAACTTTGTACATTATTACAAGCACTGACCCTTATAGGGTTAAGTCTAACAGTCGCTTAGTGACAAATTTTGATATATACATGCAAGCACTGGCCTTTATTAGGCTAAGTCTATGTACCTTTTATTATCAATGTACAGAACAATTTGTGAAATGTTAGTATGTTATCTGGTTTACCTGTACAACATTTATTGTGATTACTATTACATAGTGCCATAGACTGGAATTAGTACTAATTGGCTTATATTTGTTTATCATTATAGAATGGCCCCAAAGAAAGCAAACCCTATGACCGAGGCAGAAATAGCCGAGATGATTGCTCGGCAAATGCAAGCAGTAATTCCGCTAATTGTAACACAAGTAACTGCCGGTGTAAACGCAAATATGCAAACAAACCAACAACAAAACAATAATGCTCCCCTAACCAACAATGAAACAGTTACAAATAACAATCACCCACCTAATAAAAATACCCCTACCAATGCAAATAATCCCCCACCGAACCCAAGCAATAACTGTTGGTGCATAATGTCAGTAGTTCATAGTCTAGTGTCTGTAATCCAGTCTGTAATGTTAATTGTGTTTTGTTTATGTTTAAGCGAAGTTACTGACAAGTTCGCTTATCAGGCGAACTTGTTAGTCAAGCGAAGTTAGCAACAACTTCGCCTGAACATATCAGGCGAAGTTGTCGTGTATTTATACGCTAGGTCACGGCTTGTTTAGTGTTTTAAGGTAATCGTATACAGACGTGTGTGAGTCGAGAGACGTGAGAACCAGAGAGTATTGAGTCTGTATTCAGTGATTATATCACGTGTTTCGGTTATAATATAACGTGTGTTCGTTTATTCGTATCGTGTGTTTGTTTGATTGGTGTTCTACGCTCGTAACAACCTACGCAGGGATTCCGCACCTGTGTAGATCGAGATATCCCGTGCAGATCCATCCAGGGAACCTACAATAACAATAACAACCCTAATCCCCCTCGAAAGGAATATTCGATCAAAAACTTTATGGCCTGTAAACCGATTGATTTCAAGGGCACCGAAGGGCCAAACGGGCTGATTAAATGGATCGGAAAGACTGAATCTGTCCTTAATATCAGCAATTGTCCACCCGAAAACATTGTCAAGTATGTTGCTTCTACTTTTACGGATCATGCTTTAATGTGGTGGAACACTACGGTACAGATAAAAGGTCAAGATACGGTGAATCGCATGACATGGGCTGAACTCAAAACACTGATGCTGGAACATTTCTACCCAAGGAACGAAATTCAAAGATTAGAACACGAACTCTGGAGTTTGGAGATGAGAGGAGCGAATCATTTGGGATACACGAACCGCTTCAATGAATTGGCCCGCTTAGTACCATGGTTAGTAACTCCTGAAAATAAACGTGTTGAACGTTATATTTGGGGTTTAGCCCTGGGAGTGAGGAGTTTGGTGAACTCTGTGGGTCACACTTCGTTCGAGAATGCCGTGACTCAGGCCGGCATCGTAACTTTCGACTTGGTAAGAAGCGGAGTGTTGAGAATGGTCGGGGAATCATCAGGTATGAAACGAACTGACTATGGGAGAATGTGACATTTGAGCCAAAACAAGGTACACCTCAGTACGTATTTACCGATTAAGCAGATAAACGCATTTTGCGTAACAAACGAACGATTAACCGAACGGGTCGGGTTATGACCCAGATATCTCGGGGGGCCATCTATAAGTGATATACGATCTATACAGGCTGAAACATTAGAAATATGGCCTTAGTTTGATAGCAAACAAGTTAAACGAAAATATGCTCGTTTAACTACCCGCTATAGATGTAAACGCGAAAGATAGTTACAAACCAAGCATTGTATCATCCGTTAAGCCGAAAAAGACTTACCAAACACTTATTTGAAATGTTTTAAGCGATCCGTGAAAATATTTTTGATTTTTACAAACGTATAGTATGTTTTTATAATTTTACACAAAACTAGCCGAAAAACACTCGTTTTCGCGCTGTTTAACGCACCCGATAAGTTTTTCGCTCCAAAAACCAAACCCGAACTAAATTTGGACCGGGCTTTTCGTGTTTGGGCTTGAGAAATCAGAAACATGGACCAAAATGGGCCCAAAGTGGGCCCATGATGGTCCGATCGCAGCAGCAGCCCCCCCCTTTTATTCTTTCACATTTAAACTAGATACAAGATATTTTCAACATTATTTCTTGAAAATTCTGGACATAAACTTTTTCTCCAGCCAAAAACTCAAGAAACCCTAAGGTAAACAACTTAAATAAGCTACTTTTACACCTGTTTAAACTTGTTTAATACCATAAAAACACGTCTTGGCTACTAAAAATCATTCCTAACCGTGTAAAAATCCTAAAAATGGTCCATAAACATGTTTTGATCATACACATGGTAAGGAACCTGTTTTGATAGTTTTTTTGGCCATAAACACGGATTAAAGGGTTGAAACGACGTTTTTACGGTTCAAAAGTTCGTTTTTGTACACTAGCCGAAACCCTAAATTAAGGGCTGTTATGTTGATGAAATATTGCTTGGTTTGTGCTATAGGACTAGTACCTAGCTTTCTTAGAAGCACAAGAACCTGAAAACTTGATTAAAAGGTCGGAAACGAGCCAAACCCGCTAAGGTAATGCCGAAACACTCGCTTACGGGCTATTTAGGTTAAGGTTGTGATGTGCATATTTTTAGGACTTTAAATTTTTTAGTGACATCAGGGACCATGTCAATGAGCCCCTGTTTAAATTTGGTAATTTTTCGACCATCCGAGAATATTTGGCGAATTTATTACCGAATTAGGACGTTTATTTGGGAAAAATAGCTAAAATACTTCACAAATTATGTAATTTTTCTGGGAACTCATATTTGATGTATTTTGATCACATATTAATTTTGGGATCATTTGGAGAAGTTTAAAGGTGTTTTGTTTATTTGCGTTCGTGTGAATTTTTACAGCCAAATTTGGGCCGAAAAGAATATCGCACAAGCTTTTTACATTCTGGAATTGATACAGGTTGTTTTGGGACATGATTTGAGTATTCAGGAATTTTTGTGGAATTTTTGGAAATTGTTTGGGGTAAACGGACGATTTTCAGGCGAAATATAGCTGATAAAATGAATTTTTATAAATTAATAAATAAGTAAATAAATTCCAGAAATATTTTTATAAAAATCTACATATTTTAATTGATAAGTGGTTAAATTTTCATAATTTAATGATTAACGGTTAATTAATTATGCTAATCTGAATATTAAACAAATTCAGTTTTTATAACAACCGGCAAGTTTGCGACTAGTGAACATGCGGGAAAATCAAAACACCAAGAGTGATAAAAAATCATATTTTTTGACTAATTAAGTAAAAACGAACTTTTCTATGAAAAACCTGGACAATCCGGATGGATTGTGCGCGTTTCTTCTTAAATCAAACTGTATAAACGGAAACGGGCCCCGTGGCTAATCCGGGACCCCAGTATGTGATCCTTCTTTATAATTTAATCATTTTATTAACCAATACATTTACTCAAGCTTATTTTCCCATAAGTGTTTTCTGAACGCGTAAACGAGCAACTTGGCCCAGCTGGGAAATCGAGAGTCTGAGCCAAGTTCGGTTTTAAGTATTAGACATTGAACAACATCACAACCTAAGCCTATTGCCACTTTCTGGGCGTTCCAGCTACACCCAGATTAGTTATACAGCCCAGTTTAGTATTGAGATTATAATAATATTAAAATATTAATATTATTATAATATTGATTATAGGAACTTCTGATAGCGGACCGAACAAACCACGAGCCGATACAGTTCTGATTATCTACTAAACCGTGAGTTTCATGACCCCACCTTTAAACTGTTTTAAGAACTTTTGGGGTGAAAAAGCATGTTTGATTTCATATACATACCTGAAACATGTACTGATGTGAATTATCTAAGTGCTAACACACGAAAGTCCCCACGATCACAGTGATTAACTTCGAGCCGGTGACTTGTGAATAGTACCATTGGTTTGACAAACCCAAACGGAATCGGCCTGGTTGCCGTGTCACATAGCGCCGTTTGCACATGACCATATTTATACAAACAGGCTATGTAGTGTTAGACATAGCTACAGGGGCATGTTGTGGGCGGAAAGGGGCCATAGTGGTTGATTGAGCGTGGGAAATGGAGGCACGCAGCACGAACAGTCCAGGCTTCACTGTAGCTTAGCATAATTACATCACATACATCATTTACATACATACATACTTATTTCATGATTACAAGTGTTGACTTGTGAATACTCATTACTGATTTCTTGAAACTCGTGAAACTCACCAACTCTAGTAGTTGACCTGTTTTAAACTGCTTTTCAGGTGTACTTAAATCGGAGTAATTTGATGATCTGTTACTTACCTGAAGTGTGTGGTTGATGCTATGTGAATAGAGGCAAGGATGTTAGTAGTAAGAATGTATAGTTAATGAACTAGTTTTGTTTATATCACCTAGACTGGAAAACAACGATAGAACAAAGAAATGTAATATATTGTAAATTAGTTGTAATGTTTCTTTATAAATAATGTGTTGATATCAGAGGTGTCTGTTACATTCCCGTTTTACGCTTCCGCATTGTGCTAGTCGGGGTGTGACAGAAGTTGGTATCAGAGCCATTGGTTATAAAGGATTAGGTTATCCCTTAGGGTACCTAAAATATAACCGTAGGCTCGATTAACTCTAGGAAATAATTAAATAATAAATTAATATTATATACTGATGGATGTCGGGATGAACTTGTAGGCAAGTGAGTTATTGTGGTCCGGAACATAATAACAGACTTGCTTGTACGAGGGAGTTCGGGGAGAAGTCGCGGAACGTGTGGTTAGGTAAAAGTGGCAACATATGTGTATAAAAGGTAATGTGAAAGTTTATATATATATAACACTCATACGTGCTTATGTGAAACAAGGTGTATAAATACGTGTATGTACGATACTGTTGATGACGGTAAATTTTACTATGAATATTATATTCATTTATATTAAGTATTGATTTAAATAATAATAACAATTAAAATTTTAATAAAACTAATATTATATTATAATATAATTAATATTAAATTTGGTTTAATTAATTAATCTCCTCGACAATAGTTAGCGATAGCAATAGTTATTATTCTTATAACTAACATTTGTGCAGAGTCATATCAAGGAATAACGACTACGTACCGGAAGAAGAACCGGTAATATCTGTAGAGGAGGATCCCGAGGAAGAATCAGAGGAGGATCCAGAAGAGGAGGACCTAGAAGAGGAAGAGGTGGAAGAAGAAGTTATCTGTAGAGAGCTACCCAGGAATGTGCCTGATCTATCTGGTTACAGATGCGATAGTTATCCACCCAGGTCACCACGCAGGGATCAAGACGAAGTTAACAGTCAGTATTGTTCACCTGCTAGAGTAGCCAGATTACCCACTCCACCCATTCACCTGTCGCCGACGACTTCAGCTACTGCGCGAGTCCGGCAGACTGCTCGTATTAGGGTAACCTCGATTGACCCTATCTCGATTCCATTTAGATCTACCCGTGACTAGTGAGGACCTTCACGCCCTAGGGTAGATACTTCATCTTCTCGTTCATTGAGTATACCTACCCCTCGCCCTGACCTCCCAAACACAGGAAACAACGCTTGGATGGCTGTCCTGACAGACCGTGTGATAGACCACTCGATAGCCATAGCTAACATTAACCAGGAGAGGAGGGACATGACCCAGTACTTATCGACGTTACATCAGATAGTACTGAACTTGCAGCAGTCAGATGCCTACCACCACTGTTGTTTGGATAGGGTGACGGTTCGGCTGTGGAACTGTTACTGGGTGATTACGGTGCTGTTATTTTTATATTTGTGGGTAGCCTATCGTCTGTATGGATAGATGCAGAATATTACAATTATGTGTACATGATCTTTTGATACCCCGTGTATGTATATAGTAGTATGTCATGTTAATATGGGGCACAACTTTGTACATTATTACAAGCACTGACCCTTATAGGGTTAAGTCTAACAGTCGCTTAGTGACAAATTTTGATATATACATGCAAGCACTGGCCTTTATTAGGCTAAGTCTATGTACCTTCTATTATCAATGTACAGAACAATTTGTGAAATGTTAGTATGTTATCTGGTTTACCTGTACAACATTTATTGTGATTACTATTACATAGTGCCATAGACTGGAATTAGTACTAATTGGCTTATATTTGTTTATCATTATAGAATGGCCCCAAAGAAAGCAAACCCTATGACCGAGGCAGAAATAGCCGAGATGATTGCTCGGCAAATGCAAGCAGTAATTCCGCTAATTGTAACACAAGTAACTGCCGGTGTAAACGCAAATATGCAAACAAACCAACAACAAAACAATAATGCTCCCCTAACCAACAATGAAACAGTTACAAATAACAATCACCCACCTAATAAAAATACCCCTACCAATGCAAATAATCCCCCACCGAACCCAAGCAATAACTGTTGGTGCATAATGTCAGTAGTTCATAGTCTAGTGTCTGTAATCCAGTCTGTAATGTTAATTGTGTTTTGTTTATGTTTAAGCGAAGTTACTGACAAGTTCGCTTATCAGGCGAACTTGTTATTCAAGCGAAGTTAGCAACAACTTCGCCTGAACATATCAGGCGAAGTTGTCGTGTATTTATACGCTAGGTCACGGCTTGTTTAGTGTTTTAAGGTAATCGTATACAGACGTGTATGAGTCGAGAGACGTGAGAACCAAAGAGTATTGAGTTTGTATTCAGTGATTATATCACGTGTTTCGGTTATAATATAACGTGTGTTCGTTTATTCGTATCGTGTGTTTGTTTGATTGGTGTTCTACGCTCGTAACAACCTACGCAGGGATTCCGCACCTGTGTAGATCGAGATATCCCGTGCAGATCCATCCAGGGAACCTACAATAACAATAACAACCCTAATCCCCCTCGAAAGGAATATTCGATCAAAAACTTTATGGCCTGTAAACCGATTGATTTCAAGGGCACCGAAGGGCCAAACGGGCTGATTAAATGGATCGGAAAGACTGAATCTGTCCTTAATATCAGCAATTGTCCACCCGAAAACATTGTCAAGTATGTTGCTTCTACTTTTACGGATCATGCTTTAATGTGGTGGAACACTACGGTACAGATAAAAGGTCAAGATACGGTGAATCGCATGACATGGGCTGAACTCAAAACACTGATGCTGGAACATTTCTACCCAAGGAACGAAATTCAAAGATTAGAACACGAACTCTGGAGTTTGGAGATGAGAGGAGCGAATCATTTGGGATACACGAACCGCTTCAATGAATTGGCCCGCTTAGTACCATGGTTAGTAACTCCTGAAAATAAACGTGTTGAACGTTATATTTGGGGTTTAGCCCTGGGAGTGAGGAGTTTGGTGAACTCTGTGGGTCACACTTCGTTCGAGAATGCCGTGACTCAGGCCGGCATCGTAACTTTCGACTTGGTAAGAAGCGGAGTGTTGAGAATGGTCGGGGAATCATCAGGTATGAAACGAACTGACTATGGGAGAATGTGACATTTGAGCCAAAACAAGGTACACCTCAGTACGTATTTACCGATTAAGCAGATAAACGCATTTTGCGTAACAAACGAACGATTAACCGAACGGGTCGGGTTATGACCCAGATATCTCGGGGGGCCATCTATAAGTGATATACGATCTATACAGGCTGAAACATTAGAAATATGGCCTTAGTTTGATAGCAAACAAGTTAAACGAAAATATGCTCGTTTAACTACCCGCTATAGATGTAAACGCGAAAGATAGTTACAAACCAAGCATTGTATCATCCGTTAAGCCGAAAAAGACTTACCAAACACTTATTTGAAATGTTTTAAGCGATCCGTGAAAATATTTTTGATTTTTACAAACGTATAGTATGTTTTTATAATTTTACACAAAACTAGCCGAAAAACACTCGTTTTCGCGCTGTTTAACGCACCCGATAAGTTTTTCGCTCCAAAAACCGAACCCGAACTAAATTTGGACCGGGCTTTTCGTGTTTGGGCTTGAGAAATCAGAAACATGGACCAAAATGGGCCCAAAGTGGGCCCATGATGGTCCGATCGCAGCAGCAGCCCCCCCTTTTTATTCTTTCATATTTAAACTAGATACAAGATATTTTCAACATTATTTCTTGAAAATTCTGGACATAAACTTCTTCTTCAGCCAAAAACTCAAGAAACCCTAAGGTAAACAACTTAAATAAGCTACTTTTACACTTGTTTAAACTTGTTTAATACCATAAAAACATGTCTTGGTTAATAAAAATCATTCCTAACCGTGTAAAAATCCTAAAAACGGTCCATAAACTTGTTTTGATCATACACATGGTAAGGAACCTGTTTTGATAGTTTTTAGGACATAAACACGGATTAAAGGGTTGAAACGACGTTTTTACTGTTCAAAAGTTCGTTTTTGTACACTAGCCGAAACCCTAACTTAAGGGCTGTTATGTTGATGAAATTTTTCTTGGTTTGTGATATAGGACTTGTACCTAGCTTTCTTAGAAGCACAAGAACCTGAAAACTTGATTAAAAGGTCGGAAACGAGCCAAACCCGCTAAGGTAATGCCGAAACACTCGCTTACGGGCTATTTAGGTTAAGGTTGTGATGTGCATATTTTTAGGATTTCAAGTTTTTCAGAGACATCAAGGACCATGTCAATGAGCCCCTGTTTAAATTTGGTAATTTTTCGACCATCCGAAAATATTTGGCGAATTTATTACCGAATTAGGACGTTTATTTGGGAAAAATAGCTAAAATACTTCAAAAATTATGAAATTTTTCTGGGAACTCAGATTTGATGTATTTTGATCACATATAAATTTTGGGATAATTTGGAGAAGTTTAAAGGTGTTATGTTTATTTGCGTTCGTGTGAATTTTTACAGCCGAATTTGGGCCGAAAAGAATATCGCACGAGCTTTTTACATTCTGGAATTGATACAGGTTGTTTTGAGACATGATTTGAGTATTCTGGTATTTTTGTGGAATTTTTGGAAATTGTTTGGGGTAAACGGATGATTTTCAGGCGAATTATAGCTGATAAAATGAATTTTTATAAATTAATAAATCAGTAAATAAATTCCAAAAATATATTTATAAAAATCTACATATTTTAGTTGATAAGTGGTTAAATTTTCATAATTTAATGATTAAAGGTTAATTAATTATGCTAATCTGAATATTAAACAAATTCAGTTTTTATAACAACCTGCAAGTTCGCGACTAGTGAATCTGCGGGAAAATCAAAACACCAAGAGTGATAAAAAATCATATTTTTGGACTACCTATGTAAAAACGAACTTTTCTATGAAAAACCTGGACAATCCGGATGGATTGTGCGCGTTTCTTCTTAAATCAAACTGTATAAACGGAAACGGGCCCCGTGGCTAATCCGGGACCCCAGTATGTGATCCTTCTTTATAATTTAATCATTTTATTAACCAATACATATACACAAGCTTATTTTCCCATAAGTGTTTTCTGAACGCGTAAACGAGCAACTTGGCCCAGCTGGGAAATCGGGAGTCTGAGCCAAGTTCGGTTTTAAGTATTAGACATTGAACAACATCACAACCTAAGCCTATTGCCACTTTCTGGGCGTTCCAGCTACACCCAGATTAGTTATACAGCCCAGTTTAGTATTGAGATTATAATAATATTAAAATATTAATATTATTATAATATTGATTATAGGAACTACTGATAGCGGACCGAACAAACCACGAGCCGATACAGTTCTGATTATCTACTAAACCGTGAGTTTCATGACCCCACTTTTAAACTGTTTTACGAACTTTTGGGGTGAAAAGCATGTTTGATTTCATATACATACCTGAAACATGTACTGATGTGAATTATCTAAGTGCTAACACATGAAAGTCCCCACGATCACAGTGATTAACTTCGAGCCGGTGGCTTGTGAATAGTACCATTGGTTTGACAAACCCAAACGGAATCGGCCTGGTTGCCGTGTCACATAGCGCCGTTTGCACATGACCATATTTATACAAACAGGCTATGTAGTGTTAGACATAGCTACAGGGGCATGTTGTGGGCGGAAAGGGGCCACAGTGGTTGATTAAGCGTGGGAAATGGAGGCACGCAGCACGAACATTCCAGGCTTCACTGTAGCTTAGCATAATTACATCACATACATCATTTACATACATACATACTTATTTCATGATTACAAGTGTTGACTTGTGAATACTCATTACTGATTTCTTGAAACTCGTGAAACTCACCAACTCTAGTAGTTGACCTGTTTTAAACTGCTTTTCAGGTGTACCTAAATCGGAGTAATTTGATGATCTGTTACTTACCTGAAGTGTGTGGTTGATGCTATGTGAATAGAGGCAAGGATGTTAGTAGTAAGAATGTATAGTTAATGAACTAGTTTTGTTTATATCACCTAGACTGGAAAACAATGATAGAACAAAGAAATGTAATATATTGTAAATTAGTTGTAATGTTTCTTTATAATAATGTGTTGATATCAGAGGTGTCTGTTATATTCCCGTTTTACGCTTCCGCATTGTGCTAGTCGGGGTGTGACACATATCAAGTTCAAACGCTCGCTCCTCCTACGTACCCTGCTTAAGCCTATCAAGTTTAGACTTTTCAACCCCCAGTTCTGCAGCTTATGGCGAACCAAGTTGTTCAATCAGTTCTAGCCAATCAAGTCTTGACTTCTCAAGCTGAACTATCCATCCCCAATGCCCATGGGAGGGCATTCGTGATCAATTCAAATCAAGCTCAGCATAATAATTATGTAGTGAACGGTGTGTTCTTGGTTAATAACGTTTATGCATCCATTTTCTTTGATACCGGTGCCAATGTAAATTGTATATCTTTTGATTTTCAGCCTATGCTTTTGTCATCTCATTCTAAACCCGAAAAGTCTTTTACGGTTGAAGTCGCAAATGGTAAAACTATCACGATTGATTATGTGTTTCGTGGTTGTATCGTAAATCTTAACGATTATGATTTTTCTATCAATCTCATTCTTATGCAACTCAGAAGTTCCGATATCATAGTAGGCATGGATTGGTTAGCTCAAGACCATGCCATAACTGTGTGTTTTGAAAAGTACATTCGGATTCCGCTTGATGACGATCGGTTTTTTGTATTTTCGGTGAAAAGCCATCTCAAGGGCTTAAGCTAATGTCGTGTACCCAAGCCCAAAAATATTTACGCAAAAAGTATGTGGCTTTCCTTGTCAACGTCGTGTAAAAGAAACAAAAAAAAGAAACAATAAATGATATCCCGGTGGTCCACGATTTTCTCTTTTTTTTCTTGACGAAGTTTCTAGATTACCTCCCACTCGTGAAGTGGAGTTTTGTATCGATCTTGTGCCTGGTGTGAATCCTGTCGCCAAATCTCCTTATCATCTCGTACCTTCAGAAATTCAAGAACTAGCGAGTCAACTCCAAGAACTCTCTAGCAATGGTTTCATTCACCCAAGTTCATCACCTTGGGGCGCACCCGTTCGTTTCGTTAAAAAAAAGGATGGTTCCTTCCCAATATGCATCGACTAATATGAACCCAACAAACTCACGATTAAGAACCGTTACCCTTCGCCTAGAATTGACGACCTTTTTGCTCAACTTCAAGGCGCATCTTGTTATTTTCAAAATTCACCTTCGTTTAGGTTATCATCACCTGTGCGTCCATGAAAGTGATATACCTAAAACCATTTTTCGAACTCGCTACGGTCATTACGAATTTATGGTCATGCCTTTTGGCTTGACCAAATCACATGCGATATTTATGGACCTCGTGAACTGCGTATGCAAGCCTTGTCTTGATAAATTCATGATCGTATTCATCTATGACATTCTCATTTACTCAAAATCCAAAGTTGAGCATGAGAAAGGGCAACGGGAGCCTTGAATTGAAGCATTGTACAAATGCTTAAGGTTCCTTCAAGCCATTGCCACAACCTATCTCCATCTCTTCGAGTTTCTACTACTAAGTAGCACTTCTGCTATTCAATCAAAGAATAAATTGTAAGGCCCCGATCCCGGAAACCCTACCTTGGCGTTGGATTTACTCATAAACACAGTTCTAAAATCAGAGTTAATTTAAACTTTCGCGGAATAGTTAAAAAACTTCATACATTACATTACAAAACATAGAATCTTGTCTTAACATACAAAATATCCTTTCATAGACATAATATAAGACAATCATAACGCTTCTTCATAGATACCAGTATCTTTAGCTCATGCCATGTGTCCCTCTTCAAGCCAGCTGCCTCAACCTATTTGCCTGCGTGTATACTAAAAGTCAGCTACGCTGAGTGAGTTCTTCGTTAAGCAGGTAACATACATCTCATTCTCATTCTTACACATTTATATATATATATATATATATATATATATATCCGAAGACACATATTACATTCGCTCTTACGTTATTACTTCCATACATTCATACTTCTTCTTACTTTAGTTATTTCATACGTACATATCGTTCTATGTTTTAAAGAGCCTTTCGCCTTATAACCTTCGCAGATATTATTAGGGTCTGCAACCCTTTCATTCTTCGCATATATTATTAGGGTATGCAACCCTTTCATTCTTCGCCTATATTATTAGGGTAGGCAACCCTTTATTCTTCGCATATATTATTAGGGTATGCAACCCTTTCATTCTTCGCTTATATTATTAGGGTAGGCAACCCTTTATTCTTCAACTCTACATATCATACATACCATTTATACACTACACATATTGTATATACCTTTCTTTCATTAGCTATATCTGTTCTCATATACCTCTTCACACATACGTTTAACTCTTTCTACACTAATTAGGTATATTTATAAACATTCATACGGCATACACTTACCACTTAAGGTAAGTGTATTAACTAATTACATTGAGTATGCACACAGCCCCAAAACATAACACAGAAATGGGGCTAGAAACTCACCTGGGTCATGTTTCTCTCTGAGTTAAGTGTAATGCCCTTCCTTAGCTGCGCACGGCTAACTGTATAACAAGGCATGGGTATCAATTATCTATCACTTCTACTTCTTACATCTAGGTGAATGAGACCCTCAACTAACGGGGGTCCGGGGGCAGCGCCCTTGGTAGCGAGGTCTAGGGGCGGCAGCCCCTAGCAGGGTCCAAGGGGCAGAGCCCCTGGCTGGGGTTGAGCTGCCAGGTCAGCTCGGAAAAATTTTATTTTCATTAACAGTCCTTTAAATTAATCAGGTCACATATTAATAACAACTTAAACTATTTCGCATGGGAGGAATTTCTCATAGAATTTCGCTTCGCATAACCTGTTTCGCTTCTCAAGGCTGAGCGAAGCGAAATACTTGCTTCGCTTCTCATGGCTAAGCGAAGTGAAATGCCTGTTTCGCTTCTCATGGCTGAGCGAAGCGAAATGCCTGTTTCGCTTCTCATGGCTGAGCGAAGCGAAATGCCTTCCTTTCTTCGTTTTTACCATTTTAAAGCCATTTTACTTCGTGGCTCCTTCTCAGGACCTGATTTTTACTCTTTCTCAACTTTTGACACATTCTGACCCCATGCACCTGATCCTGAACCCATCTCTCATAGTCCAAACACCACCTTTTTACCTTAAAGTGCACCCAAGAGGTTATAACTTACCAAGTTTATATTTTTCTTACATTTCACAACCCGATCTACCATTATATCTGTTTGCATGCCAATTCTAACCATAAAACTTAACCATTTAAACCGAAACCTACCTTTTGCTTCGGGTTCGAGTTCAGATCTGGACAATACGAGGATCTGGACGTGTTCTTGCTATTCGAAGGCACTTGAACACCAAATCTTCTTCACTTTTTCTTGGATCCGAATCCGAAATGCTAGAGAGAAAGTGTGTGTTTTCTAGTGTGTGTGTGTTGTGTAAAGAAATGGTGAAAGGATGGGGGATGGCCTTATATAGGGAGCCATGGGCCCCACCATCCACCTCCTTTCCAATCTTATCCAAATACAAGCACACACACAACCAAACTAACGACACACCGATAATAATAACACTTTCCGTTATTTTTTAATTCTCAAAATACGGATGTTACATAAATTCCTGAAAAAGCCCTATCTTAGTACTAAAGAGCTTCGATAGGCATTCTTGCTCGTTAGCGATCTTGTACGTTTGCATGCTATCCTTGATATTATGAAGAAAGAATAGTTTTTTTGCTAAGTTTTCCAAGTGCGAATTTTGGTTAAACAAAGTATAATTCCTTAATCACACCATCAACAAAAAGGGAATTCATGTCGACCCCGTTAAATCAAAGCTGTTAATAACCGGAAAACCCCGAATTCACCCTTTTTAGTTCGATATTTCTTGGCCTTGCTGGTTTGTTTTTTGCGTTTCATCCAAAAGTTATCCAAGATTTCTCTACCCCTCACCATTTTAACTTATAAGGGTAAAACTTATGAGTGTAGGGGCTAAGAAAGACGAAGCTTTTCAAACCTTAAAGCGTGTAGTTTGCAATGCTCCTATCCTAGCCCTACCCAAAAGAAATGAGGATTTTGTTGTCTATTGTGAAGCCTTAAATCAAGGACTTGGTTGTATTCTAATGCAACGAAGCGAGGTTATCGCCTATGCATCATGACAACTTATGGTTCATGAAAAGAATTATACAACACACGACCTCGAGCTCGGTGTTGTTGTATTCGTGTTGAAAATTATGAGACACTGTCTATATTGAACTGAATGTGTAGTATTCACCAATCATAAGAGCCACCAACATATTTTTGACCAAAAAGATCTAAACATGAGGCAATGACGATGGGCTGAAATCCTTAGCAAGTACAATTGCGATATACGTTACCATCTAGTAAAGCAAATGTGTTAGTTGAAGCCCTTAGTCGTAAAGCCCATGTCAAAAGTATTCTTCTCCAAAGTGTTGTGATTCAAACCGATCTCCAGATCCGTACTTTTGAAGCCCAACACATCTCCGTCAACGAAGGCTATTTGCATGAAGATATGTCGTGTGGTGCTAAAATCCCACTCGAAACCAAGCTTGATGGGTTGCTCTATTATCTTAATCGCTTATGGTCCTAGATCGTGACAACCTTCGCACAATTATAATGGACGAAGCTCAGAAGTCATGATATTCTATCCACCTCGGTGCGGATAAAATGTATTTCGACCTTCGAACTACCTTCTGGTGTCCCGACATGAAGATAAACAATAGTTTGTGAAGAAATATGAAAATGTGACTGTGAACAAAGAGGGTGAGTTTGCTATGAAGGAAACTGTTGAGGTAAATGAAAAGAAGAAATGGAGTGAATACTCCAGTGAAGGAAGCACTTGTAGCTGCAAAAGTGACAAATCATCTAATGGTAAAAAGAAGAAGAAGGCATTAAAGAAGAAGAATGATGAAAAAATTCCAAGGCTTCTAAATATGACTCCTAAGTTGAAAAAGTACTATGAAAAGGTGAGAAAAGAACACAAGGTATTTGACATATGTGTAGATCCGAAGTGAAAGACAAGAATAATAAATCTTGAAACTACTTATATGATAAAGGACATCCTCCAATTTATCCTGTGTTTTCAAACCATGAGCTTTTTTGACATAGGAGATGTTGAATATATTCCACTGAGAAGGTATAAAACTGATCAAGAAGCAAATTCCTCAAGCAATCCAACTAAACTGAAAAAGATCAAATTTGTCAAAGAAAAGTACCCTCAAGTGCCTGATGTAAACAAACCAATCAAAATGGATTTCAACAATTCTCTTGTTCCAAAAAGTACATAGGTTTTGAATTTCCAAAGCCTAGTGATCGAATCAAGGATAAGAAACTGTTTGAGGATATGGGAAGCTTTGCTAAAATCTGGTGTAAGAAGTGTGATGCCTATGGACATCACACTGATTCATGTTGGGTCATGGAAGAGATATTTGAAATTCCTGACATTGTGTGTGGCTTTGACATGAAAGGATACAAGAAGATGTTTGAGAAATATTTGAATGGGGACACGAACTCTTCTGATGATGAAGGTAATAGACTGAAATTGGAAAAGAGGTTGAAGTCAGTTCTTAAGATTAATGAAGAATCAAAAGCATCAGACAAGACTATCAAAGGAAAGAGGTCAAGTGATAAAGGAAAATCAAAGATGAGACTAGGTGTTCTGAATGGAGATGAAAAATTTCTCCTGAATCAAGGCTTTGAACCAAGGGGTTATCAATGGAAGACTAAACAAGAAGTGAAGAACTGGAAAGACTATGTGATTGATCAAATTGAAGAAAATATCAAGTCACCAGTTGAAAATGAATCAGATTCAGATGACTCATGTGAAACAGTATATGAAGATCCAATTCCAACTCCTGTTGAAGCTCAAATTGACACTGACTTACAAACTGATGTAGTTTGTAGCACAGAATGTAACTGATCTTTTTATATGTGTGTATGCAGGAACAGTTCTTAAATGGAAATGATATTTGGTACATGGACAGGGGATGTTCCCGGCATATGACCTGTGATAGGGAAGCATTTGTAGATTATGAAAGAAAGTTTAAAGGACCAGTTGCCTTTGGGAGTGATGAGAATGGAGGAAAAATTGTAGGAAGAGGTACTCTTTCAAATGGCAAAGTATCATTTGAGAATGTGCTGCTTGTTGAAGGACTACAATATAGTTTACTCAGCATTTCTCATGTGTGTGATAAAGGATACAAGGTCGGATTTGATGATGCACACTGTTTCAGTTTAAGGCCAGAGTTCGTCATCACAGTAGAAATGATATTGATGATGGCTCCAAGGAATGGAAACCTCTATGAACTGAGAATGAAAAATGCTATCTCTAGAGGTGGCTCATGCTTTGTGTCTAAGGCCACTGAAAATGAAACAAAGATGTGGCATAGAAAGTTTTGTCATGTGAATCTTAAAAACATGAACAAACTGGTAAAAGGAGAGCATGTGATAGGACTTCCAATCAAGGAATTCAAGCTAGAAGAAAAATGCTCTTCTTGTCTAAAAGGAAAACAACATAAATCTTCACATAAGAGCAAACTGATCAACTCAATTGATGAGGTGTTGGAACTACTTCACATGGATCTATTTGGTCTAGTAAGTGTTCCAAGCATTGGGAAAAAGAGATTCTGTCTAGTTATAACTGATGATTTTTCAAGGTTTACATGGGTCTTCTTTATAGGAAGCAAAGATGAGACTCTAGAGTTAATCAATACTTATGTATTGAAAATGGTAAATCAGCTTGAAAAGAAGGTGAAAGTGATTATAAGTGACAATGAAACAGAATTTAAGAATGGAATTATGGAAGAATACTACACTTCTAAAGGGTCTTTCAACAGTAAAGTGCTCCAAGAACCCTGAGCAGAATGGTGTTGCAGAAAGAAGAAATAGAACATTAATTGAATCTGCAAGAACCATGATAGCTAATGCAAACTTACGAGTAACCTTCTGGGCCCAAGCTATCAACACTGCATGCTATTTGCAGAACAGGGTTCTTTTGAACAAAGCTCACCACAAGACTCCATATGAGATTATCTTCAAAAGAAAACCTTATGTGAAGTTCCTGAAGCCTTTTGGTTGCAAATGCTCTCTATTGAACACAAAGAATTATCTAAACAAGTTTCAATCCAAATCTTTGGAATGTTTCTTTGTGGGATATTAATCTCAATCAAAGGCCTATAGAGTGTATGTTAAAGAGCACATGGTGGTTATTGAGTCCTCAAACATTATCTTCAGTGAAAATCACTTTAATAATGTTGAAGGACCCAAGTGGTTATTTGATCTAGAGAAGATGATTAAATCTTTCCAAATTTACAATGAAGATATGGATGACAGCATGTACAGAACATGTATTGAAGAGAAAGGGAAGCAAAAACAGATTGATTTGGACAGGCTATGGTCAAAAGTTGCATCAGGAGAGCAAGGATTCAAATTTTAAAGAAACAACAACAGATCAACTAAGATGGAAACCAACAACCAAGAAGCTGCAATTGAAGTATCAAATGAGGGTCCAAGTGAAATGGAAAGTGAAGCAATGCAAAGTCTGCAGCAGAGCCAACCTGAAGAAACAGACAGATTTGAAGACAGATCCTAGTCTATTTTTTACTCTCTGCAATTGGGAAACCATGAGGCATCTACTTCAGGAAATGCCATTAATTCTAGTTTTCCTGAAGCTGTAGAAGAGCCTTCAAATGAAACTTTTGAGATGAACGTGACAAATGTTGAATCAGAAGTAACAGCAAATCAAATTGTTCAAACTACCTCTACTGAAAGAAATCATCCTACAGAGAAAATCATTGGTGGCTTGCATGAAAGAGTGATAAGAAGTTCTTCTGAAACGACAAACATATGTATTTATGCTTGTTTTCTATCCCAAGTTGAGCCAAAGAACATCAAGCAAGTTTTGAAGGACACAGTTGGGTGGAAGCTATGCATGAAGTGTTAGCTCAATTCAGGGACTTACATGTTTGGGATTTGATTGACAAATCCAGAGGAAAGTGTGCAATTGGAACCAAATGGGTATTCAGGAACAAAAAGGATGAAAGAGGAATAGCCATCAAGAACAAAGCAAGGCTGGTGGCTCTAGGGTGCTTACAAGAAGAAGGAGTACACTTTGAGGAGGTCTTTGCCCCTGTTGCAAGATTAGAAGCCATCAGAATCTTCTTGGCATATGCAGCATCCATGAACATCAAAGTCTATCAATTGGATGTCAAGTCTACATTTCTGAATGGGAAGATTGACGAGGAAGTTTATGTGACTCAACCTCCAGGATTTGAAGATCCAATTCATCCAAACAAGGTGTACAAGCTGAGCAAATCTTCGTATGGACTACATCAAGCTCCTAGAGCTTGGTATGATGAGCTGTTGAATCACCTTTTGGACAATGGTTTCTACCATGGAGCAATTGACAAGACATTGTTCTACAAAAAAATGGAAGAAAGACCTGCTTCTAGTACAACTGTATGTAGATGACATCATTTGGCTCTACCAATGAACAAATGTGCAAAGACTTTGAGCTGGTGATGAAGTCCAAATAAAAAATGAGTTCAATGGGAGAAATGAATTTCTTTCTTGGATTGCAAGTGCAACAGAAGACTGAGGGCTTCTTCATTAATCAATCCAAATAGGTTCAAGATATTCTAAACAAATTCAAGTGTCAAGATTACAAGACAGTATCCACACCAATGGATACACATGAGAAGATGGTACCTGATGAAAAGGGGGAGCCAGTGGACCAGCACGAATATAGGGTCAAGATAGGATCATTGATGCATCTTATAGCATCTAGGCCAGATATTATGTTTGCTGTGTGTGTATGTGCTAGATTTCAAGCTAACCCAAAAGTCTCCCACATGTTGGCCGTGAAGAGGATTTTCAGATACTTGAAAGGAAAACCAGACTTGGGCATCTGGTATCCAAAGAACAACTCCTTTGATCTGACTGCTTTTACTGACAGTGACTATGATGGTTGCAACATGAGCAGGAAATCTACATCAGTAGGATTCTAATTCTTAGGGAATAGGCTGGTGTCATGGCCATGCAAGAAGCAAACTACAGTGTCCATATCAACTGCTGAAGCATAGTATACTGCTGCATCTGCTTGCTATGCACAGGTTCTATGGATCCAAAACCAACTACCGGATTATGGTCTAAATTTCTTATTTACTCCTATTTTTATTGACAATACTGCTGCCATGTTCATAGTTAAAAATCTTATCCAACATTCAAAAACTAAGCATATAGAAATTAGGCATCATTTCATTAGAGACTGCACTGAAAAAGGGTTAATAGAAATGAAAAGGGTAGATACAACTGACAATTTGGCTGATTTGTTCACCAAACCCTTAGACAAAACCAGGTTTCATTTTCTATTAAAATGCCTAGGAATGATTGATGAAAATGAAGTCTAATTGATGAAATATGTTTAAGTGAGATGCTAACTGATGATCTATTTGTTGCTCACTATGTTTGATTGCATGATTCGTCAAGTATGCTTAATTGACCATTTTGATTGTTTGGATCATGTTTGTTAAGTTGAATGTGTAAATTGTGAAACTTGATAACTAATCATGTCTCTAAGTGCTTAAATGTTTGCATATTTGATCTATTGTAATTGCTTTAAGTGCTTTGAGCATGAATCTGTGCTTGAAATTACTTTGCTGCTCTTCGAGCACAAACAGTATGACTTAAAATCTTTTATAAGTATTTCGAGCACAGATGTCATGATCATTCTGTTCGAGCACAGACATGTGTTTAGGATGCTTCTTTAAGTATTTTGAGCACTGTTCTGTTGCTCGAGCACAAAGTTAAGTTTCAAATGATATGAAAGTATTTCGAAAATATGCATTGAAATGATAGATTGTGAGTCTGCTCATTAAGATTGATATGTGCTCGAATGACGAGCTATTCATATTACTTGAAGTTGCTGTTTGTGTGAATGATTGAACGTTAGTAAGTCATAAGTTCTTAAATGACAAATTCTTTTTCAAAATCAAAAACAACATGAACTTTCAAAGAAAATGATTTGTGAAACAATTAATATGTTTTCGACTTAACAAACATTTTTTGGAGATTAGTGACAACCTAAATCCATAGTGTTGACCATTCCAATCTTAAGTATTAAATGAACCTTAAGTATATCACAGAAAGCTTTGACAATCATGCTAAGTACTAATACCTTGTGTCAACCTGACTTAGGTCATAATAAGGCCGAACAGGAAATGTTGTGAAAGTTATTGAACAATATGATCCCATGTTGAGATCTTTCTATAAATTGTTTTCTAATGATCCATCAACTGAATTTTGATCTCTTATTCACCTTAAATTTGTGCTTAAGTGTTCTGAAATGATTTTATCTTGTTGATTTAAGCAAAGTTTGAGTGTGAAACTTGCCTAGCTTGCTAGACAAATGATGTACTGTTTGAAATGAAATTTGAAATTATGCAAGTGTTTTCGAGTATGTTCAAATTGTTAGAATTGTTCTTTGAAATGACTGTCTACTTGAAATTGTTGTGTGTTGATTTTCCAGCACAATGATATGCTCTGAATACTTTTATAAGTGTTTCGAGCATAGATATCTCATTTGTTGCTCTTCGAGTACAATGATATGCTTTGAAAACTTTTATAAGTGTTTCGAGCATAGATATCTCATTTGTTTCTCTTCGAGCAATGATATGCTTTGAAAACTTTTATAAGTGTTTCGAGCATAGATATCTCATTTGTTGTTCTCCGAGAACAATGATATGCTCTGCAAGCCTTTCTAAGTGATCCGAGCATGAATATCGTCTTTACACTATTCGAGCACAAGATTTGACATGATTAATTTTCTAAGTATTTTCGAGCATGAAGATACTATTCAAGCATAAGTGACTAAAGAATTTAAGTGTACCAGTATGTTAGTGTAAAACTCATGTTTGGGTGTATTCGAGTCTAAGCACAACATGTGCGCCCTGTTGGAGGTCAACAATGATAATAGAGAGTTGGAGCTAATAATCAACTTTCTACATAATTCAAATTTAAGGGTAGCACTTATAGAGAACCCAACCATCTACAGAAATCACATTACGGATTTCTGGGGTTCTTTTGAATATGTTGATGATATAAATGGAAGGAGGATTGAGGCATCTGTGTTGGGGCAGGATATTGAAGTAACTGAAGCCTCCATAAGAGAATCACTACAATTAAACGACAATCATGAGGTGCTGTCTCTATATTCAGTTCCACGACTTCTAAGAATATTTCAAGAGACAATGGGATATCAAGGAGGTGTGATTGAAGGACGGTTTCAGAAGGGAAGCTTTCCCCTGATATACAGATTCTTGATTCATCATGTTATCCGGTCCTTATCTCCGAGAAGAGGAACTTGGACTTTGTTAAGCAGGTAGCTTGCTACAATGACTGTGGCTATATTATATCAGCGATTTATTTTTAATGGTTTGATATCTAATGCTGAGAAGGAGGAATGTTTTGGTCAAAAATTGACAATAGTGATTTTACAACCAAATTAGTAAAATTGGACTTGGTGCTTGTAAAAAAAGACCTTGAACAAAGAGATTTGTTGCGAGGAAAAAACTCGTTATCCTAAGGATAACAAGAAAAAAACCCAGGGCGGTGAAAACTATTACCATCGGTTTATTAATAATCAACAGTGGTTACAAGTGTGGAGCTAAAACTTGATCATGATCACAGAGAATGCGAGTACTAGTAAGTCTCGAGTGTCTAGTGTGTGTTTTGATCAAAGTTTGTAGCTCTATTTATAATGAAAAGAGTCTAACAACTATTGCCTATAATTAAGGAAATGCAAGGCCGAATCCAATTAGCCGTTAATCATCCAATCTAACACGTTTTTCTTATCGGCCACGTTCTATTAACAGCAAGTCCGATTCTTCAGCTAGTTTCGATAATTTCTTTGACCTGGTAAACATGGAAAGTAGCGGACGACGTGTTAATTATATAACATAATTAGGATACTTGTTACCTTGGAGGATACCGTATCTGGGAGTTGTTCTGAAAATAATGTTTGTTGAGGATACTGAAAATCCGAGCCCCAACAATTGTCCCCAAATTTAACAGCTGTAGATATGGTTTACAGTTGTAAATTTTTTGAATTTTGAATTTTGAATCTTCGCATGCGTGGTGGATTGTTGATGCACGTGTCATCCGTCCGTCCTTTGAGTAAACCCTAGGCCGACCTTATAATTACTTGGATAAATAACGTTTTTACTCACTTGTTCTTCTATCCAGGTAATCTCTTTTTACTTTCTTTCCTTTATATTCTGGAAACTATGAGTCCGAAGCTCCGTGATTCCGGTATTGAAGATTTCATTTCCTAAAATCTTCTTACCAACCCCGGAGATATGCACGTTCAATAACAACGATATTGCAAGTTCACAGTCCCGAGGCTGCTTCCCTCCGGGAGCCGTTTTCTGACCCTTCGATCCGGCCGTTTTATCTGACCTTGTCTCTAAGACCTGGGTTTGCTTTCCGTTTTTACCGTTCAAAACGACTTTTCTTATCCATTTCTTGCTTTTAGAACCGGTCTCAGTTTTGTCCAAACCATGCCCGTGGTTTGAAGGACCTTGTTCGTTTTGGAGAGGTTAATTGCTGACCATGCCCTTGATCTTACCCTTTCGGAGCTTGCTTCTGTATATGACCTTCACAGCCACAGATCTTCAAGATATCTTCTTAAAACCAAATCCGGTAGAACTCCGCTCGTTCTGAGAAACACCCAGAATAATGACCAGTGGAAGAGACAATTTGTCAGGACCGTGAATCGGGTGAAACCTTAGAAAGGTTGACAAGAACACACCGACTCTGCTAACCCAAAGGCCTATTGAATATCCCGGCGGAATCAGGATATCCAACAAGTGGGAGCGAAGGAGTGAAAATATAACTGACACGAAACGTAAATGAATGATCAGTAAGAACGATTTCAAGACAAAGATTCACTGCATTTAATATATCATTTAATACAAGAGTGAAAGGAATGTCTAGGGTTTCGTGTCTGACGGCGGCAGCGATTGTACGAGAAAACAAAGAGAATATTCCTTTTTATTTGTTTTTCGCATTCAGTGCGTGCCAGCTTGTATTCCGTCTGGAAATCCGTGTCCTAAAAGGTATCCTAGGACCCCTATTTATAGACCCAAACATTCCTTCTAGAAGTTCCTAATCATTACATAATGAAACTCAAAATAATACAAGTGTTGAGTCCTCGAGCAAGGTAACTATCTTGGGCGAGCATACTCACTATGCTAGGTATGCTCGATGAGTGTCCTCGAGCATACTTTACATAGAATATATTCTTTTTCGGAGAATATATTCTCTTCCAGTAAGCTTCGTTCTTCTTGACTTGTCCATGCTTTGCTCGAACTAGTCCATCGAGCAAGCTCATTCTTCTTGATGTCTTCAGCTTTTCTTATTCAGCAATATTTAGCATGCTCGGATGTAAATCTTGCTCGGGAACTGAATTGTGCTCGAAGTCCTTTCTTTGATCACGTGACATCTTCTTATTGCATCCATGCTTGTCCCCATGTGCTCGATCATCCTGTGCTCGTAACACTTGGTTAAAACTTGTATGATCAAGCTGTTTGCTCGATTGGCAATCCATGCTCGATAGAAGGATAATCTTGCTCGTTGAAGTGTAGCTTGCTTGAAGCCTTAACACTTAGAAGAATTAACCATTTAAGGTTCAGAAGACCTTGCTCGAAGTAGTAAAAACATGCTCGATCGTCTATGCTTGCTCGAAATCCATACTTAGCCGTTTTTCTGAGGAGGTTGAGAAGATTCCAATATTTTCTTATCAAAAGTCCGACCCAACAATCTCCCCCTAGATTGGAACAAGCTCAGATGCACCAAAACATACCTGCATAGAGTTACACATGTATCAGACATACAATATATATCATTTAAGAACATGTCGTTTCATTATATAATAAGGAATTCTGCCTCATGGGCATTACAAATCAAAGTTTTTACAATTAAAACAAAAGTACAAAGATAAACAGAAACAAATTAATTTTCAATCAGCTCCATTCCTTTATCTTCTTCCTCTGCTTCTAGCATCAGCTCTTTCCTTTAGTTTCTTGACATATACAGCCCTTTGTTTTAGCATATCAAGTTCTGAGGAGTCAGATGCATCACTTGGAAATCTTGCATCAATTAAATATTGTAAGTCTTGTTGATGCATGAACTTTAGGTCTTCATCATGTCGTATTACAACAATGGGAACTCCAGACATATTTCTCAGAGTAGTGGAATCATCAAGCTGATTGTACGTTATGTATGTGATTCTTCCAAATTGTTGCACCTCTGAGTTTGGTTCCCGCATGACTTCCCTCATAGCCAAGCACTCTTTCAAAGTCTTTTTTTTGTGGTGAGAGCTGCTTGCTTGAGTTCTTTGTTTCTTCAATTCAAAGAGGGAGAGTTCTGAGATGTGTACTTCACTGATCCTCCTTTTTCTTTTCTCCCTCTCAGTCTGGCTCTTAAGCTCTCTCTTCTTCTGCATCAGGAATGGGAATCCTTTTTCAGCTTGTTCTTTTAAGAATTTGGAGAGATCATTTCTTTGTTGACCAGATGGCTGACTTCTGATTTGATTGTCATACAAGGTCAGTTCATCCATCATGGTTAGTTGTTCCTTTGTAAAATCTCTCAAATCATCCCTAAAGATGATGGGAGGTTCTTGCTTGTCTTCAGTAATGACTCTCAAGGTCTTTGACCGTCTATCGAAGAAGAGATATGTGGGCAAATTTAAGTTTCTTAGCGGTACAGGCCTCACACTCTTTGATCTTGGAGTCCGGCTAGTGCTTCCTTGTTGAGTTTTCTTTTGTGCACCAAGCCCCTCTTCCTCATACCATCTTTTCAATGTTTCATCAGTTTGCACCACTAACCTTGACATTTTTACTCCTTTCCTGTGAAGAGCACTCATCATCTCAACTCTTACTTCTTCTTCTTCTCTCATCCTGTCTTCTTGCAACTTTCTTTGTGTTTCAAGATACAGTTTCTGCTCTCTGTTATATATTTCCATTAGTCATTCAAGAGGCATGTTCTGAAACTGTTCTTCTGTCATTCCTTTCTCCATCACAATTCTCTTTAACATCTCTACCCTTTGAGGGTCCTCAAACCACTTCTTTAATTCTTGATTTTTCCTTTCAGCTTCATCCATTTCCTTTTGTAACCTCATTTTTAACTCCTGCTCTCTTTCAAATTTTTCTCGACTTGCTTGATCTTTGTGAGAGTCTATAATTTGTTGAATTCTTCTTTTCAGTTCTTCAGGAGAAAGATTCATCAAGTAGTTGTAACTGTATCCGTACAGCTGGAGAAATTTGATGTCTTTGTGTTTGGCTTTCAAAGATTCATATTCCGTTTCATCTCTTGTTTTCTTTTCAGTCCTCCTTTTACTGCTGTCAGATTCTTTCAAGATTTTTTGACTCTCTTCTTTCTTCTTTGACACTTTCTTCACATAATCAGAAACTTCATCTATCAGAGCTCTCTTGTATAAACTATCAATCTTGTCAAAAGGTTGTAAGTTGAGGAATGCAGGCTTGTGACCAGCCTTTATTAGTACTTCTCTTTTTCCTTTCCTCACTTTCCAACCCTAAGCTTCTTTTGCTACATCCTCTCTTGATAGTCTTTGAAGATAAAGTGGATCATAGCCCAAACTGATTAGATATTCATCATCTTCGTTTGTTTTCTCAGTATCCTTCACACTTTCCTCTTTCTCCTCCTCAACTTCTAAGTCAGCTTCTTCTTCAAGATCATGAAGAGCATCAATCATGGGATCTTCATTTTGCTTGGATTGAGCTCTTCTTCTCTGTTCAAGTATTTCTGACCGAAGTTTATATACCATCTTCTTCACAGATTTTTGTCTCTTTGGTTTTGGTTTCTCAATTTTAGATGAGGATTTTCTTTTTGGACCAGATTGGGCTGGAGTGGAAGTGTCATTTTTGTGTTGTTTAACCTCTGGTTCTTGTAGAATGATTTCTTCATCAATTAACTCAGATTCATCATTTTCAGTTTCAACTGTGTGGGTGTCAGCAGGTTCTTCAGTAACTTCTTCAATAATGGGCTCATTTAGTTCTTGTTGTTCTTCCACTCTCTGTTCTCTTTCTCTACCCATATTGATGAATTCTTTTTGTGCTTTCCTTGTTGCTTTTATTATATCTGGGTGATGTCTTACTGGGTTGTTTAGTATGAGTGTTATATCTTTCATTATTACCAGTTTCACCATTGTACTTGCTGAGATTTCAACAGTCTCATCTTCTTCATTTGTGACAGGACCCAAGCCCAGTTCATCCTCATTCACTTCAGGCTCAGTAATCACAGGTTCTGCAACCTTTTCTTGTTCACTTTCTTGTTGGTCAACATTCAAATTTTCATTCAAGGCATCAATTGTAGCCGTGATTTCTGTGACAATTGAGCCAAAACAAGGTACACCTCAGTATGTATTTACCGATTAAGCAAATAAACGCCTTTTGCGTAACAAACGAACGATTAACCGAACAGGTCGGGTTATGACCCAGATATCTCGGGGGGCCATCTATAAGTGATATACGTTTAATACAAGCTAAAACATTAGAAATATGGCCTAAGTTTGATAGCAAACAAGTTAAACGAAAATATGTTCGTTTAACTACCCGCTATAGATTTAAACGCGAAAGATAGTTACAAACCAAGCATTTGTATCATCCGTTAAGCCAAAAAAAGACTTACCAAACACTTACTTGAAATGTTTTAAGCGATCCGTGAAAATATTTTTAATTTTTACAAACATATAGTATGTTTTTATAATTTTACACAAAACTAGCCGAAAAACACTCGTTTTCGCGCTGTTTAACTCACCCGATAAGTTTTTCGCTCCAAAAACCGAACCCGAACTAAATTTGGACCGGGCTTTTCGTATTTGGGCTTGAGAAATCAGAATATTGGGCCAAAACAGCCCAAAGGGGGCCCGTAAGGAATCCCGGCCGCAGCCCACCCCCACCCCCATTCTTTTATAAAACTTATTTAGGAAGCTTGTTTATTCATTTTAGTTGATAAAAATTGAGGTCCAAGCAGCTCTAAACCTGAGTTTCCAGAAAACCTTCAAACCTTAAGGTAAGGAGCTCAAATAAGTAGCTTTTATACATGTTTAAACTCGTTTAATACCATAAAAACATGTCTTGGTTACAAAAAATAATTCCTAACCGTTTAAAGATCCTAAAAATGGTCCATAAACACGTTTTGATCATAAACACGGTAAGGAACCTGTTTTGATAGTTTTTTTGGCCATAAACACGGATTAAAGGGTTGAAATGGCGTTTTTACGGTTCAAAAGTTCGTTTTTGTGCACTAGCCGAAACCCTAAGTTAAGGGCTGTTATGTTGATGAAAAATTTCTTGGTTTGTGATATAGGACTTGTACCTAGCTTACTTAGAAGCACAAGAACTTGAAAACTTGATTGAAAAGTCGGAAACGAGCCAAACCCGCTAAGGTAATGCCGAAACACTCGCTTACGGGTTATTTAGGTTAAGGTTGTGATGTGCATATTTTTAGGACATGAAATTTTTTAGGGATATCAGGGACAGTATCAATGAATCCCTGTTCAAATTTGGTAATTTTTCGACCATCCGAGAATATTTGGCGAATTTATTACCGAATTGGGACGTTTATTTGGGAAAAATAGCTAAAATACTTCAAAATTATGAAAATTTTCTGGGAACTCAGATTTGATGTATTTTGATCACATATGAATTTTGGGATCATTTGGAGAAATTTAAAGGTGTTTTGTTTATATGCGTTCGTGTGAATTTTTATAGCTGAATTTGAGCCGAAAAGAATATTGCACGAACTTTTTACGTTCTGGAATTGATACAGGTTCATTTGGGACATGATTTGAGCATTTAGGAATTTTTGTGGAATTTTTGGAAATTGTTCGGGGTAAACGGACGATTTTCAGACGAAATATAGCTGATAAAATGAATTTTTATGAATTAATAAATCAGTAAATAAATTCCAGAAATATTTTTATAAAAATCTACATATTCTAATTGATAAGTGGTTAAATTTTCATAATTTAAAGAATAACTGTTAATTAATTATGCTAATTTGAATATTAAACAAATTCAGTTTTTATAAAAACCGGCAAGTTTGCGACTAGCGAATCTGCGAGAATATCAAAACCCCCAGAGTGATCAAAAATCATATTTTTGGACTAATTAAGTAAAAATGAACTTTTCTATGAAAAACCTGGACAATCCGGATGGATTGTGCGCGTTCTTCTTAAATCAAACTGAATAAACTGAAACGGGCCCCGTGGCTAATCCGGGACCCCAGTATGTGATCTTTCTTTATAACTTAAATATTTATTAACCAATACATTTACCCAAGCTTGTTTTCCCATAACCGTTTTCTGAACGCGAAAACGAACAACTTGGCCCAGCTGGGAAAACGGGAATCTGAGCCAAGTTCAGTTTTAAGTATTTGACATTGATAAACATCACATCTTAAGCCTATTGCCACTTTCTGGGGGTTCCAGCTACACCCAGATTAGTTATACAACCCAGTTTAGTGTTGAGATTATAATAATATTAAAATATTAATATTATTATAATATTGATTATAGGAACTACTGATAGCAGACCGAACAAACCACGAGCTGATACATTATTGATTATCTACTAAACCGTGAGTTTCATGACCCCACTTCTAAACTGTTTTACGAACTTTCGGGGTGAAAAGCATGTTTGATTTCATATACATACCTGAAACATGTGATGATGTGAATTATCTAAGTGCTAACACATGAAAGTCCCCACTAACACAGTGATTAACTTCGAGCCGGTGGCTTATGAATAGTACTATTGGTTTGACAAACCCAGGCGGGGCCAACACGGTCGCTGAAACATTATCCCGTTTGCACATGTCCATATTTTTACAAACCAACTATGTAGTGTTAGAAATAGCTACCGGGGCATGTTGTGGGCGGAAAGGGGCCACAGTTGTTGATTGAGCGTGGGAAATGGAGGCACGCAGCACGAACAGTCAAGGCTTCACTGTAGCTTAGCATAACTACATCACATACTTCATTTACATACATACATACTTATTTCATGATTACAAGTATTGACTGGTGAATACTCATTACTGATTTCTTGAAACTCGTGAAACTCACCAACTCTATTAGTTGACCCGTTTTAAACTGCTTTTCAGGTGTACCTAAATCGGAATGATTTGGTGATCTGTTATTTGTCCAAGGTGTGCGGTTGATGCAATGTGAATAGAGGCAAGGATGTTATTAGTAAGAATGTATACTTAACGAACTAGTTTTGTTTGTATCAACTAGACTGTAAAACAATGATAGAACCAAGAAATGTAATATATTGTAAATTAGTTTGTAATGTTTCTTTATAAACAATGTGTTGATACCAGAGGCGTCTGTTACATTCCCGTTTTACGCTTCCGCATTGTGCTAGTCGGGATGTGACAGAAGTTGGTATCAGAGCCATTGGTTATAAAGGATTAGGTTATCTCTTAGGGTACCTAAAATATAACCGTAGGCTCGATTAATTCTGGAAAAATAATTAGATAATAAATTAATTATATACTGATGGATGTCGGGATGAACTTGTAGGGCAAGTGAGTTATTGTGGTCAGGAACATAATAACAGACTTGCTTGTACGAGGGAATTCGGGGAGAAATCGCGGAACGTGTGGTTAGGTAAAAGTGGCAACATATGTGTATAAAAGGTAATGTGAAAGTATATATGTATGTAACACTCATACGTGCTTATGTGGAACAAGGTGTATGAATACGTGTACGTACGATACTGTTGATTTATTATGAATATTATATTTATTTATATTTAATATTGATTTAAATAATAATAATAATTAAAATTT
Organism: Bidens hawaiensis; assembly: GCF_021521415.1. Classification (NCBI taxonomy): domain Eukaryota; kingdom Viridiplantae; phylum Streptophyta; class Magnoliopsida; order Asterales; family Asteraceae; genus Bidens; species Bidens hawaiensis. The sequence goes on along the minus strand of NW_027491382.1, from coordinate 462,850 downwards.
TAATAAAACTAATATTATATTATAATATAATTAATATTAAATTTGGTTTAATTAATTAATCTTTTCGACAATAGTTAGCGCTAGCAATAGTTATTATTCTTATAACTAACCTTTGTGCAGAATCATGTCAAGGAATAACGAGTACGTACCGGAAGAAGAACCGGTAATCTCTGTTGAGGAGGACCCCGAGGAAGAATCAGAGGAGGATTCAGAAGAGGAGGATCCAGAGGAGGAATCCGAGGAGGACCCAGAAGAGGAACCGGAGGAGGAGGAGGAAGAAGTAGAAGAAGAAGTTATCTGTAGAGAGCTACCCAGGAATGTGCCTGATCTGTCCGTCTACATATGTGATAGTTATCCACCCAGGTCACCACGCAGGGATCAAGACGAAGTTAACAGTCAGTATTGTTCACCTGTTAGAGTAGCCCGATCACCCACTCCACCTATACACCTGTCGCCGACGACTTCAGCTACTGCACGAGTCCGGCAGACTGCTCGTATTCGGGTAACCCCGATTGACCCTACCTCGATTCCATTCAGATCTACCCACGACCGGGGAGGACCTTCACGCCCTAGGGTAGATACTTTATCTTCCCGTTCATTGAGTATACCTACTCCTCGCCCTGATCTCCCAAACGCAGGGAACAACTCTTGGATGGCTGTCCTGACTGACCGTGTGATAGACCACTCGATAGCCATAGCTAACATTAACCAGGAGAGGAGGGACATGACTCAGTACTTATTGACATTACATCCGATAGTACTGAACTTGCAACAGGCAGATGCCTACCACCACTGGTGTTTGGACAGGGTGACAGTTTGGCTGTGGAACTGTTACTGGGTGATTACGATGCTGTTATTTTTATGTTTGTGGTTAGCCTATAGTTTGTACGGATAAATGCGGAATATTACAATTATGTGTACATGATCTTTTGATACTCCATGTATGTATATAGTAGTATGTTATGTTAACATGGGGCACAATTTTGTACATTATTACAAGCACTGACCCTTATAGGGTTAAGTCTAACCGTCACTTAGTGACAGATTTTGATATATTCTAAAACCAAGGAGGACCACGAGCAGCATTTATGAACTATCTTGGAGCTGTTGAGGCAGGAAAAGTTGTATGCCAAGCTGTCGAAATGTGAATTCTGGCTACAAGAGGTACAATTTCTAGGGCATGTTGTTAACCGACACGGTATTCATGTAGACCCGAGTAAGATTGAAGCCATCAAAAATTGGCAAGCCCCAAAGTCACCAAAATAAATTCGCCAATTTTTGGGTTTAGCTGGGTATTATCGGCGTTTTATTGCCAATTTTTCCAGCATAGCCCAACCTTTAACCCTTTTAACTCAAAAAGATCGTGCTTACGTGTGGGGAGAAGATCAAGAAGCGGCTTTTCAATTGCTGAAACAGAAACTATGCCAAGCCCCGATACTGAGTCTTCCAGAGGGAACTGATGATTTGGTAGTTTATTGTGATGCGTCCCGGAAAGGTTTAGGGTGCGTACTTATGCAAAGAAACAAAGTCATAGCATACGCTTCTCGACAACTAAAGGTGCACGAGAAGAATTATACCACCCATGATTTGGAACTGGGCGCGGTTATTTTTGCGCTCAAGATCTGGAGGCACTATTTGTATGGCACCAAGTGTACAGTATACACCGACCACAAAAGCCTACAACATATTTTCAACTAGAAAGAACTAAACATGAGGCAGAGGAGATTGGTAGAACTGTTGAACGATTATGACTGTGAGATTCGATATCATCCGGGCAAGGCTAATATAGTGGCAGATGCTTTGAGTAGAAAAGATGGGATCAAACCACTACGGGTCCGAGCACTTGAAATGATAGTCCAAACCAGTCTCACCGAACAAATTCGTGTTGCTCAAAACGAAGCTCTGAAAGGAGATCATTTAGGAGATGAAAACTTGCATGGGATCGAACAACATTTTGAAGAAAGAACTGATGAAATTCTATACTACAAAAACCGAGTTTGGATTCCCACTTTCAGCAGTTTGCGTGACTTGATCATGGACGAAGCCCATAAGTCCAAATACTCCATTCACCCTGGAACAGATAAGATGTGTAAGGACTTGAAAGAGTACTATTGGTGGCCCGGTATGAAGAAGGATATAGCCACGTATGTCAGTAAATGTTTAACTTGTGCGAGGGTTAAGGCTGAATATCAAAAATCTTCGGGAATGTTACACCAACCGGAAATACCACAATGGAAATGGAAACAAATTACCATGGATTTTGTAACACATCTCCCAAAAACTTCCCTAGGAAACGATGCAACATGGGTGATAGTTGACCGACTAACCAAATCCGCACACTTCCTTTCAATCCAAACCACTTATACAACTGAGAAACTTGCTCACATTTACATCAACGAGATCGTATCCCGACACGGCGTACCTGTTTCAATCATTTCTGATCGTGATAGCCATTTTACCTCTTGTTTCTGGCAAACAGTACAAGAAGCTTTGGGAATCCGAATTGACCTAAGTACCGCCTACCATCCTCAAACCGATGGTCAATCTGAGCGAACCATTCAAACCTTAGAAGATTTGCTCCGCGCTTGTGTACTAGACTTTGGTGGAAACTGGGAATAACATCTTCCACTGGTTGAAATTCGTACAACAATAGCTATCACAGTAGCATTCAAGCGGCACCATATGAAGCGCTATATGGACGGAAATGTTGATCACCCTTGTGCTGGACTGAGGTTGGAGATACCCAAATTACACGATCTGACTTGATTCAAGAAACCACTGAAAAAATCCGTAAGATCACAAGCAAATTGAAAATCGCCCGAGATCGACAGAAAAGCTACGCTGATGTTCGTAGAAAGCCGTTATCCTTTGAAATAGGCGACAAAGTTTTTCTGAAAGTATCCCCGTGGAAAGGCGTCATTCGATTCGGAAAAACCGGTAAACTAGCCCTGCGATACATTGGGCCATATGAAGTCATTTCTAAGATAGGTCCGGTAGCTTACCGACTGAAACTTCTTGTAGAATTGAGTTCTATTCACGATGTCTCTCATGTTTCGAACCTGAAAAAGTGTCTTACTGACGAAACCGAAATCGTGCCATTAAAAGACTTAAACATAAACGAAAAACCGAATTTCGTTGAAGAACCGGTGGAAATATTAGAGGGAAAAATAAAACAATTAAGACACAACAAAATCTCTCTAGTAAAAGTTTGGTGGAATTCACAACGAGGGCCTGAATTCACGTGGGAGCGGAAATCTGAATTTAAAAAGAAATACCTGCACCTGTTTCCAAACAAAGACAAAGTTGAATAATCAAATTTCGGGGACGAAATTTTTTAACGAGGGGAGAATGTGACATTTGAGCCAAAACAAGGTACACCTCAGTATGTATTTACCGATTAAGCACATAAACGCCTTTTGCGTAACAAACGAACGATTAACCGAACGGGTCGGGTTATGACCCAGATATCTCGGGGGGCCATCTATAAGTGATATACGTTTAATACAAGCTAAAACATTCGAAATATGGCCTTATTTTGATAGCAAACAAGTTAAACGAAAATATGCTCGTTTAACTACCCGCTATAGATTTAAACGCGAAAGATAGTTACAAACCAAGCATTTGTATCATCCGTTAAGGCAAAAAAGACTTACCAAACACTTACTTGAAATGTTTTAAGCGATCCGTGAAAATATTTTTGATTTTTACAAACATATAGTATGTTTTTATAATTTTACACAAAACTAGCCGAAAAACACTCGTTTTCGCGCTGTTTAACGCACCCGATAAGTTTTTCGCGCCAAAAACCGAACCCGAACTAAATTTGGACCGGGCTTTTCGTATTTGGGCTTGAGAAATCAGAATATTGGGCCAAAACAGCCCAAAGGGGGCCCGTAAGGAATCCCGGCCGCAGCCCACCCCCACCCCCATTCTTTATAAAACTTATTTAGGAAGCTTGTTTATTCATTTTAGTTGATAAAAATTGAGGTCCAAGCAGCTCTAAACCTGAGTTTCCAGAAAACCTTCAAACCTTAAGGTAAGGAGCTCAAATAAGTAGCTTTTATACTTGTTTAAACTCGTTTAATACCATAAAAACATGTCTTGGTTACAAAAAATAATTCCTAACCGTTTAAAGATCCTAAAAATGGTCCATAAACATGTTTTGATCATAAACACGGTAAGGAACCTGTTTTGATAGTTTTTTTGGCCATAAACACGGATTAAAGGGTTGAAATGGCGTTTTTACGGTTCAAAAGTTCGTTTTTGTGCACTAGCCGAAACCCTAAGTTAAGGGCTGTTATGTTGATGAAAAATTTCTTGGTTTGTGATATAGGACTTGTACCTAGCTTACTTAGAAGCACAAGAACTTGAAAACTTGATTGAAAAGTCGGAAACGAGCCAAACCCGCTAAGGTAATGCCGAAACACTCGCTTACGGGTTATTTAGGTTAAGGTTGTGATGTGCAAATTATTAGGACTTGAAATTTTTCAGGAACATCAGAGACAATGTCAATGAGTCCCTGTTCAAATTTGGTAATTTTTCGACCGTCCGAGAATATTTGGCGAATTTATTACCGAATTGGGACGTTTATTTAGGAAAAATAGCTAAAATACTTCAAAAATTATGAAAATTTTCTGGGAACTCAGATTTGATGTATTTTGATCAAATATGAATTTTGGGATCATTTGGAGAAATTTAAAGGTGTTTTGTTTATATGCGTTCGTGTGAATTTTTATAGCCGAATTTGGGCCGAAAAGAATATTGCACGAACTTTTTACATTCTTGAATTGATACAGGTTCATTTGGGACATGATTTGAGCATTCAAGAAATTTTGTGGAATTTTTGGAAATTGTTCGGGGTAAACAGACGATTTTCAGACGAAATATAGCTGATAAAATGAATTTTTATGAATTAATAAATCAGTAAATAAATTCCAGAAATATATTTATAAAAATCTACATATTCTAATTGATAAGTGGTTAAATTTTCATACTTTAATGAATAACGTTTAATTAATTATGCTAATTTGAATATTAAACAAATTCAGTTTTATAAAAACCGGCAAGTTTGCGACTAGCGAATCTGCGGGAATATGAAAACCCCCAGAGTGATCAAAAATCATATTTTTGGACTAATTAAGTAAAAATGAACTTTTCTATGAAAAACCTGGACAATCCGGATGGATTGTGCGCGTTCTTCTTAAATCAAACTGAATAAACGGAAACGGGCCCAGTGGCTAATCCGGGACCCCAGTATGTGATCTTTCTTTATAACTTAATAATTTATTAACCAATACATTTACCCAAGCTTGTTTTCCCATAACCGTTTTCTGAACGCGAAAACGAACAACTTGGCCCAGCTGGGAAAACGGGAATCTGAGCCAAGATTAGTTTTATGTATTAGACATTGATAAACATCACAACCTAAGCCTATCGCCACTTTCTGGGCGTTCCAGCTACACCCAGATTAGTTATACAGCCCAGTTTAGTGTTGAGATTATAATAATATTAAAATATTAATATTATTCTAATATTGATTATAGGAACTACTGATAGCAGACCGAACAAACCACGAGCTGATACAGTATTGATTATCTACTAAACCGTGAGTTTCATGACCCCACTTCTAAACTGTTTTACGAACTTTCGGGGTTAAAAACATGTTTGATTTCATATACACACCTGAAACATGTGATGATGTGAATTATATAAGTGCTAACACATGAAAGTCCCCACTAACACAGTGATTAACTTCGAGCCGGTGGCTTGTGAATAGTACTATTGGTTTGACAAACCAGGCGGGGCCTGCACGGTTGTTGAGACATTATCCCGTTTGCACATGTCCATATTTTTACAAACCAGCTATGTAGTGTTAGACATAGCTACCGGGGCATGTTGTGGGCGAAAAGGGGCCACAGTGGTTGATTGAGCATGGGAAATGGAGGCATGCAGCACGAACAGTCCAGGCTTCACTGTAGCTTAGCATAATTACATCACATACATCATTTACATACATACATACATACTTATTTCATGATTACAAGTATTGACTGGTGATACTCATTACTAATTTCTTGAAACTCGTGAAACTCACCAACTCTAGTAGTTGACCCGTTTTAAACTGCTTTTCTGGTGTACCTAAATCGGAATGATTTGGTGATCTGTTATTTGTCCAAGGTGTGCTGTTAATGCTATGTGAATAGAGGCAAGGATGTTATTAGTAAGAATGTATAGTTAACGAACTAGTTTTGTTTGTATCACCTAGACTGTAAAACAATGATAGAACCAAGAAATGTAATATATTGTAAATTAGTTTGTAATGTTTCTTTATAAACAATGTGTTGATACCAGAGGTGTCTGTTACATTCTCGTTTTACGCTTCCGCATTGTGCTAGTCGGGGTGTGACAATTACTGCATCAGCTTCTTTTAATTTTCTCTAATCTGCCTCCTCTTTGTGTTTTAATTTTATTATGGCTTCTATCACCTCCTGAGGAATTTCCTCCTCCTCTTGATTTATCTTTTCTCCCTCTAGTGCTTCCAATTCTTCATTCATAAGATTGATTGCTGTTTTAACTAATTCAACTTCAGCTACATCCGGATCAACCACATCTTCTTTAAATAGTATATCCTCAGATTGAACTGTATGCTGGGGCAGGGGGTGTAAATCATCATCTGCAAGTGTAACCCCCTTTCATTGAAAATATTCTAAGTAAAGTATGCTCGAAGACTATCATCAAGCATACTGTAAATATCGATTCTACTCGAGCAAGATATATCATGCTCGAGACTCTTACACTTGTATTTTATCTGTCATTCATTATGTAATGATTAGAGAATTCTAGAAAGAATGTTAGGGTCTATAAATACTATCCTGGGTTTCCGTTTAGGGCACGCAACGCACGGAATACGAGAGAAAAAAACATTCCAAGGAATATTCTCTTTGTCTCCTCATACCGCCGCCGCCGTCACGAAACCCTAGACATTCCTTTTTGTTACATTAAATGATATATTAAATGCAGTGAATCTTTGTCTTTGATATTGTGCTTACTGATTATTTATTGTTTCGTTTATGTGTTTATCTCACACCTTCGCTCCCATTCGTTGAATGTCTTGATTCCGCTGAGATATTCAATAGGCCTTTGGGTTCTTAGGTCTGTGTGTTCTTGTCAACCTATTAAGGTGTGCACCAGATCTTTCGGTCCTGACAGGCATCAGGGAATAAGTGCTACCGAATATCTGATGAATGATACTCTCCCCCTCAACTGATGAAATCTCTGCTGTAGAGGGCTCTTGTGGGAACACAGTCTCGGTGACAGTCTCTTCCAGATTCTCTGATGATGGCTAAGTGGTGTCTAAAGATTCAGACGGGTCCACACTTAGCATAGGAGATTCTTGAGTGTGAACAGGAACATCTTCTTCATCATCAACAATAGTAGAAATTCCTCCCCCTGAGTTATCTGAATCGACTACTGGAAACACATTGAATGGCTTGAACAGTTTGTCGTAGTCAAATAACCAGTTAGGCCCCACACAAGAATCTGTCTCATTTTCTTCCAGCCAGCGCACATCATAAGATTCGACGATCTATTTCGATGCCTTGTTGTAAACTCTGTAGGCAGTTCGACCAGCATAACCAACAAAGTAACAATCATTTGCCTTGGCTTCAAACTTCGGAGTTGACTCAAGATTCAATAAGGTGCATGAACAACCGAAGGCTTGAAAATGTGCGACTGTGGGCTTGTGACTATAAACAATTTCATAGGGAGTCTTCATCTGAGATTTGTTGATCAACACTCAATTTTGAACGTAACAGACAGTGTTGATCGCTTCAGCCCAGAAAATTAACGGTAACTTTGAATCACATAACATCATTCTTGCAGCATCAATCAAAGTACGGTTTCATCTTTCAGCAACACTATTTTGCTTCGCAGTACGAGTTGAGCTGTATTGATGAAGAATTCCATTTTCGGCACAAAAATGATTCAGTGTAGAGTTCTTGAACTCTGTGCCGTTATGAAAACGAATTCCCTTGAGCTTCAAGTTCAATTGATTTTCCATAAGCACCACAAACTTGTTGATCAATTCTGCAGTCTCACCTTTATTCGACAAGAAGAACACCGAAGTGAAGCGAGTGTAGTCGTCGGTGATGACCAAACAATGATTACTACGAGATAGACTCAAGATATGAATTGGACCGAACAGGTCCATGTGAACCAACTGAAAGACGCTAGAAATTGTATTAATCAGCTTTGGCTTGTGTACTTTTCAATGATGCTTGCCTAACGCACAAGCCACACACTTCTCGATAGTCACAAAATCTTTAACTAGCAAGCCATGTAAGTCAAATGAGCGAGGAAGGTTATAGCAATATTTTTTTTCACAAAATGGTTCAGGGTTTCGATATTGGCATGACCAAGGCAACGATGCCAAAGCATGGCATTATGTTCCGACAATTTAGAAAACAAACATGTAATTTCGTCAGGAACGTTCTTGTTCATGTCGATCAGGTAGGCATTATCTTTTCTCTAAGATCTGACCAGAACCCACTCCCCTGGTATGATGATTCCAAGTTTCAGAATCAAGCATTCCTTGTTGGTAAATTGAGTAGAAAAACCCTTATCACAAATCCGTGACACGCTAAGCAGACTGTGCTTCAATTCCGGAACATAGTTAACATTTTTGAACTTTAGAACCCAATTACTCACGGTACCCTTTTAGGTAATCTTCCCTTTATCTCCTCCCACAAAGGAAACATATCTACCGTTAAATATTTAAATATCACTCAGCTGGGAAATGTCCCCCGTCATGTGCATGGAACAGCCACTATCAACAAACCAAGGTCTGATAATATTCCTCCATGGCTGTTCCTACACGATGTGTGAGATCAGTTAGTTTTGGGTACCCAGTCCATTGTAGTTCTGGGTAAGCCTGACTTGGTCAACCGTGTTACAGGTTGCCATGACATATCATCATGATTATCAAAAATCAAATCAGAAGACTTTAAGGACTTTGTTACCAGAGACTTGGGCAACCATTTGTATTCGGGTTTGAAAACTTGGTGATTTACACAAGTGGTTGACTTAGTCTTTGGTTTGCGGATAGAAAACTCGGTTAGCTTTTACCTTTTAAGCGTTTTCGGTTTTGAGGCCCACTTCAGTCTTGGAACTGAAATCGAGTTTCCATTCCGCCTTTGAGTCACAATGGCCTTGGTCTGATGAGAACTTGACCTGTCAGCCTTGTTTCTTCTCCAACTACCGTCAGAGAGCCTTGCTTCATAATGCCTTGTTTTGTTAGAATGAAAGTTTTTGTAAGCATTCTGAGGCATGATTCTCTGATGGCGTCTATAATAAGGAATATACGGGAGACGAAAGCAATTTCTGGCAATGTGACCGGGAATGCCACAGTTGAAACAAGTTTGTCTTTTAACATAAAAATCGTTGTGACCTATTCCCGGTCTTGCTCTGTTGTGTGAGCTTGTTTTTCCATCTTTGGACTTAGCATTTGAGCTACCACATTTATCATTGTAAAAACCTGTTTCTCTCACAAATTTAGGTGACAAATGTTTATTACGAGTTTTAAGCTCATCAGATTTATTAAGTGATAGATCACTGCCTTTTGAGGTTTTAGAAAAAGTAGCAAAACAATTGTCTTTGCTCTTAAAAACAGAGCCCACATACACATCAGTAACATCATTATTTAAAACAGGCAAAATTGGCAAATTAAAAGAAGCAGCAGAATCAATGGGTGAGTCATCATCCTCATCGGTCCAATCCTCAACTATTACTTCATCTACACATGAGGTAGGCACATTAGAATCGTTCTCCCTGGAGGTTGATTTAGATGCCGAGTCTGAACCAGCCGTACCCTTTTCAGTTGCAGGTGACTTACCAAATTGCAAAAACTTTTCCTTTTCTTCTTCTTCCTTGGTGAGAGGAAGACTAGTATAATTATCGTTATATAGAGGGGGAACCATGTTATATCCAATACCCACACCCTTATTTTCTTTCCATTTCAATTGATTTCCTATCATTGACTTAACAACAACACTAGAGACATCAAACTTTTTAAAATCGAATTAAGCATTTTCGAATTTATTGGTTAGTTTTGCTATTTCCATCTTCGATGCATCTAACTCAGCGGTTAGTTCAGCAATTTTCTTTCTAGCATCTAGATGGTGACAGCACATTGTGCTAAAATCCGATTGAAGTTTAGAAAAATCTTGTTGTTGTACCTCTATTTTGTCTTTTAAAGCCTTTTCAAGTTTCTTAAGTGTGGAATTTTCATACTTAACACCCTCCATTTCTCTAATTAGGTTGCTATGCGAATTTTATACAAACCTACTTTATCAATGCATGATTGAGAACATAATACAGAACTTACTTAAGAGGATTTGGTGGAGGTGAAGACCATGAAAGCATGCTAAAGATCCCTGACCTACTCCTTAGCTTCGTTCTCCTCTTCTTCAACATCCACCTCAGCAAAATTTGCAACGTGATCACTTATGTTCAGTGCTGCCATCTGATCCTCCTAGGATAAGTTTTAAACCACCAAACCACGCTCACCCACATTCGAACTAGCCACATTCTCTCCTCTTCCACCACTCACAGGAATCATCGCCCTCCCTCTATTCCCTTCCTTAGCCGGATTGGTACACTCACGAGTAAAATGACTCGGCTCATGGCAGTTGTAGCACCTCAAAGATATCTTGTTGAATCCCACCTTCTGGTTCGCAGGTACATTCCTGTTGTTTATGCCTGTCCTTTTGGTGAACATTTTGTCTCTAAAAAGAGCCATGGCGATTTGCCAAGAGATGTCCATCTCCTAGACATCATCAGGATGTATTTGATCCAGCTCAGCGGCCACAATGGTTTGTACCAGGTCTCCAGCAAGAAAGGCATTATAGCAGTTCATAAAACCTGCCATTATAGCGATGTTCTCTTATGTCTCCTTAGAAATAATAGGAATCTGAACGGGAGACTGGCTGGAGGTAGCCATAGGACTTTGTGATTTCGGTATAGGAGCAGGTTGTGAAAGAAAATAGGAGCAGCTGGCGTAGATTGTGGAGTGGGTTGACTCTGTGATAACTTAAACATGGAGAAGGTCTGCTGAGACCGCTGCAATTGAGCTGGCTGACTCTGTGACGACCTGAACAATGAGAAACTGTCTTGTGAGACTAAAGCATTGTTGGAGGCAATGCTATAACCAATAGTATTGTAGGTATTCGCATGATTGATTGCACGCTGCTTGTCGTCCATATCACAAGCCTTGATAATAGCCATCACCTCATAGAGTGTCAACCTAGCCAGATCCTTGGTCTTCTTAATAACTGCCACATTCAGATCCCAGTTCTGTGGCAGTGAGTTCACTAGCTTGTTGTTAATCTCAGCAGAAGTGAGGCTTATATTGGCCAATCTCATCTCAGACATAGTTAAACATGTTGAATTGCTGTCTTAGGAGATCCTGCCTACTCCTCCTCATGTCTTGATTTCCCTCAAACACCTCAATAAGAGCCTCCCAAAGTGCTTTAGCATAATCCAATTCTCTAAAACCCAAGGCAATTTCAGGTGAGAGTGCCATGGTGAAAGTGGCCAGAGCCTTCTCATCCTGCTCAACTTTGTCAAAATCAGCATCTGTATACGGCTCAACTGGCTTCGTCTCCACTTCATCAGATCCTTCTCTCTGATACATAATAACCTAAGGACCTCTAACTATGCTCCTCCATAATTTTGCATCCTTGCCTTCACATATTTATCAAACCTGAACTTCCACTTAGTAAACCCGTCCGAAGTCAGTAGACGGGGCACGCGAGTGGTAGTTCCCATGATGGAGTCGAGTTCTTGATGAAGAGTGGCATTGGATTACGTACTAACAACAGATTGATCCATAATATCCTTATCCGAGAACTTGGAAGAAATACCGAAAACACCAAACGTCTTCCGAAAACACAGAAAGTTGACTGAAAGTGTCGAAATCAACCGGAGAACGTAAAAATCCTCCCGAAAACCTTGATATCTTCCCGAAAGCCTTAAAATCTTCCCGAATACCCTAAATTTTAACCGAGAACCTTGAGATCTTCCCGAAAGCCATGAAATCAACACGAAACCGAAAAAGATTCACCGAGAACTAAGAGTAGTTCAAGATATGGTAATCTTAGAATGTTTAACTAAATCCTGAGAATGATGGGATTCAAATTAAACACGAGATTTACCAAAATCTATCCCAAACCAAACTCCTCACCAGCCGAAGGACACGAAGAACAGTTCTTCAAGATCCAGAAAACTTCAACCAAACACACACCCATAAATCTTTATAGAATCCTTGATATCACCAATAACCGAGCCTAGAATAGGTCTATAGGCTCTGATACCAATTGTAAGTCCCGAGAAAAGATCTTTCAATGTGATATCAAATAACTCAATGATTAGGCGGAAACTAATCACCAAGCCGATTCTATGAAACCAACACAAACACAAACAAACACAAAAGATAAGCTTCAAAACACACGTATATTGATACGTCGGGTGCTTAAGCCCTTAACAAACTTACACGGGTGAAAGATTAACTTGAACGAAGAACCCTACAATAGTAAACACATATCCTATATATAGACAATCAACTAGGCCCAAAACCAACTAAAGCCCACCGAGATCAAATGATCTCGGTTTACATACAAAAACCTAACTAAGCCCACTACTACAAAGCACAAACCACAAACTATGACCCAACACATCCACCATAAGTCACTCAATAATTCATATTCCATTCCTGAGCCATTATCACAACAAAAACTTTAGTCCTAGTCTTTATGCAACCAGTGGTTAATGGATGGAGATATAAGTAGCTTGCAAGCTTATTACGTTGTGTTCATACATGGTATTGAGGGCAGAGATATACTAGCACATTTTATGCTGGTCCAGGTATTAAACCAAGAGGATTGATATATTTGTGAGGGGTGTGATCATGTGTGTCTTAACCGGAAACAAAGTAAACTAGTTTGGGCAGTTCCATTATTTTAAACGTATCAGTAAAATTTGTTTGTTGAGTTGTCAATCTTGACAGTATAAGTTGTGGGAATCTGGTATGACCATATGCCTTAATAACATTAATGATTATAATTGATATACCTATGATAGAGGTGGATGTGTTGAAAAAGAGTTTGCTTGAAGGCAAGCAAATGATAAGTGTGGGGATGTGATGGTCGGATGTATTTCATGTATTTAAATAGCATATGTTATAGCTTTTATTTAGTTTTTAGTTAAGATTTTGATACTTCAACTACGTTTCTATATGTTGTAGATTTCAAGACAACAAGTCATACAAGTTGATTCTCTTTACATATGATGAAAGGAGTTTATTGGTGGAATTAAAAAGTTAATCAACAAAAGTTATGAAATGGAGAAAATGATGCGTAAGATTTAATATTTTTTTACTCCAAATGCATTATATGGCATATGGGCTGGAAGAACAAGGAAGAACAAGAAGTGAAATGCTACAACAAATTTTCAAGGGTAAGCCCACAAGGTAAAAAGAAACACAGCAAACTTAAATCACAAAGACAACTATTTGGAAAGGTGGACAAGAATTATTATTTTTTTTACTCCAAATAATTTGGAGTTACAATAAAAGAAAGTAACGCAAGGCAATATATTATTACAATTATAATCTTTGACCAAAGGTACAAGAAAATATCTTATAAAATGGAGAAAATCTTTGTAGGGAGGACGTAACAGAGATGCACGGTAGGAAGGAAGGAAGGCAGCATAGGAGAATTTTTGAAGGCCCAACATCATTAGTGGTTATTACTTGACATCCAATTGAATATTTCAAAACAAAATTAAAGATGGTCTCTACAACCACGAGCGGCTAATCCACCCGTAACCCTTACCGAGTGTAGGTAAGTTTTAAAGTTTTTTTTTTCACATCTATGAATTGAGATAATATGTTAAGTAATCGTTTGGTTTGAACATGAATTGTGTGACTTTTCATTATTATGAACTTATATTGTTAAGGATTTTTTGATAATTGCTAGTGTTCATGATCTGTGTTAGGGATAATTAATGTTTTTAATATATTTTGCATATACTTGTCCAAGATTCTTTGTGTGAAGGTTTTCTTGAACCATTAACCTAGGATTGACAAGTATTGATGCTTTTTGTTGTGAAATTATTTATTGAACCTAAATAAGGATTGTGATTACATTAGCTCGTTTTATAGTGTGTTACGCAAATTTCTTATAGAACTTGAAATATAAGTATGATCCGTTTCATTGATATAATCAATTTTTACAACTCAAGTATATTTCTTGCAAATTGTTACTTGTTTTCATCAAAACTTAGAAAAATAGTTATTTCAGATCTAAATCATATGTGGCCTATACGACTACTCAAAAGAGCCTTATAATTAATAATCGATTAATTTAGATCACCGATCATAAACTCTTCGTGGTTTGACACCCTCCCCCTAACTAATTTACTGTGATTAGAAACACACTCTTCTTTATCTTTGGCCGGTTCGACGACGACCGGTCATCTGCTTGCCGCTAGAAATCGCCAAAAGTATTAAGATGGTAGGCGATGACAACCCTTGGAATTTGAAGTCGGCGACCTTGTCCTTCTCATTGTTTCACCTTGGAAAGGAGTATTCCATTTTGGTATGAAAGGTAAGCTAGCACCTGTTTTGTTGGTCCATTTAAGATACTTGATCGAATCAAAGATGTCGCGTATCGACTCGAGCTTCAAAGCATCCATCCCGTGTTCCATTCCTCAAACCTTCATAATGTTTTAGCAGACGAAAACCTTCATATCCCTCTTGACGAAGTGCGAATCGATAAAATAAGAGGCTGGTGGAGATAATGGATCGAAAGGATAAGGAAACCAAGCGTAGCCGAATCCGTTTGGTCAAATTTCGTGGGGAATTTTAGTGCGGTGCATAATTCACTTGGGAGCGTGAACACCAAATGAAGTCTAAATACCCGCATCTCTTTGCTACGGATGTGAACTCCTAATTTCGGGAGGAAATTTCCTAAAAGTTAGGAATGATTTTCGTATTTGTATTTGAATTCGTTTGCTCGCTTCGTTTTGTAATTCAGATCTTTGTTCATTAATAAAGTGAAGTATTTATTGAGTATTTATGTTTGTGATGTGTTGGAATGCTATTCAAGTGTTGAGAAGTCAAATTTGATGTATTTTGAACTATTATTGCATTTAAAATGCCAAAGCTCAACAATTCAGATTTCTAAGCGCGTCGTGTAGCGCGACGAACCTAGGGTTCGTCAGAAAATTTATTTGGGTCGCGCTACGGGATCACTTGCTCACGAATCTGTCGCGATACGCAACGGAAGTGGAGATCAGTTAAACCTGGTTATTTCACGACAAGCATCATTCTTCACTGATATCTCACCTTTTGACTCGTTTTAGATGTTATGACTTATACCTGGACTTTATTACAACTTGTGTGCATAATTCATTGTCATCAATTTCTCACGAAAAATAATTATTGAGTCAAAATCTATGATTTTAAGCCTTATTACTAGCTATCAAATTATCTCACTCTAACCTTGAGCCTATATAAAGTTCACTCATTATCTGATTTCCTTTCCCACAACCAATTTGCACTCAAAATCATCCAAGCTTATCAATTGCTCTCAATTCTCATGTTTGACTTTCAAAAGTTAGCTACTCAAGAACTATTATTTTCGTAATCAGCTCGCTTATGTTCGTTTTATGAAATTTATGTTTAAAAGTCATCTTTTATTTCTTTTTACAAACTAATATTCATGAACAAAAACTTCTATCATACTACTTCATTTCTATCAACCAAATAATGTTAGGCACAAACCCGACTCGAAAACCGGGTTCGTGTCCGACCAAAAACGAACCACTCATTTAAGTTAGTTTTGTTAATTATTTTCCGATTGGAACAAACCAGACTCAACTAAATTAACTAATAATTATTATAATCTATTCATTTTTTAAAACTAGAAATAAATTAACTTAAAAGTCTAATAACCAAAACTTTTTTTTAAAAATCCAAAATGCTTTTCGTTAAAAATTGTTTCGTCATAAGTCTAAAGCCCTTGCCAAATTATTTTCTTTATTCAACCTTCTTTTAATCCTAACTATTTATTTATCTAGGGTCGTTTGTTGAACCGAACTTTGTCGGTTCACTCGCTTAAAGGCACTTTCTCTTATTTACCCATTCTCTCTTACTTTACAAGTGAGTTTCTCATAAATCCTTTTTAGCATTTTACATAAGTTTGGGGTCTAGCATGACACACGTTTATCTCTCGTTAGTTATGCGCTTGTTTACAAACTGATTAACATTTATCGTTCGTGTTAATATTATTCTCGCATATTGTTTATGAATATACGTGAACTTGCTTGCAACCTGTTTACTTTTTTTTGTGAAGGTTACGCAAATGCAAACGCAAACGCATACACATAGTGGGAGGGCCCAACGGAACATACCTACGCCATCAAACGTTACGACTTTGGTTGTTTCATTTAGTGGTCTCATTTGCCCTAATACTAGGGCTTTGACTAATGAAACAGGAGGACGACACTAGTTGAATTCATTTACTTTATGTTGAATAGTTATTGTATGACGATCGTTGAATCACGCATATATATATATACATATATATATGTATTTATACGCAAAAACTTATGAAAACTTACTAACATAGTTGTTGACAAATGTATTATTTTAAACGTGCTGCAGGTTAATATGATGAACTGTCAGGACAAGAAAACTAGTTCTACCTTAGGTTATTGACAAGATAATATTTGTTTTCCTTTTCAATGTAATGTTTTTTTCTTCTTATCAAAAAATTTGTGTACTTGCGAAGTTCATGAAATATAATAATTATATTGTCACCATTAATAGTGTTACGAGCTTATGAGTGATTTGTACATTGCACCCGCGTGTATTCCACCTATGAGTGATCTGTACATTCAGATGCCTTAGTTACCGAAAGTAGGGGAAAAGCCATAGAAGAGGCCCAAGTAATAGAGCAAAACACTGTAGTAAGTCTAAAAGAAAATTTTCTGATTTTGAGTGCCATCATTGTGGTAGAAAAGGTCACACAATAAAATATTTCAATCTATTGATAAAAGAGACCAAGAAGGCTAATTACGACAATAAAAGAACAACAAGAAGAAAGATAATGGTGATGAAGGTAGTTTTGAAACTAATACGGCCATCGAAAAGTTTCATATTTGTTGTGATTATGATAGGGTGAACATTGCATGCAATGATTCAAGTTGGGTTGTTGGCAGTGGTGTTACTTGCCATGTGACATTTATTTACCTTAAACTCCTGGTGATTTTTGGAATGTCAAGATGGGTAATAACAGGCTATCAAAAATCATTGGTGTTGGGGATGTTTGCTTGAAGTTTGATAACGGAATGGAGTTGGTTTTACACAATGTAAAACATGCTCTAGATATTAGACTTAAATTGATCTCCGCAAGCAAATTAGATGATGATGGTTTCCATAGTATATTTGTTGGTGAAATTTGGAAACTCACTCGTGGTTCGTTGATTGTGGAAAGAGGTAAAAGAACTTCAAAGTTATACATGGCACTGTTGGAATCGGTCTACCCAAGACACATATTATAATTGATGTGGCTAGTACGTTATGATCCAAGTCGGGTCATACCCAATAACAAACTAGACAAACACCAATTATATTTGTTTATATATGATATGATCATAAGTAAATAAATATTGACACTTATGTTATTTGGAAAAGGGTTTCTAAATACAATGTACTTGTGAAATGAATAAATCATATGGATGATTTATATTTTGAGAGAGAACATTCCATAGTGTTATTTAAGATGATTAAATAACAATATCTGAAAATGGTTACCTAGCATGTTGCCTATATGTTGTGTTACACTTATAAGTAACAAGTTTTATAACACAAATATATAAATGGAAGGTTTAAATAATAATAATAATAATAATAATAATAATAATAATAATAATAATAATAATAATAATAACAACAAGGAAGGAATCTCTTTCTCTCTTATTATTTTATTGTTATTTCAAATGTTAGTGGAGACAAGCAAGGTTTTTAATTGGTGCCAGTGGTGGTGCCAAAAGATACACACCTACTTCCTCTTTCACTCTCATTTTTTTTGTAAGTAACAAAAAAGTTTTATACTCTCTCTCTTTTCTCTCTAATTTTCGGCCAAGAGGAGGAGCCAAGGGAGGAAGAAAATTTTTGAGTGCAAATCCTAGCTACAAGGTGTTTGCTTGAAGGCTTGAAGGGTATACAAGCCTGAGGAACTCCTATCTTGAAGTTCTAGCCTACCATTCATCATCCCTTTCACATTTCCTTGGTTTTGAAATGTAGTCTTAACATGCATGGACTTATAGTGACATGCATGTGTTTGATAGTATGTATTTCGTATTTGGATACGGGTTTGGGTTTTGCATGTATTAAATTGGTTTTATACACTATAAACTAACAAGATTTAAAACATTTATCCGCTGCGTTTTTGGTAAAAGTAAGGTTTTATCACTTTGATAATCTTGTTAAAACCCAACAATAGCACCAAGAGCCGCTTATACGAATGCATGCTTCATTAGACCCAAAAATTTTTGGGTTTATGGTGGGTTTACCATATGGCCAAATGTTTTTGGGGTTTTGGTTTCCCCATGGTTTTTCAAGGTTATACTTTACATGCATGTGGTAATCTTGAAAAACTAGGTCATTTGGATGATTGTTTACTTTGTTTAGACAAAACCCGAAACTTTTGGTTTGGTTAAGGTTGGGCCAAAAGTTTTGAGGGAAAGGGGAACCATTTTTTGGTTTTGGATTATTGCATATTTGGATGTGTAATAGATGTTCATAACCTAGCCATGGCCTTATGTTTGGTTGTATGATTGTGTTGTGGTTGATAATTTATTAGATGTGGTTGATATTTTATAATCTATTTATTCATTCATTTGGTTTGTAATAATAAATAGGTTAGATGTATTTCTTTTACTAGAAAAATGTATTAGGATATATTTTGTAAAAGAAGATGCAAGGAAGGAAACCCAAGTAAAAGATGGAAATCACAACACGGAGTGAACACTTGGAGCATTTGGATGCGGGATCAAGTGGGAGTTCACCGACACAAGTTCATGTTCTTATGGGTCCTTTAGGAGAGACCTTTTTGACACAGTTGTCTTCGGTCAACAAGTGTAGTCAACATTAGGAGGCTATGGTTATGAACTTGTGGTTGTATGTTTTATTCTTGCATGGTTGATTTATTTTGTTTGTGTTATTGCAATATGGTTTGCTAACTACTTAAAATCAACAACTAGCATAAAATTGGTTCCTTAGAAATCGTTAGGTAATAAAAATTGGTTTTATTAATGTCTATTGATTTCTTAATAAAATGGGTTTTATTAATAGGAACTTTGAAAATGGGTTTTTCAACTAAGTACCATACATTTGAATGCATGCAAATGTAAGGTACATTAATTGTTTTCCAATCTAGAATTTAGAAAACGAAAATCCCTTTTATAAAATAAGTCAAACACCATCCCTTTATACAAAACTCGAATCACTTGGGAACTCGATATGGGATAAAGGTCACCTAACCATGTTGGAGGAAACTTGGGAGTTTGAGGTGGGTTTACCATATACGTGGGATAAAGGTCACCTAACCACTGGTATATGTAAACTCTCATGTGTGTATAAGTAGGATGACTTAAATTGGAAACCATGTGAATACGGTCACCGAAGCATGGTGTATAATGGTGTTGATGGGATTAAACATGCTAACTAAACATAAGATGTTTAACCGATCCCATAAAACTAGAAGTTGCAAAGGGTTGCAATCGTTAAGCGTTGACTACCTTGTTAATTTAAATAGTATGATAAAGGTCACTTAACTACTATTTGAATGTAACGTTGGGTTCTAGATTTTAATCATTAATTATCTTGGAGACATAAAGGGTATTAAAGATTAAAACAATTGATATAGAAAATACTAAAATTGAGCTTTGTTATGTTTGTAGATGGCCGCAATCAATAATCCACCTAACGTTATTATGCCACCCGTAAATAACCTATCACTAAGATATATTCTCGATAAGGATCGTCTAAACTATACCAACTTTATGGATTGGTATCGTAACTTGAGAATCGTTCTCAAGCAAGAAAAGAAATACTACGTAATAGACGAACCTATTCCTGATGAACCTAGTGTTGACGATGCCGAAAACTATAACAATTGGGTAAAGCACAATGAGTATTCGATGCAAGTTTCTTGCCTCATGTTGGGAACTACCAATCCGTTTCCTCCTATGTACTTAAGATGAAAAGCCACATTGATCGTCTCGAGCGCCTTAATTGTCACGTCTCAAACGAGTTAGCCACGGATTTGATCCTAAATGGGCTAACCAAGAAATTTGAGACTTTTGTTATGAATTATAACATGAATGGGTGGGACAAGAGCATTGGTGAACTTCATGCAATGTTCAAGACGGCCGAGACGGGAATGGGTAAAAAGGTTTTACCCGTTCTCACGATCAATGAGGGAGGCAATAGGAAGAGGCATCACCCAGAACCTAACGCAAAGGTTGCCAAAGGTAAGGGACAAGTCATGGCTAAGTTCAAGGGAAAGGCGAAAGCGGGACCACCCAAACCGAAGGAAAAGAAGCCAAAGGTTTGCGCCGAGGTTCCTTGTTTTGGAAGTGGGGAGAACCACGGGTACAACCTATCTTAAAGAGTTGAAAGCTAAGAGGGATGCGGGGTAAACCTCGGGTACAACTTTCATGATTCATGTTGATCTTAATATTATTTCCTCTAACCCATGGGTATTGGATACCGGATGTGGAACTCATATTTGCAATTTGTTGCAGGGGTTCAAAGGAAATGAAGGATTCAAGAAGGGAGATATTACTCTCTTCATGGGCAACAGAGCAAAGGTTGTTGTCGAAGCCCGAGGGAACTACATTTTGAAGCTTCCAAATGGTTTGGAAGTTATTTTAAATAATGTTTTGTATGCTCCTAGTTTGACTACGAATATTATCTCCGTTTCCTTGTTAAGACAATATGGTTATGATTTTAAGTTTATGGATGATTGTATTTATGTTTTCATGAATGATGTATTTTATTTTAAAGCAATACCATCTAATGGCATTTATGAATTGGTTCATAATAACACATCTTATGATAACATGTTATATCAATCAAGCACCAAAGGACTCAAAATGGATTTGAGTAAAACTTATCTTTGGCATGTTCGCCTTGGTCATATAAACAAAGATCGCATACATACACTTCAAAAGAATGGTCTTTTGGAATCAAGTGAAGGTGATTCATTTGATAAATGCGAGTCTTGTATGTTAGGAAAGATGACCGAGGACCCCTTTAGTGGGACAAACGAAGAGGCAAAAGACTTATTAGGTATCATACATTTGGATGTAAGTGGTCCTTTTAAGGTAATGACAAGGAATGGTGAAAGATACTTCATTACCTTTATTTACGACTATAGTCGTTATGGGTATGTGTACTTGTTAAGACACAAAGATGAAGCTTTTGAAATGTTCAAAATCTTCCAAAATGATGTACAAAATCAACTCGATATAACCATCAAAGTACTTCGTTCGGATAGAGGAGGAGAATACCTAAGTGACGCTTTCCAAGATCATTTTAGGAGTTTTGGGATCATCTCACAACTTACTCCACCCGAAACACCACAACACAATGGTGTATCCGAAAGGAGGAATCGAACTCTATTGGATATGGTTCGATCTATGATGGCTAGAAGCACATTGCCTCTATCATTTTAGGGTTTCGCTTTGCTCTCCAAGGCCCGTATTCTATATATGGCCCCAACCAAGAAAGTGGACAAGACACCTTTTGAAATATTGAATGGAAGGGCTCCATCATTATCATATTTAAAGGTATGGGGTTGTGAGGCTTATGTCAAGAACAACACCCAAAACAAACTTGAAAGTCGATCCACTAAGTGTATCTTTGTAGGATATCCCAAAGATTCTATGGGATATTATTTCTACAACCCAACCGAGCAAAAGGTGTTCATTGCTCAAAAGGCCGAGTTCTTGGAAACTAAGTTCCTTATGGAAGGTACTAGTAGAACGGTGGAACTCGAGGAGGATCGAGAACCACAAGCCGATACACGTTTGGTTGATACTAGCAATCATCAAGAGGTTGTAGAGAATGATCAAATGGTTGATCAAAACACACAAAACGTTCGCAAATCCGGTAGAATTAGTCATCCACCCGAAAGATATGGTTTTTCATGGATGGATGCTATGTGGTGCAATGTCACAATCCGATTGTGAAAAATGGCTTGAAGCCATGAATGTTGAGATGCAATCCATGCATGATAACCAAGTATTGGATTTGGTTGTACCATCTATTAATTCCAAACCGGTTGGAAGTAAATGGGTTTTCAAGAAGAAAACCGATATGCATGGAAACTTGGATACTTATAAAGCAAGACTTGTAGCAAAAGGTTTCACTCAAACTCAAGGGGTTGACTATGAAGAAACTTTTTCTCCCGTAGCAATGCTAAAGTCTATTAGGATATTGTTTGCCATAGCCGCACATTATGACTATGAGATATGGCAAATGGATGTCAAAACCGCTTTTCTAAATGGGCATTTTGAGGAAGATGTCTATATGGTTCACCCCGAAGGTTTTGTCGATCCACAACATCCTCACAAAGTATGCAAGTTAAAGAAATCAATCTATGGATTGAAACAAGCATCTAGAAGTTGGAATCACCGTTTTGTTGAAGAAGTTAAGAAATTTGGATTCATAAAAAATGGTGATGAAGCTTGTGTGTATAAAAAAGCTAGTGGGAGCATCATTGCCTTCTTAGTATTGTATGTTGATGACATACTACTATTTGTGAATGACATTCCAATCATGGAAGGTGTAAAAGCATGGCTTGTAAGTTGTTTTTCCATCAAAGATCTTGGTGAAGCCGCCTATATTTTGGGAATAAAGATCTATAGGGATAGATCAAGGCGGTTGATAGGTTTAAATCAAAGTGCATACATTGACAAAATCTTGAAAAGGTTCAAGATGAAGAACTCTAAGAGAGGTTTGGTACCTATTCAAAGAGGAACGATATTGAGTACATCTCAATGTCCAAGCTCAAAGGATGAGCAAGAGAAAATGAATGGAATCACATACGCATCGGCTATTGGATCCATCATGTATGCAATGGTATGCACTAGACCGGATGTGTCATGCGCTTTAAGCATGACAAGTAGATTCCAACATAATCCGGGAAGTAGCCATTAGATGGCGGTTAAGAGTATATTGAAATACCTTAGAAGGACTAAGGACATGTTTCTAATATACGGGTCGGGTGAGGAGGAAATCGTTGTAAAGGGTTATACGGATGCGAGTTTGCAAACCGATCGAGATGATTCTCGATCACCATCGGGATATGTTTTCATTATGAATGGTGGGGCAGTCTCTTGGAAAAGCTCGAAACAAGATGTGGTAGCTTTGTCCACCACAGAATCGGAATACATCGCCGCCTCATTGGCAGCTCAAGAAGCTGCATGGATTAGGAAATTCATTGCCGACCTAGGGGTGGTCCGTACCATTCAGGACCCTCTAGAAATCTTTTGTGACAACGAGGGTGCGATTGCTCAAATCAAGGAACCTCGTGCACATCAAAAGACGAGGCACATTGAGCGGAGGTTCAACTACATAAGGGATGAAGTTGAAAAGGGAAAGATATGTATTCACAAAGTTCATACCGATCAAAACATTGCGGATCCACTCACGAAGCTCCTTGAAGGGCCAAAGCATGAAGGTCACACTTGTGCCTTAGGACTTCGATATTCTAGTGATTGGATATGATCGAATTTTGTATTTGGATATCAGAACAATTGTTATTTTGACTCATTCATATGATTATGGTTTATGATTATGACATTTTGAGTTATGTTCCATTTTAGCATGTTTAAATCCATGAATAAGTTACTTATTCTAAATGTCAGTAGTTGCCATATTTGTGGGAGCAAATATGAAGGTAAGAGTATTATGAACGTGGATTGGCGGATATTAAGAAGGTATGAATATAGAGCAAGGGTTGCTGCCAAGGTTTATAGATATTTATGGGATATAAATATTGGACTGACCCGCTCTCAAATGTTACTACATGGAATCTTTGTGATTGATCATAAGTAATTTAAGGAAAGGCGAATATCATATTATCCTCCGACCTGAGATACATATTGGGTCTTGATATTCACCAAGTATTATTCTTTGAGTTAGTTCTTCGCTGCTCTGAAACATGATGGTACATAAGTCTAAGATCAGGTATGGTACTAGGTGATTGTGAAAGACGTATGTAGTCAAAAGGGGTTTTGTCCTTTTTTTCGTTGAGAGTAAGATGTCTAAGGCTTGCTAAGTTAAATCAACAGTGAATGATCACTCTATGTCTTTGGATTTAACATGACATCTGAGGCAAAAGGATAAATGATAGATTCACCTAAATCATTTCAAGTAAGGGACTTGAAGGGTATGATGTTATTGAATGGCACTTCGTCATGCGTATTAGGGGTAGTAAACCTTTGTTAGGCGGTATTTGCTACTTGCATCAATCTTCTATGTATCTTGTGCAAGTGGGATATTGTTGGACTCGGTCGAAAACCAAGGAAATGCACTTCGTTTCAAAACCGAAGTGACATGCATGTTTTAAAAACGAAGATTGACGCAAGTAGCAAATACCGCCTAACTACGGTTTACTACCCCTAATACGCATGACGAAGTGCCATTCAATAACATCATCCCCTTCAAGTCCCTTACTTGAAATGATTTAGGTGAATCTATCATTTATCCTTTCGCCTCAGATGTCATGTCAAATCCAGAGACATAGGGTGATCATTCTCTGTTGATTTAACTTAGCAGGCCTTAGACATCTTACTCTCAACGAATAAGAGGGACAAATCCCCTTTTGACTACATACGTCTTTCCCAATCACCTAGTACCATACCTGATCTTAGACTTATGTTCCGTCATGTTTCAAAGCAGCGAAGAACTAAGTCAAAGCATAATACTTGGTGAATATCAAGACCCAATATGTATTTCAGGTCGGAGGATACTATGATATTCGCCTTTCCTCAAATTTACTTATGATCAATCACCAAGATTCCATGTAGTAAAATTTGAGAGCGGGTCAGTCTAATATTTATATCCCATAAATATCTATGAACCTTGGCAGCAAACCTTGCTCTATATTCATACCTTATGATATCCACCAATCCAAGTTCATAATAGTTTTACCTTCATATTTGCTCCCACAAATATGAGCGACTACGGACATTTAGAATAAGTAACTTATTCATGGATCATGCTAAAATGGAACATAACTCAAAATGTCATAATAATAAACCATAATCATATGAATGAGTCAAAATAACAATTGTTCTGATATCCAAATACAAAATTCGATCATATCCGATCACTAGAATATCGAATTCCTAAAGCACAAGTGTGACCTTCATGCTTTGGCCTTTCAAGTAGCTTCGTGAGTGGGTCTGCAATGTTTTGATCGGTGTGAACTTTGCGAATACATATCTTTGCCTTTTCAACTTCATCCCTTATGTAGTTGAACCTCCACTCAATATGCCTCGTCTTTTGATGTGCACGAGGTTCCTTGATTTGAGCAATCGCACCCTCGTTGTCAAAAAAGATTTCTAGAGGGTCCTGAATGGTACGGACCACCCCTAGGTCGGCAATGAATTTCCTAATCCATGCAGCTTCTTGAGCTACCAATGAGGCGGCGATGTATTCCGATTCTATGGTGGACAAAGATACCACATCTTGTTTCGAGCTCTTCCAAGAGACTGCCCCGCCATTCATAATGAAAACATATCCCGATTGTGATCGAGAATCATCTCGATCGGTTTGGAAACTCGCATCCGTGTAACCCTTTACAATGATTTCCTCATCACCCGACCTGTATATTAGAAACATGTCCTTAATCCTTCTAAGGTATTTCAATATACTCTTAACCGCCATCCAATGGCTACTTCCCGGATTATGTTGGAATCTACTTGTCATGCTTAAAGCGCATGACACATCCGGTCTAGTGCATACCATTGCGTACATGATGGATCCAATAGACGATGCGTATGGGATTCCATTCATTTTCTCTTGCTCATCCTTTGAGCTTGGACATTGAGATGTACTCAATATCATTCCTCTTTGAATAGGTACCAAACCTCTCTTAGAGTTCTCCATCTTGAACCTTTACAAGATTTTGTCAATGTATGCACTTTGATTTAAACCTATCAACCGCCTTGATCTATCCCTATAGGTCTTTATTCCCAAAATGTAGGCGGCTTCACCAAGATCTTTGATGGAAAAACAACTTCCAAGCCATGCTTTTACACCTTCCATGATTGGAATGTCATTCACAAATAGTAGTATGTCATCAACATACAATACTAAGAAGGCAATGATGCTCCCACTAGCTTTCTTATACACACAATCTTCATCACCATTTTTTATGAATCCAAATTTCTTAACTTCTTCACCAAAACGGTGATTCCAACTTCTAGATGCTTGTTTCATTCCATAGATAGATTTCTTTAACTTGCATACTTTGTTAGGATGTTGTGGATCGACAAAAACTTCAGGTTGAACCGTACAGACATCTTCCTCAAGATGCCCATTTAGAAAAGCGGTTTTGACATCCATTTGCCATATCTCATAGTCATAATGTGCAGATATGGCAAACAATATCCTAATAGTCTTTAGCATTGCTACGGGATAAAAAGTTTCATCATAGTCAACCCCTTGAGTTTGAGTGAAACCTTTTGCTACAAGTCTTGCTTTATATGTATCCATGCATATCGGTTTTCTTCTTGAAAACCCATTTACTTCTAACCGGTTTAGAATTAAGAGGTGGTACAACCAAATCCCATACTTGGTTGTCATGCATGGATTGCATCTCAACGTTCATGGCTTCAAGCCATTTGTCACAATCGGATTGTGACATTGCATCACGGTATGTGGTGGGTTCATCCGAATCTACCACATAGCATCCATCCATGAAAAATCCATATCTTTTGGGTGGATGACTAATTCTACCGGATTTGCGAACGTTTTGTATGTTTTGATCAACCATTTGATCATTCTCAAAAACCTCTTGATGATTGCTAGTATCAACCAAATGTGTATCGGCTTGTGGTTCTCAATCCTCCTCGAGTTCCACCGTTCTACTAGAACCTTCCATAAGGAACTTAGTTTCCAAGAACTCGGCCTTTCTAGCAACGAACACCTTTTGCTCGGTTAGGTTGTAGAAATAATATCCCATAGAATCTTTGGGATATCCTACAAAGATACACTTAGTGGATCGACTTTCAAGTTTGTTTTGGGTGTTGTTCTTGACATAAGCCTCACAACCCCATACCTTTAAATGTGATAATGATGGAGCCCTTCCATTCCATATTTCAAAAGGTGTCTTGTCCACTTTCTTGGTTGGGGCCATATTTAGAATACGGGCCTTGGAGAGCAAAGCGAAACCCCAAAATGATAGAGGCAATGTGCTTCTAGCCATCATAGATCGAACCATATCCAATAGAGTTAGTTCCTCCTTTCGGATACACCATTGTGTTGTGGTGTTCTGGGTGGAAGATGATCTTGGAAAGCATCACTTAGGTATTCTCCTCCTCTATCCGAACGAAGTACTTTGACGGTTTTATCGAGTTGATTTTGTACTTCATTTTGGAAGATTTTGAACATTTCAAAAGCTTCATCTTTGTGTCTTAACAAGTACACATACCCATAACGACTATAGTCGTAAATAAAGGTAATGAAGTATCTTTCACCATTCCTTGTCATTGCCTTAAAAGGACCACATATATCCAAATGTATGATACCTAATAAGTCTTTTACCCCTTCGTTTGTCCCACTAAAGGGGTCCTCGGTCATCTTTCCTAACATACAAGACTCTCATTTATCAAATGAATCACCTTCACTTGATTCCAAAAGACCATTCTTTTGAAGTGTATGTATGCGATCTTTGTTTATATGACCAAGGCGACAATGCTAAAGATAAGTTTTACTCAAATCCATTTTGAGTCTTTTGGTGCTTGATTGGTATAACATGTTATCATAAGATGTGTTATTATGAACCAATTCATAAATGCCATTAGATGGAATTGCTTTAAATTAAATACATCATTCATGAAAACATAAATACAATCACCATAAACTTAAAATCATAACCATATTGTCTTAACAAGGAAACGGAGATAACATTCCTAGTCAAACTAGGAGCATACAAAACATTATTTAAAATAACTTCCAAACCATTTGGATGCTTCAAAATGTAGTCCCCTTGGGCTTCGACAACAACCTTTGCTCCGTTGCCCATGAAGAGACTAATATCTCCCTTCTTGAATCCTTCATTTCCTTTGAACCCCTGCAACAAATTGCAAATATGAGTTCCTCATCCGGTATCCAATACCCATGTGTTAGAGGAAATAATATTAAGATCAACATGAATCATGAAAGTTGTACCCGAGGTTTGCCCCGCATCCCTCTTAGCTTTCAACTCTTTTAGATAGGTTGGAAAATTCCTCATCAAATGCCCTATCTCCCCACATCCAAAGCACGGATCCTCCGTGCAAACCTTTGGCTTCTTTTCTTTTGGTTTGGGTGGTCCCGCTTTCTCCTTTCCCTTAAACTTAGCCATGACTTGTCCCTTACCTTTGGCAACCTTTGCCTTAGGTTCTGGGTGATGCCTCTTCCTATTACCGCCGTCATTGATTGTTAGAACGGGTAAAACCTTTTTACCCATTCCCGTCTCGGCCGTCTTGAGCATTGCGTGAAGCTCACCAATGCTCTTGTCCCACCCATTCATGTTATAATTCATAACAAAAGTCTCAAATTTCTTGGTTAGCCCATTTAGGATCAAATCCGTGGCTAACTCGTTTGAGACGCGACAATTAAGGCGCTCGAGACGATCAATGTGGCTTTTCATCTTAAGCACATAGGAGGAAACGGATTGGGTTTCATCCATACGACATGCATGAAGCGCTCGAACCGTTTTGAAGCGCTCCACCCTAGCTTGTGTAAGGAACATTTCCTTAAGTTGGGTGATCATGTCGTATGCCCCATGAAGTTCAAAATCCTTTTGAATTTCGGGAATCATAGTTCCTAACATGAGGCAAGAAACTTGCACGGAATCCTCATTGTGCTTTACCCAATTTTTATAGTTATCGGCATCGTCAATGCTAGGTTCTTCGGGAATAGGCTCGTTTATCACGTAATATTTCTTTTCTTGCTTGAGAACTATTCTCACGTTTCGATACCAATCCATAAAGTTGGTATAGTTTAGACGATCCTTATCAAGAATAGATCTTAGTGATAGGTTGTTAACGGGTGGAATAATAACGTTAGGTGGATTGTTGATATCTACAAATATAACAAAGCTCAATTTTAGTATTTTTGATATCAATAATTAATTTTAATTGTTAATACCTTCTATGTCTCCTAGACAATTAATGATTAAAATCTAGAACCCAACGTTACATTCAAATGGTAGTTAGGTGACCTTTATCCTACTATTTAAATTAACAAGGTAGTCAACGTTTGACAATTGCAACCCTTTGCAACTTCTAGTTTTATGGGATCGGTTAAACATCTTATGTTTAGTTGGCATGTTTAATCCCATCAACACCATTGTATACCATGCTTCGGTGACCCTATTCACATGGTTTCCAATTTAAGTCGTTCTGCTTATACACACGTGTGAGTTTACACATACAAGTGGTTAGGTGACCTTTATCCCACAAGTATGGTAAACACACCTCAAACTCACAAGCTTCCTCCAACATGGTTAGGTGACCTTCCATACCGAGTTCCCAAGTGATTCGAGTGTTGTACAAAAGGATGGTGTTCGACTTATTTTATAAAAGAGATTTTAGTTTTCTAAATTATAGATTGGAAAACCTTTTATGTACCTTCCATTTGCATGCATTCAAATGCATTGTATTTAGTTGAAAAACCAATTTTCAAAATTCCTATTAATAAAACCCATTTTATTATGAAATCATTAGACTTTAATAAAACCAATTTTATTACCTAACGATTTCTACGGAACCAATTTTATGCTAGTTGTTGATTTTAAGTAGTTAGCAAACCATATTGCAATAACACAAAAAAAAAGAAAATCAACCATGCAAGCATAAAACATTGTTCATAACCATAGCCTCCTAATGTTGACTACGCTTGTTGACCGAAGACAAGTGTGTCAAAAAGGTCTCTCCTAAGGGACCCATAAGAACAAGAACTTGTGTCGGTGAACGCCCACTTGATCCCGCATCCAAATGCTCCATGTGTTCACTCCGTGTTGTGGTCTCCATCTTTTACTTGGGTTTCCTTCCTTGCATCTTCTTTTACAAAATATATCCTAATACATTTTTCTAGTAAAAGAAATACATCTAACCTATTTATTATTACAAACCAAATGAATGAATAAATAGATTACAAAACCCAAATAATATTACAACCATATCTAATAAATTATCAACCACAACACAATCATACAACCAAGCACAAGGCCATGGCTAGGTTATGAATATCTATTACACATCCAAATATGCAATAATCCAAGACCAAAAATGGTTCCCCTTTCCCTCAAAACTTTCGGCCTAACCTTAACCAAATCGAAAGTTTCTAGTTTTGTCCAAACAAAGTTGTTGGGCTATATTTTGTGGTTTATGCTTGGTATTGTTAAACTTAGATTGGGCTTAGTTGGGCATTTATGTGTAAACTGAAATCTATTGATTTTGGTGGGCTTTACTTTGTTTTGGGCCTAGGTTGGTAGTCTATATATAGGATGTATGTTTACATTTGTGGGTTGCCAGTTGGTTTGTGTTTGGGTCATCAGTTGGGTAGTTGGTTCACGAGTTCTTGGCCTTCTAAGGGTTTTCATAGACGAGTATTGTATTAATAGTGTTTAAGCACCCGACGTTAATATTAACGTGTGTTTTGAAGCCATTCTTGTGTTCGACGTGTTTGTGTTTTATTTGTGTTCTTGAATCATCTAGTGTTGGAATTTCGAACCAACACCTAGATTGTAGATATCATAATTGTAGTGATCCAGATTCGGGACTTACAATTGGTATCAGAGCCTTAGACCTATTCAGGCTCGTTATTGTGATATCATGAATTCAAGATTTTGATCTTTGGTGGTTGTGGTTTGGTTTTCCGGTGATACTCTCGTCGGAGAAGAATTTTTTTTTTTTAAGTTGAAGATTGACCTAATCTTGGTTAAAATTCAAATCCCAGAGATTTTGGGCTTTAATTTGTTACCAAAATTATCTGGTCAAAGCATCTTTGGGTTTCCTGGAAGTTCTCGGACAATTTTCATTGTTTTCGGCCATCATTTGGTCGTTCTCGATGAAATTTGTTGGTTCTCGGCCACAACAGTTCTCGGCTACAACTAGTACTCGGTCACAACAGTTCTCGGTTACAACTAGTTTTCGGCCACAATCAGTTCTCGGCTAAAACTAGTTTTCGGCCACAACAGTTCTCGGTCAAACCCAGTTTTCAGCTAAGGCAGTTCTCGGTTGACTTTGGGTTTTCGGTCAATTTTTCTAGTTATCGGCATCTTTTCTCGGCGGCCATTAGTTCTCGGTCAAGTTTCCAGTGTTCTAGGTTACTTTTCAAGGTTCTCGGGCTTTTGAAAGCATTGGGCTCACCTAGTTGGGCTTTGGATTTTGTTCAAGTGGGCTTCTAATTCGTTGGGCCAGTCATCCGAGGTAAGTTCATGGCCTTCTTCACCACCAAATCCTCTGAGGTAAATTTTCAACCATGTTCTCAAGATTGTGTTGATAAAATCAACTTATATAAACTCCACAATGATAACTTGATCAGAGACATGGAAAGAGTAAAATCAGAAAACTTTAAACTTAAGAAAAATGAAAAATCCTTATAAGATAAAATAGAAGCAAATAAAAAGGATCTTTCTAAGCTTAAATCTGAATTCAGCATAAAGTGTTGTCACCACCTAGATGCCAAGCAGGAAATTGCTGAATTAACTGCTAAACTGGAAGCTTCCAAATTGGAAATTTTGAACTTAAATGCTAAATTTGAAAGAGCTGAACTTGATTTTAAAAAGTTCAAGGGTTCCAGTAAGGTAGTTAATTCAATGATTGACAATCAATTATGGTGGAAGGAGAAGGAAGGTGAGGGATTAGGATACAGCAAGGTACCTCCACCTTATAATGACAACTATGTTCAACTTCCTGTCACCAAAGAACAAGAAGAAAAGGTACAGGACATGAAGTATGGTAAACATGATAAGAATGAAAAATCTGATCATGTGAATGCATTCATTTCAGGAGTGAACGATTCTAACGTGTTTACTTCATGTGCAGAGAAAGTAGTTGTTGAGGATTGGACTGATGAGGATGATGACTCACCTATTAATTCTCATGATTCTTTGAATTTGCCAGTTTTGAATACTATTGCTACTAAAACTTATGCAGGCACTGTTTTAAAAAGCAAAGACAATTGTGTGGCTGATATTTCTAAAACTTCTAAAAGCAGTAATCTACTTTCAAATAAACTTGATAAAAATGAGAATTTGCATTAATATCTATCACCCAAGTTTGTTAAAGAAGGAAGTTCATGCTCTCACAATTGTGAGAAATCCAGTGCTAAATCCAAAGAGAGACAAACAAGCTCACACAAAAGAGCAAGATCGGGAATCGACCACAACGATTTTTTCGTTAAAAGGCAAACCTGTTTCAACTTTGGCATTCCTGGTCACATTGCTAGAAATTGTTCATGTCTCTCGTATGTTCCATATTACAGACGCTATTAGAGGACTATGCCTCAAAATACCTACAGAAACTTTAACTCACATAAAACGAGGTGTTTTAAGGCAAAGCCCTCCGATGGTGATTGGAGGAGAGACAAGGCTTATTGGTTAAATTATCATCAAACCAAGCCTATTACGGTTCAAAAGCAGAACGGGAACTCTGTTTCGGCTCTAAGACCAAAGTGGGCCTCAGAATCGAAATCGGTTAGAAAGTCAAAGTCAAATGTGCATTCCGTCCGCAAACCGGAGACAAAGCCAATTGTCTGTTCAAAAAATAAAGTTTTAAAACCCAAATACAGATGGTTGCCTAAATCTCTAGTGAACAAGTCATCAAAGTCTTCCTGTTCAATTTTTGATAATCGGGAAGACATGTCATGGCAACCCGTAACACGGTTGAACAAGTCAGGTTTACCAAGAACGACTATGGACTGGGTACCTAAGACTAACTAATCTCACACATCGTGCAGGAACAGCTATGGAGGAATATCATCAGACCATGGTATGTTGATAGTGGTTGTTCCAGGCACATGACAGGAAACATCTCTCAATTACACGACATTGAAATTTTTAATGGAGGATATGTTTCCTTAGCGGGAGGAGAGAAGGGTACTTTGATTGGGTGATCGACTCATCTCATGACAATGCAAGAAACAAAAAACGGTGTCCACATCCACTACTGAGGTTGAGTATGATGCTGCTTCTGCCTGCTGTTCACATGTCATCTGGATGTAACATCAATTGCTGGATTACGGTTTGGAATTTCTTGATACTCCCATCTTTTGTGATAATGATGCTGCCATTGCAATTGTTAAGAATCCAGTTCAACATTCCAAAACCAAGCACATCGATATTAAAATTCATTTTATCCGTGACTGTTACGACCGGAAACTAATTCATCTTGAATAGGTCCACACTGATAATAATGTGGCGGACCTATTTACGAAGCCGGTCGGAACAGCCAGATTCAATGTGCTTATAGGGTTTCTCAAGATGCTGCATTTTGAAGACTGAGTATTTTTGAGGTTTAAATTGTGTACATAAATTTTTTTTCATAATTTTGTACAAATTTAGGGGCAGAAAAAGAAAAATACAAAAAGAGTGTGCGTGCGTGTGTGTGTGTGCGTTTACTTAAAAATAAAAAAATTGAAAATAAAAATAAAAAATCAAAAACGTTTTGTTCTCTTGCTTAAATCATGCCGGTTACTCAAGTTCAATAGACATATTTCATATGTTTGGTCTTGTCATCAATTCTTGACTCACGGGATAGCCATTAACCTTAGGACTGAAAGTGACCGGGGCAACTGAACATACATAAAAAAATTTTTTGGTTTAACTATCGGTTTAAGTTCTTTCACTGAAAATTATGTCGGCCATCTAAAGTTTGAAGGACACATTTTATTATGTGTTTGGTCCTATTGTCTACCTGTAGACACATAGGATAGCCATTCACCTGAAAACTGAAGGCAGCTAGGGTGATTGGATTTAAATCGTCTTCGGAATATCATCTGGGAAGTGATATTATTATTCAGCTAAAAGCTTTTCAGATAGCTTAAAGTTTTTCAAATGAAAATTGATCCAACCTTTGAGAAATGATAGATAAATTGATTTTGAGTGCCTAACGTGTGAAGTTATTAGGCTAAAAAAGGCTTTTGATTAGTTATTGATGTGTGTGGAAGCTTTTCATGATACATAAAAGTTGAAGTGATATAAACTAAATCTGCTAAACTTATTGTGGAGAGTCAGTTTGAAAATTTCTGCATGTCCCTAGACACATCTCTCTGAATGATAGGCAGAAAAGCAATTACACAGTCATACACGAGCCCGTTAGTATCTTGATCGCCAAAAAAGGTTATATTTCATATTTAAAAAAAAATTAATTAATTTATTATTAAATTGTTTTCTAAAAGCTTAAAGGGGTCTCAGGGAACTACAGGGGTGGGACACTCAAATAAGTCCTAAACACCCTGAATGTAAGGCTTGTAAGTCCGGATGGCATGTTAGTCCAACGTTCAACCTTAAAGCTTAATAATCATTTTGTATAGAGAAAATATTTTGATCAAGTACTAAGGGGTTGGAGTCAAAGATCTGGGAAAGCCAAATACGCCTTGAGAATAGATAAGGGGCATCAGAGGTCCATAAGTGATGTCCATGTCAGTTTTATGCCTAATCGAATCTAATCATATCACTATCGCAATGAAAATCATGAAAATTACCCGCTATCAACCTTTTCACTATGTCACAATAATGCTGAAAATGAATCATTGTGAAAGTGCCTTAATCAATATGATTTCATGTTCGGATCTTTTCATAAAAAGGTGGTTCGTTTTTAAATAGCTGAAATTTGATCCCAATATACGTTGATTTTCTAAAGACTGGATAGGTAAATTTTGTTTTAGTTTAGTTTTTATTCTAATTTTATTTTTTTAAATTTTAGTTTTTACCTCATGTTTACTCGTGTCGAAACAAATGTCTTAGGAAATCGTTTTCAAATGAATCGGGATTGTTTTTTAGATCATGAAATTTGACGGTTGCAAACAATGTCGTGGGCCATTCAGTTGGGCCGAATGCGTCCATAATATTTGTGTTATTGTTCGAGTCATCTTTGGTCCAAGTTGTTTGTGTTAATGGTGTTCTCGGCCCATCCTGGTTCTCGGCCTAGATGGGTATCTCAGAAGTTCAAGAGGTTTTGTTTACAAATTTGATTATGTTTGGAAGGGAGTCAGTGGTTTATTAAGGTCCTTCATCCGTTGGTCATGTTTGGAAGATTTGCTGAGATCGAGGCAATTGTTGATGCTGTTGGTGCAGCTGTAGCTGAGGAACATGTGATTCCTGCTCAAAGGTACAATAGTCAGTACCTACTGCTGAACAAGTTAAAGAGTTCGAAGCGTTCAATAAAAAGCTCCAGTTGACTGCATTGAAACCTCCTCAATCAGTCACTGCGACACATGTTGAAGATGATATTGACGAAAAGCTAGCCACCGATCTTATTCTACACAAACGACGAAAGAAAGATCCGAGACCGGGCGTGTTGGCTAGTGATGTGATACCAACTACTCAACCAACTGTTGCTGCGCCCATCGCTATTGATGCTCAGACACCTCAAGGCCCATCTCATGTTGCTAAACAAACTCAAGATTAGAGTTTTGAAGATATCCTCAAGCACGACTAAGATCAAGCAATAAACCAAGGGAGAGATTGTTGGGATATATTTTGTGATTTAAGTAAAAAGTCCTCCTCCTTTATCTTATTCCTACCATCCGGGGCGAAAGGATGAGACTGAATAGCGTGTCATTTCGGAACCGTTCATAAGCTTTCCCTTGACTAATCTAAAAGTAAAGGCAGCTATCTGGATCATTTTGGGCCGAAGGAATCATAAGATCGAGAGGAGCCATCTTGATTCGGACTAGAGGAGGAAGGAACCTGAGCCTGTAGGTGTAGGAATCAATCCATTGTCTCGTTGCCAGTTAGAGTAGAGCCAAAGGCAGCTATCGCGATGAATCGCAATCAATCCACTGTCTCGTTGCCAATCCACTGTCCCTCCTTCTGGCGAAGCTTCTAGAAGGCCGATCTCTACATAGAGAGATCCATATACCAGTCATGAGCGAGAGCGAAGCCTAGAGAGGCCGAAGCAGTAGCTTCTAGGACGAATCCTCAAGCCACTGTGATGATGCTTGGGAGGTATGTGTATGTATTTTAGAGATTGGAAGCTTGGTTCTGTGTCTGCATTTCGTTGATAATAATAGAGAGGCTTACAATTGGTGTTGTTAAACCTTGACAGATTCTTAGAGAAAGAACAAGGCATTTCAATTCTCATATTTGACTCAGCTTTCAGATTGCTGGCTTGGGAGGATGTCTGTACGCCCTAAAGGGAGGATTAGGCATTCGTCAAATGAATCAAGTGAATGAGGCCCTGCTCGACGCTTGGAGACTCTGTATCGACTGAATCGTATTGGGCGAAAATATGCTCATGAAAGTACAGGCATAACAACCAGGACAGATCTTGTATTAATCTTCTATAACTATAGGATAGAAGGATAGAGTCCAAGGAACCTAAAAAACTCGAAGAAGAGCGACAAGTTCTCGAACAAATAGCGGGAGAAGCAGACTGAGCCTGTTACATTGATAAAAGGCGGTCCTATGATCACCATCTTCAAAAAGAAAAAGGACACATACTATGACCAGTAAGCTCAGCACGAGTATCGACCTACTGAGGCAATGACCATGCACCTAAAGCCACTTTACATAAAAGTGCATATTGAAGGAGTCTTGGTCGATGGAGGAGCTGCGCTTCTTTGTTCGCTAGGCTTTCGCGCAAAATCATGAATCCTTAGCTTGGTTCCCGGCTTTGAATTCGCACTAAAGCTTAGCCCCGTCTGCGGTTGACAACTTAAAACCTTTTGCCCATATTGGCCTTCACTCAAAACGATCAGTTCGAGTCTGCTGCTGCAATTGGCAATGAATTGGATAAGCGGTGGCCTTCTTTTCTTTTCAAAACTAATACCACCTCTTTTTAAGAAATATCTTAAGAGAAGAAAGGCATTCTATCCCCTTTGTGTCTTTCTTCTAG
Source organism: Bidens hawaiensis (assembly GCF_021521415.1). NCBI lineage: Eukaryota > Viridiplantae > Streptophyta > Magnoliopsida > Asterales > Asteraceae > Bidens > Bidens hawaiensis. The sequence continues at coordinate 425,440 of NW_027491382.1, read as the reverse complement.
GCGGAGCTCCCGCCATCTGCTAGCATTGTGGTTTGGAATCGATTCTTTATCAATAGCCCACCCTTTCTTTGAACCTTGTCAATGATCGAACTTAAATAAAATATATGAACTGAGTGCCATTTGATGAGTAACTGAGAACAAAGGAGAGGGATATGAAAAGAATGAAGTAATGAAAGAGGAAGTCATTGCTAGTAGTAACGACTTGTCACGATCCATTGGTTCATAAAGAATCCATGTCCTAGGTGTATCAAAAAAACATTCTTTTCACTAAACGTATATAATAAAATAGAGTGAAAGGGTCCACCCCGAAACCAAGGGGGTACTAACTAACAGCTGAGTCTTCTCCAAACCGCAGGAGATAGTTGCCCATCATACGGCTCACCAACTTCACTTGCCTCTATGGGGGGATCGCTCCGGGCAGGTTCGGATCACTTACAATA